>NC_088642.1:70170737-70489904 GCF_036013475.1 Columba livia
GTAAATGTTTCCTTGTTATTTTTGTCCATCTAATTTTTTAGTGCATCTTAGTTTTCTTTTCTGTTTATTCTCTGTGCTATCATGCTCACTGTGACCTGAATTAAGACTTGTTATGGTGGTATGGTAAAGCAGAGGAGAAAACAAATGAAGATATTGAAATGCAATCTGTATCCAAATGCTTCACATTTTAAACACATTCACAATACTCTTACGAAATTGAGTTTTATTATCCCAATTTCATACATGGGAAGCTGAAAACAAATAACAATTTACACTGATTTTATAGAAAGTTAAAAAGCCTTAGTCTTTGATAGACCAGTGTATGTGATTTACCAGGGGAAAAAAAAAATACCTGTAGCACAACAAACAACTTAACCCTGGTTCTTGTGCCTTAGCCTGTCCACTTAAGAAATAGCTCATACTTGTCTTCTGAAAGTAAACTAGTGGTTTTTTTCTTTTTTTTCATGACTACTCTATGGAATGTAAAGAATATTTTGAAACTAAAAACCAACCAGAAACCTTTATAGGAAGAATTCTAGTTTGAAATTATTTCTAAGTAAGACATATGTGAATATAGGATACTTCATAATTATGGGAAGTAATTAAGTTCAGTAAATTGGAGATATAAACATTTTAGAAGAACAGTTCAATAAGTAAAGGTCAGGAGGAAACATTTATAAGAGAGCTGCATCTGCATTTTAATACAAGACAAAGTGAAATCAAAAAGTTGCTGTGGTATTTAGTGTTCCTGCTGAAGTATATTCTTTCAAATTAGCTTCATCTCGTGTATGGGGTAACAAGTATGCTTTTGTGTCTCTGTGCTGCAATTCAAATGACTGCAGCTTAAATTAGGTAGCCATATATAGCATTTTTGTGAAGGAAAAATAAATAAATAGACTCTTACCAAGCTTTGTATCTGAAATCAATCCTCTCAATTTAACTAACATTGAAAGCAGAATTGATTTTGCTGATTTCTCCCTGAAGCATAATTGTGTCCCTTTCAACATCGGTCTGTGTACTCTACTAGGAGCACTGCAACTAATTCAGAAGCAAAGTATCCTTTTTCAGACACAATACCTCTAATAAAGTGGCTCTGACTGGGCTCAAATTAATGAAAATTCTGGTTGCAAGACTTGGAATTTAAAATTCCAAGAGATAATTGCAGGTTGTTTTGCTGGACTGATGCTGATGCCAACCTGCATTTACTGAGTTTTTGACTTAAAGTATTAATTGAGCCTTCAAATCTAAGCATAGCCAGTGACTTGGCCAAAAAGCGGACTGAGGCAATTTGGTCATAGATACATATTGAGACAGGACTGTGCAGCACACAGCACTCTGAGAAATTTCCCTGCTCCACAGGGAAAGAAGGACAGGTCTGAGGGAAATACATTGATTAACAATGAGCATTGTATTGACAGTAACTCATCAATTCAGATGGCAAATGTAGAAGATAATGACAGAGCTGGGACAGATGTGGGCTGAGCTGGCTTCCTAGCCAACAAGCCAGGGAAACTTGATGCTGGGAGCTGTAGGATCAGAGCACACTGAGTTGATGTTGTGGATGCCCCCAGATGGGGCTGACCAGGTCTTCAAAGCAGATAGCACCTTGCCACTGTGACAGACTGGGCCTTGTTTCTTTGTACACAGAGATGAGGAGCTCTTCTAGCCAGTTGCTGTTGTCACTGCGTGAGCAGCTGGGCTACAAGCTGAGCTGAGCTTTTGTGATAGGTGTTAATAGGAAGCTGAATTAGTTGCAGAAAGCCTAGAGACTGGAAGAGTAGGAAAAAGCCAGAGACATGGTTTGTGCAGGGCACAGGAAGATGGCCTTTTCACATCAAGCATAGGATCTGTGCCAGGCTTCTGATACGGTTTCTTCACCATGGGGCTGGAGGAGGATCCCTGCAACATGACACTGCTTTACTGAGGGAGCTGGGAAGGTGAAGGATGAGTTTGCACCTGAGCTGAACAATGCATGAATGTCAAGGTATGCAGTCTGGGAACACCTGTTTGGTCCTTTGTGCATGAGACCTTTCTGAATGTCTAGGTTTTAGAGAGTGGGAAGTCCTGTGTGCTGTCAGTTTGACTCAGGACGATGAAATCTTGACTCTTTTGTATCTGCCAGTACTTAAGTGTGTGTAGAATATCCACTTTTCTTCCCTGGTTTCCCTGGATAATGCACAGCTGACTGATCAAAGAGGTGTGAGTCCACAGACCTATGCCTTTGCATCTTTTCTCTACATAGTGTCTTCCACAAAAGCTCACTTGGTTTCCATAGCTCTTCTACTGATCTGGTTTTATAATCACTTGGTCTACCTCACTTGACACTCAACCCAGGACTCTTCAAAGAATCAGAGTCCTTGTGACAGTCACCATCAAAATAGGAATTCTTTTAAGTTATAATCAAAGCTGAGACATATTGATTCCTCCTGTTATTGCTCATAAGAAAAGGGGTTAGCAGCATTCTGTCTCCAGGGAGACTGAACCAGCATTTTTCACAAGCAACGAAGTAACTCTGAAAGGAGAAAGAAAAGTAAAATAATTTTGAGTGCATTAAGTAACTTGAGAAACAGATACAAAAAACAGAGTTAAGAGTTTACACTTGTATATTAGAATGTATGAAACACCTGGAATTAAAAAAAAAAAAAAATCAGTGAGAAGACCCAGTCAATTATTTTTAAGTAAGATAACAGTTGTTAGGCACTGACTGTGTAGGGCTTTAAAGTTAATAACTACTGATGTTTTGTACGCTTATGATTGCATTTGTAATTTAAAATAATTTTTTACAATTATAGGAACAATTGATATGATGATTTCTGAACCTGTACAAATGTTACATTATCTGACCTGCTAAATGATTTCTAAATTAATTCAAGATGTTAGCTGTATTGAGTATAGGTGTTTTTAGCTGATTTTACGTGTGTTTTCACCAAACTTCAAGTAGTGCTTTTGAAGTAATTTTCTGAAACAATTTCCATACAGCTGGAGAAAGTAAATATCTGAGGCAAATTCCTGAGTCCAGTTTAGATTTCATTCACATCACTCCCCAGTTATTTCAGAAGTGATTTATATTGATTTAACTACATTTACCGAAGTGCTTAGGGTCACACAGTAACACAGTATGTTTGGGATTGGAAGGGACCTCAGAAGATCATCTAGTCCAATCCCCCTGCCAGAGCAGGAACACCTAGGTGAGGTCGCACAGGAACATGTCCAGGTGGGTTTTGAATGTCTCCAGAGAAGGAGACTCCACAACTCCCCTGGGCAGCCTGTTCCAGTGCTCTGTCACCCTCACTGAGAAGAAGTTTCTTCTCAAATTTAAGTGGAACTTCTTGTATTCCAGCTTGATCCCATCACCCCTTGTCCTATCATTGTTTGCCACCGAGAAGAGCCTGGCTCCATCCTCGTGGCACTCACCTTTTATATACTTATAGACATTAATAAGGTCTCCCATTAGCCTCCAAACTAAAGAGACCCAGCTCCCTCAGCCTTTCTTCATAAGGGAGGTGCTCCACTCCCTTAATCATCTTTGTTGCCCTACGCTGGACCCTCTCCAGCAGTTCCCTGTCCTTCTGGAACTGAGGGGCCCAGAACTGGACACAATACTCCAGATGGGGTCTCACCAGGGTGGAGTAGGGGGGAAGGAGAACCTCTCTCCGTCTACTAACCATCCCCCTTGCAATACACTCCAGGATGCCATTGGCCTTCCTGGCCACAAGGGCACAGTGCTGGCTCATGGTCATCCTGCTGTCCACCAGGACCCCCAGGTCCCTTTCCCCTACACTGCTCTCTAATAGGTCATTCCCCAGCCTATACTGGAACCTGGGGTTGTTCCTGCCCAGATGCAGGACTCTACACTTTCCTTTGTTAAATTTCATCAGGTTATTCCCCGCCCAACTCTCCAGCCTGTCCAGGTCCCACTGGATGGCAGCACAGCCTTCTGGCATGTCAGCCACTCCTCCCAGCTTAGTGTCATCAGCAAACTTGCTGATAGTACACTCAATTCCCTTGTCTAAATTGTTAATGAATATATTGAATAATACTGGCCCCGGTACTGACCCCTGAGGCACTCCACTAGATACTGGCCTCCAACTAGACTCCGCACCATTGACTACCACTCTCTGGCTTCTCTCCTTAAGCCAGTTTGCAATCCACCTCACTACTCTATTGTCTAGACCACACCTCCTCAACTTACCTGTGAGGATGCTATGGGAGACTGTGTCACTTTGCTGAAGTCAAGGTAGACCACATCCACCGCTCTGCCGTCATCCATCCACCTTGTCACATTCTCATAAAAGGCTATGAGGTTGGTCAAGCATGACTTACACTTGGTAAAGCCATGCTGACTGCCCCTAATAACCCTCTTATCCTCGATATGCCTTGAGCTGGCACCAAGGATAAGCTGTTCCATTACTTTCCCAGGGACAGAGGTTAGGCTGACTGGTCTATAATTACCCGGGTCCTCCCTCCTGCCCTTTTTGAAGACTGGAGTGACATTTGCTTTCCTCCAGTCCTTGGGCACCTCTCCCGTTTCCCAAGACTTGGCAAAGATGATGGAGAGCGGTCTAGCAATGACTTCAGACAGCTTCCTCAGCACCCGCAGATGCATCTCATCTGGACCCATGGATTTATGGATGTCCAGACTATTTAATTGCTCCCTAACCCAGTCCTCATCAACTAAAGCAAGCTCCTCCATTGACCTGGCTTCATCCGGGGCCTCAGGGGTACGGGGCTCCCCAGGACAGCCTCCAGCAGAGTAGACAGAGACAAAGAAGGCATTCAGTAATTCTGCCTTCTCTGTATCTACTGCCACCAGGACACCCACCCCGTTCATCAGTGGGCCTACATTGCCTCTGGTGTTAGTTTTATCTGCTATGTATTTGAAGCTCTTTTTGCTGTCCTTGACCCCTCTCGCCAGCTGCAATTCTAAGGAGGCCTTGGCTATCCTAGCTGCCTTCCTACATCCTCTAACAGCAGCCTTATATTCCTCCCAAGTGGCCAGCCCCTGCTTCCATGACCTGTAAACTCTCCTTTTCTGCTTGAGCATACCCAACAGATCCCTATTCAACCACGCAGGCCTCCTGGCTCCCTTCCTTGACTTCCTACGTGTGGGGATGCTCTGATCCTGAGCGTGGAAGAAGCAATCTCTGAATGCAATCCAGCTATCTTGGGCCCCTTTTCCTTCAAGCAGTCTTGCCCATGGGATTTCCCCCAGCAATTACTTGAAAAGGCCAAAGTTAGCCCTGCTGAAGTCCAGGGTTGCAATTCTACTTGCTATTCTGTTCCTGCCACCCAAGATGCTGAACTCCACCATCTCGTGGTCACTGCAACCCAGGCAGCCCTCAACCTTTACTGCTTCAACCATACCCTCCTTGTTAGTGAGGATGAGATCGACCACGCTCCTTTCCTGGTCGGCTCCTCCACCATTTGCATGAGGAAGTTATCACCAATGCACTGGAGGAACCTCCTGGACTGTGCCTGGCTGGCTTAATGGTCCTTCCAGCAAACATCAGGGAAGTTAAAATCACCCACAACAACCAGGGCCTATGACTGTGAGGCCACTCTCAGCTGCCCATAGAAGGCCTCATCAACTTCCTCAGCCCGATCTGGCAGCCTGTAATAGACACCTACAACAGTGTCACCCCTGCCAGCCTGTCCCTTAATTCTCACCCGTACACTCTCAACTCGCTCGTCATCCGCTCCTGGGCAGAATTTAGTACGTTGTAGCTGCTCTCTCACATAGAGAGCAATTCCACCACCACGCCTGGCTGGCCTGTCTTTCCTGAAAAGGACATAGCCATCCATGACCACATTCCAGTAATGTGAACTGTCCCACCATGTCTCTGTAATTGCCACTAGATCGTAACCTTCTGATCAAACACAGGATTCTAACTCCTCCTGCTTATTCCCCATGCTGCATGCATTGGTGTACAGGCATTTCAAGGAGCATGCCGAGCACACTGATTTCACCCTAGGGTGAAAACATGTGATCTTGGACATATAAATTACAAAATATGTCTTTTCATTAGTGCACTGGACTTATTTTTCCAGGGTCCACCTGCACTGCCCTCTTAGACATTGGTAAGTTGCCTAGTTCTAAATTAACACACAAATTGTATGGTAGGATTACAGGAGGCCACCTGGTCCTCATCGGTCCTAGAATGCTGCCCCACTGGGACAAGCCCAGCTTCAACCCCATCCCCACTCTGGGTTTGCACTTATTTCAGAGAGATAAGGATCTGTCCTAAAAAGTGAATTGCAAGTCAATAGAGCTTTCACTTTGCTGCTATATGAAACCTGAGTTCACATAGGAATATATATACTATAATTTAATACATGCATTCCGGTCCCTCCAGTGAGCAAATTCTTTTGCGTATTCCTGGTTTTTGATCATTCTAAGGTGTAAGCTGTACAAGCCAGGTTTTGAATTTAGACAGTAAATAATATCAATTTGCTACATATGGAAGGAAGTATAAACTCTACTGTGATGGGTTGACCTTGGCTGGTTGCCAGGTGCACACCAGGCTGCTCTATCATTCCCCTCCTCAGCAGGACAAGGTGAGAAGAAAATGAGGTAGAAAAAAACCCTCATGGATCAAGATAAAGACAGTTAAATAAAGCAAAAGTGAATGCCATGTGTGGATGCAGAAGAAAACACAAGATTTATTCTCTACTTCCTATCAGCAGGTGATGTTCAGCCACTTGTCTGGAAGCAGGGCTTCAGTACACATGGCAGTTGCTCTGGAAGGCAAATATCATAATAATTAATGCATTCCCACTCCTACTTTCTCTTCACTTTTATTGCTGAACAGACATCATACGGTATGGATTATCTTTTTGTCAGTTTGGGTCACCTGTCCTGGGTGTGTCCCCTTGTAAGATCTTACCCACCCCCAACATTCTAGTGAAGGAATGTTGGGGCGACAGCCTTGCTGCTGTATGAGCACTGCTTAGCAGTGGCCAAAGCACTGATGTGTTGTCAACAGCTTTTGAGGTACCACTGCAAAACACAACACTATGAGGGCAGCTATGGGAAAAAATGAATTCCATCTCAGACAGACCTAATACATGCATACAGGAAAACATGTGATCTTGGACATATAAATTACAAAATATGTCTTTTCATTAGTGCACTGGACTTATTTTTCCAGGGTCCACCTGCACTGCCCTCTTAGAAATTGGTAAGTTGCCTAGTTCTAAATTAACATACAAATTGAAAACAAACAAACAAACAAACAACAACAACAACAAAGCACCAAAATATTCACTTCATCCTGGAGTACACTCCTGTGAACTAGTAAGTGTTGGGCATGTAGGCTAAGATAGTTAGCAAGGAATAGTATGTTTTTTCCCCTTCATATATAGACTCAAAATGAAGAATATAACTTCCTTTCTAAGCTCCTTAATTACTTTTGAAATGCCTAGACTGAAAGCTATAAAAATGTATGGTAGGATTCAGGATTAAAACCTGTTCGTAAACATAGCCTATGGATGAAAAATGTAATCCAGAAAGTGTCAGCCACAAACTGTAGGTTTTATTTTATTTTAACTACCAGGGAGATAATAAATAATTTTCAAATAATGTTGACATTTATGTATGCAGTGTGTATATGACAACTTACTTAACATCCTGCTATATACAACGTCTTCTGAACTGGAGATTTGTTGTTATATGTATAGAACTTCCTGTGATAGTGTGTGCTGAACAGAATACTAGGAGAAAACCAGGAACTTTGCTAGGCACTGTTTTTTGCCTTTCTCTTGCACTCAGGCATTACAAGGATTTCTGAAGAGTGGGTAACCAGACCTACAAAACACACATACAAATTCTCTTTAATTATATAAAACAGCATTTGTGGTAGTAGAGTGTATAATATCAGAAGGGAGACCCACAGATGTCAGTTTTTGTTACTGACATACATACACAATCTAGAGGAGGTGGCAACCTATTGGCATGATGAATTAGATTTCCCACTAATTTTCTGTGTTCTTTACCTTTATCAGTGAATCACTCACCAAGATAACTAATGTTATTCAGGTGCATTTCTTTATTAATGTAATATAAATCAATTTCCTCAGATGAAGATGAACATTCTTTTAAGACATAGGTGGCATCTTTTTCCAAGTGTCATTTGATATACTTCTTGTCATACATACTTCAGTATCCCCAGATTTTTCAGTGTCTCTGAAAACCCTAATTACATATCAAAGGTGAAAATCACAAATACACCCTCTACACTCACTGTCCTTCTAAGTACTTACTACCACAATTATTACCATGTAATACATTTATATGCTTAAATTTCATTGTTTTCAGATTACAAAATTTTGCAGGCTTCATCAAGATATGAGCTATGGTATAATGTTCATTTATTGCACTTAGTTGTCCACAAGGAAGAGAATTACATTATTCCAAAATGGTCTTTTAGCTGCCATTTAGAAAACACAACACAACAGAATCAAACGAACCATCTTATAAAACGCTGTAGCAGGCAGTAATTAAACACACAGCAGCTACCTCTATGCTTAGAAAGCTTTGTCCTTAAGTTTTGTTTCATGCAAATGTCATAACATGGTAAACACAGCACCTTTCAGTTAGGGTCAAAGTCATATCATACAGATGCATAGGACAGCAGTAGCACGTATATTTCTCTCTTAAAAATTCAGAGGAAATTTGTATCAGTATTAGTGAGATTTTTCCCTTTCAGAAAGCCAGAGGACAGGGTTAGCCTTCTTTCTGAGTGAGATGTATGGATCATTAAGTATACTGGTATAACTTGTAGGTGGAAGTTTGGCAGAAAGTTGCAGCATTTGGCTGGAAAGACTGGCAAGGTGCAGTTTGCTGAGCAGAAACCATTGAGAGGCACCTGGAAGCTTTTGCTATCTAAAAAGTGATTCAAGTTCTGTTCAGCTTTCCGTTGCAGTGAGGAACTGAATCAAGCCAAGTGGATACAGTCTGTGTCTGCTTTCCAAACAGAAGCAGAAATTCCAGATATCTGCTGTCAGACATAGAGGTCTTGGTGATATTTACAACATGAAACACAGATTTTCTTCCTTTTTTGCTAAATTTGCACGTATGTTGCATCTGACTCTAGTTTTGTTCCAGTTCTTCTTGGATCTGCAGAGGTATACAGAATTCTAAATTATTAAATATAGTTTTTAAAAGTTGTGGTTGTGAAAAGAACTGAAAGTGTAAGGTGGTATGACACCTGCGTTAGTTACTTTTTCCTGGAAACAAACGAGACATAGCAGTAGAGATCCATGCACAACTTAGGCCATTATTTCACTCTTTCACTTGAATGTTTATATTTAAGGATAGTTTCCTTTATTTGACTGGGTTCCTTAGCACCCTATACTCCTATTTTATGTTGTACTCCCATGTAAATACTTACACTGAAAGCTTGTGTTTTGTCATGGAGCATGCTTGACTGGATGATTTCTAATATCTTGTAGTGTATTTGTTTTAAAGCTAGATTTTAATCCTTAATTACAACATACTTTACCTATATTTGTTCCATGCCCCTATGAACTACATTGTATCTTTTTCCTAATGGTTCTTTGTAAGTACAGTATTTGACATCAAGGTAGAAATGTGGTAACGAAGATGGTCACACATGAGATAGGTACACAAAGTTAGAAGGCTATTTTCAGGGCAATGTACACATCTCTTCCTATTCAACTCCCTGCAAAAGACTCTACCTCTCACCACAGTTAGGTGTGATCCAGTGCCATATATAAAGCTGAATCTGCTGATCAAACTAGTGTGTTCTACCTTGCTTTTTCCTTCCACTAATGGTTTAAAAGCCTGTGTTATTTAAATGGTGCTGCTTGTGAAAGGAAAAGGGACCTTTGTTACCCTCAAAGTGTTGGATAAGCCTCAGACAAGGTTTACATTCAGGTAAAAATTTGGAGATATGGATGTCTTTCGAATTCCCATGTTTATATTATTTTCTAAGTTTATGTCGTAACTTGATTATCTTTGGAATGAAAAGAACTCTTACTCACACTGATATGTGGGGTTTTTCCTCTGGTATTTTGCTGCTATGTACAAGCACCTACTTCGTCTTTTTCCTCTTCCTGCTAAGTTTAGTCACACTAATTTTCTTACGTGAACTTCAGATCCATAGTCTGAAAATTTGATTTAGATTTTGTCTCTTTCCTTTTTTCCAAGCCTTCAAGATATTGCACAGGATGGCATAATCTGAGTAGATGGTCATACTGATCTATTTCCTAATCCCATCTCCTTAGCAGTCCAATTGCATTTGAAAGCATTACAATGTAGTTTTGTTGTCCTATAGCTCATGTTAACCTTTTAAAAGGCACTGTGACAGACCCCATGGGTATGCAAGCATGGGCAACTCTGTCACTTACTGATCTTGTGTTTTGTCATTTAGTCATTCACAAACTACAGCTCCCTGGTTCATATGAAACCCTGTATCTTGTGCATAGACTACTTGACTTTTTGCTGCCAGGTATTGCACAACTAAATACTGATAGAGAGGAAGATGGATGAGTTTGCTGAGAATACTGATGTTCTTTTTCCTTAGGCTTTCTCAGGCAAATCTGCCAGTGATTTCAGTTGCTGGAAAATGGAAAGTTAAATTCCTTATGAAAATCAGATTCTTTATGTAAAATGTTATGGAAGTCGATATTGTGTGGGTTTTTATTGTTCCTTGATGTGCTCTTATTCCGGATTCCAGCTCTGGAAACTCTGCTAGGCTTGATGGTAGAGTCTAGCTGGATAGGCCTTATGATTGACATTTAACTAACAGATCTGTCGATATAGACTTCAAAGTACATTTCTGCATGCTGCTCCCTACACAGAGCTCACTGAATTTACAGGTGGCAAACAAATTAACAGACCCACAAAAGCACTTGATTGTACTGACAGGAATGAGGCCCAGGCAGCAGATTTTAACAGTCTAGCAGCCCAGATTATGTGATTCTTGACTCTCAGATATGATTGTTTCAAAATAGGAGAGTATAATGTGATTCCCTGAAGGGAGAAGGCCAACTCATGCTGCTAGAAAGGAGAGATGTTAGAGGATTTGGGTTTTCAGGACACTTAATTTCTGTTTGTTGTCCTTGTTGCTAAAGTCACACTGTTTTGTTATTTGATAGAAAGCAAAATATGTGTGGAGAGCCTGTAACATTCATTTTCCAGGCTAGCAGGAGGTACAAGCAGCCACAAACACTTCAGTTTTTAGACTAAGTTGATGCACTGTTGGATTATGGAAAATGCAGCTGCATTTGCTAAGTCTTTTGAGTCAACAGGATCTATCTGGGAGCGTGTGGGAAAAATCCATCTTGGGACAAATGTCAACTGAATTTTTCCTCTTTTCCAGAAAGTACATTATGTAATCTAAATGTCTTCACTTTCACTTGGAGCCAAACCTTAACAACTTATATCCACGTGAGAGGATATGTTGGTGAGAGGGCAGGCATTGTTCTTAAGTTAGTTTTATTCAATGTGAGGCAATTTCTTGAAGTGTTGTCTGTCTTGTGTGGTGTTTTTCCAGATTTGGCAAAATTATTATCTGCAATTTGCTAATTCAGGTCAGTCCTCATGCTTTATTTCTATGTTGTCTTGCAACCGACTTTGGAACTGGCATATTTGTCTTTGTATTGATAGCACTTGTCCTGTAATGAGGCACTTTCTTTCAAAGTGAAAGTAAATACGTCGCCTAATTTGAAATGTGAAAGCCATGTTATGCCAGATTTTCACTGACATTATGTAGAGATGGAGCATCTGGGGCATAAGAAAAAGTCAGTAAAGATGCTGTAATAGAAAGTGTCAGAACAACTCAATGCTTGTTCTCTCGCTCTGCCTAGCAAATTTATATGAAGTAGAGGTCTAAATAGGAAAAACTTTAAATTGAGAAACTCTTGGAGTTATACACTATATTTCTCTTGAAAGCTTTTACATGTACAGGCAATTGGAAATGACTCTCTCAAACATGAGGACAACTTTAATAACTGTCAAGTGTCAGTGAAGTAGACACATAAATAGAAGAAATGTCACAGTCCATCAGTTTTTCCTTACTTCTCCAGTTCACTTTCCATTGCTTAGTCACCTACATGTGTATAAAGACTCCGTTCGTCAGTTCTGCACTTTATCTGCTGCAGAAAAATGTTGGTCTATCTGCTTTGCACCTTTGCTGCCTGCATAGCTCCTGCCTAGCATTCAAATTGGATTTTCATTTTAAAACTTAAGAATAATCTACCCTTGAGGTATGATTGTGGTAAAAAAAAAATGTAGCATTGGTATTCCATATTTATCCTTCAGTGATATCTATACTGAATCTGCTCACTGTACATCAAAATCTAAAAGCTTTCTATCTGAAGCAGGGACAAACTCAGTTTGGTACCTGAAAGCAGTGCTGGTGGTTTGATTACCCTTCTTCATCAATTTCATTCAAGGGAAACACTATCTTTAGTGACACTTTTGACTGTGTAAAACTAGAGACAGATCAGAGGCACACTTGCATTTCAAACATCTGAGAGAAGAGGAAAGTAAGTCACATCAGAAACAGGGGCCATAGTCAGTCTAGATTCACAGGGACAATCTACTTATTTGCTTCCTGCAAAAGGAAGGACTGCAGAATTTTACTTTTAGCATAGGGAAATTATTAGAGGGGTTGATTAAAGGATATTTGTCAAGATCAGGGAATAGAAAAAAAGCAATAGAAATACAACTGCATTATTCTAGACAATAAATAAACAGTGAATGTCCATTTGGGGGTATTTAGCTGTCTGCTACAACATTTTGGTTTGGTTTCAACGAATGTTTTACTCGACTCTCTGACAAGCAGTCAACAGTAGGCTTTCCCTAAGAGAGAAAGAGAGATAAAAGAATTAATCCTGTGTTTTCTGAAGATTAGAAGTTCCAGTGTATTTCTACTATACGCTTAGTGCTTATTTCAATCAAAAGGAACGGGATAGTATTTCATCCCTTCTGCAAAAGATGTTCATAGTCTCCTACTGCTATTCCTACTGCTATTCCAGCAGTAGGAACTCCTGGAGATCCCATTTATTTCAACTCCAAATTCTGACAGTCTATTAGAAACAGTGAGGCCATATTTATTCTTCTTCTTCTAAGGGTGAAGAAAACAAAAAGTTTCATCTGTAGATTTAAAAAAATCTAAATTTGCTTAATTTATATGGAACATATATGTTGAATATATGTAAATCCTGCAGCAGCTAGCTTGTTACGGACTAAGTAGGTGATAATCTCCCTTAAAAATAAAGGAGGACAGGCCCCTAAGAGGAATGTAATACTGCTTATTTTTAAAATGTACCAAGGTCTTTTGGTGTGTCAGAGTTGCAGGAAAACCTGAAAATAAGTTGCAAATATTTTCATGTGAAATTCCTATAATAGGGCTGTGAATGCTTTGTATTTTGTCTCTCTGTAAATAGTGTGTGATACCCCGTTATAGCCAAGAGAGACAACAGATTCTCTCAAAATTCAAGGGTTTAATCCTTAGAGTCTAGAACAATCACATTTCGTTTTTTTGCTCTGTTCAGAAATCAGATATTGTGATGTATAATACAAGTGACTTATAACTGTTCAAGAATACCTCATCAATTTAAATAGTCAGGGGCAGCAGAAAAGGGGGAAAGAAGTGGGGAAATTAGAATCCAGTTATAAGGAATCAAATAAATGTGAGGAAAGATGGCATTGTATTATATAAAAACTCGAGTCTGAAGTTATGTAAATCCTTTTCAGAATTCAGAGAATTTCAGCTTTTCTTATTACATGAAAATGGCATACATCTGTATGCTTACATTTCGTTATGGTCTCCTATTTTTGTCTATGCACACAAATGACCTTTAGCTAAAGAAGTCACAGGAGCGGGGTTCAGGTTTGCTTAGAATTTTTTTCTAGCCAAAAATCAGTGTTCTTTGTGTAGGAGTGAATATCCTCAGAAAAATAATTTAAAAATCATTGTTATGGGCAATGCAAGTTGTGTAGAACTTGAGGAGGATGTACTGAAACATCCCGATGCCAAACCCCGTGAAGAAGGAAAGGCCTTTAAATTAAAGAAAGCTCCGTTTTATCAATGAGGTAAGTATTAGATAAGCTTTGACATAAAGAAAGCCTCAAAGTACTAAGTCAGACAGAACAGTTAGAAGAAATTTTTATACAGTAGTTCTTCCTCTACCAAGTGTGTGTTTGCAAAGGTGGATCCTTGTTCTTGGTCAGCTCACAGCTTTCCGAATGGCTGTGTATTTTGCCTCTAGAAACAATTATTTTCACTCTGTTGGAGGCTTACTTTTTTACTCCCTGCTCCTCACGTTAGTTTGCCTGTCACTAAACAAGCTGTAGTTTCCCAGTTTCAGGCTGGTACTCTCCTGTTTGCTGCACTCTGAAGTTTCAACCACTTTTCCACAAAGCATTTTCAGCAAGTATCCCCTCTGCTCTTCTCAAAGGAATATAGCAAAGAGCACATAAATAAAACACACTGTAATGCACAATGCTACCTCTGTTCTTTCAAAGTAGACAATAGAGCTAATATTTTAAACACAGGAGATAACAAGTTACCTTTGTTTTGGAAGCTTAAAAAGCTGAGTAAGTAATACCAAGGATTTTATGTAGTAGCCAGTTATTTTTTGCACAATTTGGAAAGCAACTTGAATTTACTGAGCTCTGACTTGTAACTTCAGGAGGCAAAAAGAAAACCAAAATTACTTCTAAAGGGAAATTTAAAAATGAGGAATGAAATTGATGTCCTTATAAAGGTTTTTCAGCTCTCAACTGAAGAATCCATTCTGTTTCATACCTTAAGGTATATTTAAGAAATCAGGAGACCTGAAAGATGCTCATATATATTATTAACATGTCTGTTTGTTTCCTAGCGATTGTTTGACTGTTATGGCTTATTGATTCAATTTCATTTCATATTAGAAACAGCTCCTGTGGATATGCAGCTGAACATTATGTATCACATCTTATTAATTTCAGCTAGAACAATATGTATAGATTCTAAATTATTTTCTTCCTTCTCTTCCCCACGTTTTGCATTCCCTGGAGGAATTAACTCTACAAGGTATTTTAAGCAATGAGGAAGACTGATAGAGAGGTAGCCCTAGGAGTGTTATGTAGCAGTTTATCTGAGTATGAGTAGACTGAGATGAACTGTAAGCATGAGAGCACTGTGCTGTTATTGTAAGCATGAAAACAAGATGCCTTAAAAGGTGCACAGGCCTCAAGTTACCTTGCTGTTACACAGTTGTCTCTGTGTTGTAAGTGTAGCAGTCTGAGAACAAACTGGGACAGGTTCTGGATTTTGTTTAGTGGGGCTGAAATTTTCTGGCTTCATCTCATACCACTTCAAATCAATATTGAAAAGCAGTGTAGGTTGTTGTTCTTCACAAAAATATCTGCTTCAAGTCAAAAGGACTCTTGAAAAATTGCTCTGGTCCTCCTTGCACTATGGAAACTCCTGACTGCTGAGTCTAGAGGAGAATGCTATGCACTCTGAGCACTCTGAGCCAATGCGTATCTCTGACATGATTTTCCAGGGGAATTTGAGTTCTTTGTTTAAACTCTGGACAAATCCCAGTGTCAAGCTAGTTTGATAGCTATCTTAAAAGCAAAACCTTCGTCCAATGTTCACTGGCCCTGAGGGATATGGACCATATTATGTAGGTGTAGATAGATGTTGTAGATGTTTTAGGTATTGCTAAGTTTAGCTTATAGCCAAGCGGATGTATATCATACGTAAAAAAAAATATTTCATTAAAATATAAGTCAAAGACAAATACTTAGGAAACAGAGTCACAGCACAAGCAGAGGTATCCTCACCTTTTGATAAGCTCTAGTATTGTCAGAAAAGAGGCAAATAGGCACTGCAGTGGAGTACAGAGCTTTCCTTCTAACATGCTTTTAGGTAGTTATTATGTAATGCTGTGTTCTGTGATCTTTAGAGTGTTTTAATTACAAGATTACAAGGGAAAAAGGATGCTGGGACAGGAATTAGCAGGGCTCATTTGGAGAGCTTTAAACTAGACTCGAAGGAGGATGAGGTTGTAGCTGGGCTTGCATCAGTGGGGCAGCACTCTAGAGTTGATGAAGGCTGGGAGGCCTCCCATACCACTGGAGTAAAATTGGTGTACTCAGCTCGCTCTCTGAAGTGCCTGTACACCAATACATGCAGCATGGGGAATAAGCAGGAGGAGTTAGAAACCTGTGTTAGGGCAGGAGATTATGACCTGCTGGCAATAACAGAGACATGGTGGGACAGCACACATGACTGGAACGTGGTCATGGATGGCTATGTCCTTTTCAGGAAAGACAGGCCAGCCAGGGGTGGTGGTGGAATTGCTCTTTACGTGAGAGAGCAACTACAATCTATTGAGTATTGTCCAGGCACGGGTGAGGAGTGAGTTGAGAGTCTATGGGTCAGAATTAAGGGGCAGGCTGGCAGGGGTGATACTGTTGTAGGTGTCTATTACAGGCCACCAGATCAGGGTGCGGAAGTTGATGAGGCCTTCTATGGGCAGTTGAGAGTGGCCTCACAGTCACAGGCCCTTCTTGTTGTGGGGGATTTTAACTTCCCTGATGTTCACTGGAAGGACCATTCAGCCAGCCAGACACAGTCCAGGAGGTTCCTCCGGTGCCTCAACGATAACTTTCTGATGCAAATGGTGGAGGAGCAAAAATTTTATAAAATGTGGCATGTACCACATATAAAATGTGGCAGAGTATCCAAGTGCCAAATTTAGAAGGAAAAAAAAAAAATGCATTTTCACAATTATTTTTGTCCTATGCTGATAAGAGAGAGGGGACATGAGGTTTGATTGTAATAGACCAATCTATTTCCGTTATTGAAGAACCTCTTGCCAAATAGACACTGCATCAGCAGTAACTGTCTACCTAGAATATGTTTCAATAGATGAGTTGAATGAACATGTATCATGAAATCTGCTGTTTCCAGAACAGAACAGGTTCATGCTAGATCTACAAAACAGGCACCTGCCTGTTCTTACACTTAACCTCATATCAACAAGTGTGAATGTAAATCTCAATCTGGGGAACTGAAAAGTCAAATTTTGGTACATTCTTAAATATATGGGTCTCCAATAGAAGTAGTGGAAGGCAGTTCTGAAGGCCAACATTGGAGAAATGAAACAGCAGGTGCCTAGAGTTTTCTATACAATGATCTAGTGTTCATCGTAAAACTGTCATATAATATCACTTTACAGATATTGTTAAGGAAAAATACAGTCAGAATTTCAGCTTCTACATTGCTGGGTCTCTGTATTATACAGTAATAGACATTCAAGAAGTACCTGAACACATTTGAATGGTTCATGAGGTGCTGCCTTACGACCCACTGTGCTGTGTATGCTGTACATCCGTGTCCCTAATGTTGTGTGTGTCTAAGAAAGCAATCAGACAGTTTGTTGCCTTCCTTCCCCTTAGTCCTTAGCAACCTGGAGCTGAACAGTTTGAATCAAATGCAACAGGGCCAACACCTCAAATATTCAGATTTCTGCAGGTTTTGTTGAAGTCAGTGGTGAGTAAAGAGCAGAGTCCCAGACTGATGCTCCATGGAGGAAAAGGAACCTTGTGGACATCTGCTTTGCTTGTTACAGTGCACATGCAGGTATGGTGAGCTACACAGTGGGATATTTTTTCAGTTCTAATTTTCAGACCTATGGGAGCAATTATGAGGCACATGGGGCAGTGAAGAGACAGCAAAAGGTGGACAAATACTGGAAGGGCTGGAGTGGCAGCAGGTTGAAGGTGAGAGCTGGAGTTTCTACAGTAAGGGAAGGGAATAAGGCACCACAGGGAACTGTGTTTCACTAGCATTGCTTCTCAGGAGAATAATAGTTTTTCCTCTTTTTTATCTCTGCCCACTGAATTTTCTTTTTATTGTATACTTGTCAAGATTTGATTGCAGGGTGACAATAAAACCATGGCAGATGTATTGTTAACCCCCTCTCTCCCCCTTCCTCCTTCAGTCCCTTCCTCTCCCCCCTTCCCACTAAGGACAGGCAATTGGGAGGGAAAGAAGGACAGAGAGAAGAGAGTTGAAAAATTTAAAATGTTTTACTAATGCTACCAATAAAATCGAGAAAATAATAGAAAATATACAAAACCAATCTTGAAAGTCTCAGCAACTGCAGAGCCAGCACCTGAAGTCCTGGACTGGACTCTGCAGACAACCGGAGCTGGATTCAGTCTCTCACTAGGCCTCGAGTTTGCATGGACGACGAGCAAGGTCCTCTCCTAATGTCGGCCATAAGCAAAAGGGACAAGATCCTCGTGATCTCCCACTTTCATATGAAGTATTCACATGAATGGGATGTTATATTCAGTTGGTCAGTTTTTGGTCACCTGTTTCTCGTTGCCCCTCTCACGAGATGTACATCCATCCTTATTGGTCCAGCAACCTTGCATACCATTGCTATGTCTACCAAAACATGTATCTGGCTTTCAGGAAAGCAGCTAATATGAAGGCTTTAGAAGACAGGCAAATTCACTAAAAGAGAAACTTGTTTTTAACAAAACCAGGACAGTACTTTAAATTTTTAAGTCTGTGAAAGAGGTGAAAATAAAAATCGTCAACCCTGAAGTTTTTTAAAAGGGTTTGGAAAAATTATTTGCATGGAAGAAAGAAGAATTGCTTTAGCTGTTTTTATAATGGTTTGGTTTTATCTGTGTGTATTCAAGTTTCCCTTCATTCATCTAGCCCCTGAAGTACAGAAAGTAATTTTTGATATTTTGTTTTTAGCCTTGCATCTTCGCTTGTAGTCTCTCTTGTGAGAACTAACTGTGTAGCTTTAAAATGATTGCCGAGCTCCTGAAAACCGTTTCATCTGAAAACCTGAGAACAGAAGATACAGTGTAGCAAATAAATAGTTCGCTTCTGGGATTGGCATGGCATCACATTGAGTATATTGCTTTTGTTGTGGGGGAAAGACTGGTTCTTATGGGAAGAGAAAACCGTTTTGCTTCCTTTCTGCCACAGTAAGAACTCACTGCTGGCAAGTTAGCACTAACTGTGTTTTGAATTACCTTGTGAGGAAAATCCCCACGATTGCGAGCTCTGGACTTACACAGAATGCACTGTAGGGGAAGCAGAAATAATATTTCATGTAGATATTTATTATAACCTCTACATTTGCACCATGCCTTTAAGCATTCTCGGAAATACAAGACAGATTTACATACATCTGTTCTGAAGTTGCTTTTCATCTGGATTTGACTTGCATACCCAGAGTTGGTCTCCTGCAAATTCCAAAAAGCCCCTCATGCAGTATCCCAACCCCCATCCCCAGCGATAGCCAAGAAAAAAAAAATTCTCAAGAATAATATAGACCCAGAACAAGTATACAAAATACTTCCCCTCAGTATTTGCCCAGTCTTCAACCAGCTGCATTTTAGGAAGATCAGAAGTGGACATATTCCTTCTGTGCTTAGCAACCCATAGTGGATTTCTTTTTGATAAATTTCTTAAGTCTTGCTTTGAAACAATGTAAATCAATTATCACCCATAGAATCTGGTGGGAAGGCTTTCATAGCTTAATGACATTCTGAAAACAGCCATTTCATTTGTTTGCTTTGTACCTGTTAAATACAAACTTTGTATGTTGCCTCCTAGCTATGCTTCATGAAGTTGTGCCAGCATCTTTGCTAGATGCTTATACAGAGATTTCAGGAAATTAGGCATTTTTATTATTTATTATGCATTAAAATAATTCAGATAGCGTAAATAATGTACAACATGGAAATCTTTGCCATTATCAGTTATCTTCCAAATCCGTCCTATCTCATATTGTCTGTCCTCTCTTTCTTTCAGAAGTCAGATGAAGGACTTGAGAAAAACTGTTTTGTCTGTAGCACGTAAATAGGTTGGCACTTGGAAGACATGTAATTATCTTGTACGTTACTGAATACTTACAAAAACTGCAAAGGCGGGCTGAAAAGTCTACCTGATCACAGTAATTCCAACCCCAAACAAGTACATAACCTGACAGTTATCTTTGACAATAAGTTAATTCAATTTAATTGGTTTATTTGTTAACTATGACAAATTAAATAACATACTTAAAATCCTAAAACATTGGTCCAGAACTTGCATCTCTTAATGACACAAGTTTGTTATCTTCCTGTAGAGCTATACAGGATAGATGTAGAGAAATTAAATACGTGTAGAGCTAAGCCATCAGTAGGAAGCAATGTGTTACCATTCTCCCACAAGAAACTCTAATTACTTTTCGTCTTTGTACTGTTCTTCCAGTCATTCCTGATAGATCGTGTTTTCTATACTTCTTGATGATTCTTTTTGATTTGTCTTCTTCAGTTGCTTACCTCAGCTTTCTTTTAATCCTGCATCTTCTGTGGATAAGCACTAGCTGCTAAACAGACATGGCCAAGCTATGGCTTAACTGATCATTCAGAAGGGTTAAAGTGTATCTACAGACGAGTAAGTGGCAAGATGAATGACCTCCCATCAGTAGGGTAAAACATATTGTACCATAACTTAACTCAAGCAATCTATAAAATAGTAAACTTCCAGACACTGATTCTGTGCTGTTCTCATCCTTGCCTGAGATTGAACACCCAGCTCCTCGCTATTATCTTTTGGCTTTCACAGCAGGGATATTCAGATGATGAAAAAAAGAAATAGTTGTTTCTTGTTATAGAACTATGCAGCTCTTTCATGATTTCAGTCACGCTATGTAAAATTTACGTGAAGTAACAGGGTATCTTCAAATTATTTATTTAGCAGATTTGATATGTTAATAAAACATATACATGTGGTGATAAATAATACCATAATTTACAAATTCTAGCTCAAGGACATTAAGAAAATGGTTAAAATCTATTGGACCTTACCACACAGTTATATGTCAAAGTCAAAATAGAAGTCATGTTCAGATTTTTCTAAGATGCACTAGAGACCCAGTCAGACAGCTTATTGTAGAAAGAGCCCTTGTCAAAATGCCAGTTCATTCCAGGAACGGCCTGGGTTCTCTGGCCTCTTATTGATCATTCAAAGAAAAAGAGATGAAACCTATGCTGAATTCAGGAGTATATGAAATGCCACTATAAGTTTCCTTTAGAAATATAAGCAGATCTCCAAGGATTAAAAAATGAACTTCAGCAATATTGTCCTTGTCTATAAACCTTAGAGTCTACTTAATTAAAAGCTTCTCATGAATTGCACTGTCTAAAGCTACTTGTCAGTGAACAGCTTTTGCTTGTTTGTCAAAATTCTATTCTCACAAGCCTGTATCATTTTCTGCTAAGTAAGGGCTATTCAGCTTAGTGCTTTTAATGATGGATATTTTGATATAACTTCCTGTGAAGTTCTCCAAATGTCAGAATTAATTTCACTTATCAGTATAAAAAAGAAAAATCCAAAAGAAATTAAGATTTGCTGAAGATTTCTTTTTCACCATTTTAAGCAAGCTCTCGGAGAAATTAACTACATTTGTTGATTTATTGGTTCCTAGGAAAGAATAATGGGATTTATATAGGATAGCCAGCAGTGAGCTTATTTATCAAAGAGAAGTCTTAGTTTAGTTAACACTGCTGAGCTTTGTCTACAATGAAAAGCTTAACCAATGCTGACAATGTTTGTGAGAAGTGTATGTAACAGAAATGATGCTAAAAATAGTTTAACTGCAAGAACAGATGGAGCAAAATGCATTGCACATAGATCTAAAAGTCCTTCTAAATTTCTAAAGCAAATAAATTTGGGTTCACATACTGAAGACATGAAGATGTGGTTTACATCAGGAAGACTTCCTGCCATTTTAGAACTACTGTATAAAAATTTACAATGAAGTCGTTCTTATAGCTTTCTCAGTCACTAAATACTGTGTCATAAAAAATTACATTCTGCCTGCTGATTTATAAAAGAACTGGGGGCAAACCTTTTCTCTGCTTTATTTACCAGTTCGGAGTATATTTTCTTTAAAAATTAAGCTCTTTACAGCAGTTTTCCAAAACAACAAAATTACTCCTAGTTGCAGCCACATTTGCTCTTCTGGTTCTCTTATACAGTTGTAAAGCATCTGAAGGAAGAACTCTGTCCCACATAATTTGTGGCTCTTCCTCTTGTTTCTGAATATGGAAAGTAATTTGAACGTTGCAGAATTAATACTGTAATATTTGTCCTAATACCCACTGAAAATAATATTTTTTTATTCTCTTGCAGGTGTCTATATGCAATAGGTTTGATCCATTTACATCTTACTTGTAGTCACACTTGCAATTAAAAAAAAGAAAAGGTTTGACATACAGACATCTTGATTGCCTTTATCTTTTCTAATGAAATACAGTAGACAAAAATTACAATTAATGCTAAAAATGTAGCCAAGCACATTAAAATCTATGCTTAAATAGGCCAAAGTAAGGCTGAATCTTCCAAAGCTAAAGGCCAGCGTTGTCTATCATATACATTGCTGTCTCTGATGGCCGAGGAACAGCAGGCTCAAGAAAGCAAGTATTGCAGCCTTAACCTCTGATTGTACAGACTGTAAAGCTTAACTTCCCCTCAAATGCTGTTCCTATGTTGTCTTTTGTATGATAAAGGGACAGAGCTGAGACTTCACCACTCCTGATATTAAGAATTAAATCAATTTAACAAGCATTTTTACTCAAATCACTATTTCTAAACAAAATTGTTTGCTGGATTGTTGGAAACATAAGTTTTATTTTACACCAATCCTGCATCTTCATTCTTCATCCCTGAAATACTTGTCCAGCTGTGTATGTGTAATCTCTTTTTTAACTTTGGGTCTCAATTTGCCATTGTTAATTTTGGAGCATCTTCACTAAAATCAGTGTGGAAAACCAATGATTTATGTATTATTTAAAAGTCGAAAAGGTAAAAATATCATCCTGGGGATCCTTAAATGCATGCTACTATTAGAATGCTTCTAAAAAGCTTTTATAATACTCCTCTGATTGGAAGTAAAAATCTGAGTCTGCACAGGTAAATGCCTGCTAGCTTACTTTGCACTTCAGCTTGTTCGTTAGTCTTCCTGTGGGTTCACTTATTTTCAGTAACACTGCTAACATAACATTAACCACTGCTGGAGTTTCATTTTCTGCAATATTCTTGTACCATTGCAGTCTTAAAAAAACAGCTTCTGTGTGGTTATAAATGCTTGGTTTGAAACAAAGATCAAGTACTTTATGCAACAGTACTTCAGAAGACTTTCTTCTAAGCAGGTTTTCCTTTCTCCTCTCCTGGCATTTTGAAGTTGTTAGATTTAGAACTCCTTTGAGAATCAGAAGTGCAGGCTAAAGAGAGAAAAGGAGTTACTGAGTAGTGGGGACAAGACTTTGCTTTTTACAGAAGGGTGAGACCATGGCAATTGGCTAGGCTAGCACTAAGAGCTTTTTGATGTAGGAGTGATGTTGGAGGCGTGAGATGCCAATCACAAAGTGAGTGAACTTCAGAAGAATACGAAACAGATAACAGACAAAAATGGCCTTTCAAGAGGGTGACTGGAGAGTGATCAGAATCTCAGCTGAGAATACAGGGAGATTTTCCCAAATGAGGGATGCTTTTTTGACTGCTTAGCAAAGGCCTGAGGCAGCCAGCCCCAAGTGCCTAATGGAAACATTTTCTCTAAGTACAGTTATGCCTTTCATAAAGTGTCTTTAGCAGAAGTCTGCTCTGCCTTTCAATCGTGAAACAAAAGGTTTTCATTGATTGATGATATTCCTTTACTTTTTGCCCTTGCAGTAGTGCATGTAACAGGAGGAAGTATATGTCTTGATTGTAAGAAAAAATAGTCATATTAGTCTGAGATTCACTGTTCAGTCAATCACTGATTAACTCATTGATCAATATTCTCATCATATAATAGGAAGCTGCACGGTTGAAAGTGTAGTATGTTAGAGGAGGAAACCAGTTAGCAAAATGGAGAAGATGTCTCTTAGTTCTCCAGAGGAAACAAAAGAATTAAATATTTTCAAGTAGGAACAGTGTGATTGCTGAAAGCTGAAATTAGAAGGCTCAGTTTTGTTCCCAGCTGACACTGAAGAGGTAGTTTGTTGCTTTCCATAGCAGAATTTTAAAAATTAAAGATATGGGGATTGTAACAAAGACAGGAAACAAAATATTTAAGAAATTGGGGTAAATCACACCTATTATCTCCATTCATCACCACTGCATTTCTGTAAATAGTGTCTTTTCATTGCTAGGTAATGTTCAGAATTAATTAAGTTTGTATTCTCTAATTACGCTTAGCAGTGAGTAATGAGGTGGGTTTTCCATCATCAAAACGCAGTTGCCTGTTTATGATATACATTTAGGTTTGTTGGAGAGGGATGAGAAGTTAATCTGATAAGAGGAAGTGCATGTTTACCTGGGTTCTTTATGTACTATTTCATCTTATCTGCCTGAAATATTGCAATGGTCTGTAGCAAATAAATACAAATTTCTCTTTTTCACTTCATCTTACCTTTATATAATTGATTTTTAGTACACTATACTTATATTAAGGGAGTGATGAATCACTAAAAAGAACAGGCAAGCATAACATCAAATGGCCTTCATTTTGTGTTGCATTCATAAGCTAAAGTTTTTCTTCAATTTGGTAGTTTGGGGCTTTTCTTTGTTTCTAGTATACTGACTAATCAGTTCATTTTTTTTAGTTTAATTTTATTCTACGTGTATAAAGAACAGCACTGACTTTCTACTTAGACCTGTTGGTCTAAGTGCCTGAATCAATGGGAGTTACTGTTGTGGGAAAGCTTGAGACTGTAGCAGCAGCTATTCAGCTGCTCATGACCAGCCTGCTGTGAGTCTAGAATTATTTTTATCCCTAGCACTCTTAGACATACTGCTTATGCTTAATTTGTTTTGTTGTTTTAATTTTAAGGAGGAAGCGACACAAAGTATTTATGCATTTCTTGTCATATTTCAGGTAGACACATGATGAAAACCTTATAATCAATAAATAATTTTTCACATTCAGAGAGTGCTTGTCCTGCCGCTCAGGACCTATTTTTAATTAAAAATCTCAGCTCTGGTACATATGCAAATATCATTATGTCAACAGTAATAGCCACAAACACATGAAAGACTCATCAAGAGTCTCAATAGAACAGAACAGGAAAGCAGTGGGATATCTTACACCTTCTTTAACTTCATGAGATGAACTTTAATGGACACAGTATAACATGAGCTCTTTGCAATGTTAGCCCTGCCTTCATAATTTGCTGGCTGTACGTGGAGGACATGGTAAAACAGAAGTGGAGAACTTGTACCATGGATAATAAAAGTCAAACATGGCTTTCTATTTAAGAGCAGTTGAGAATTAAAATATTAAGTATTGTTTACTTTGAAAAAAATAAACACAAACTGCAAAATGAGAGTGTAACCAATTCCTCCATAAACTGTGCTCTCATTAATACTGGGATCTCTTGTTCCAATGGTGGAAAGAGGATAAGTTCTTGCTTTTTTACCTTCTGTTTTAAGCAGAGTTAATATAAGAAAGCCAAGCTTATAGTACAAATGTAATGAACTTTTTCTGAAGAATCAAGGAGAAGGTCTCCACAGTGTGAACTTTTCTGATGATCAGATCTCATTGCACCCACACTCTGTTATCTACAGATCCTGTTAAGCCATGTTGTAAAGCAGAAATTCAGCACAGTCTTGACATACCAATAACCATTACGTTAAGTGTGGTTTTGTGTCAGTCCAACACAAGTTTGATGGACATTGTTCCTTTATTTATATCTGTGCTTATTTATTTATATTTCTTTATTTGTAGCTTCTTGTTATTGATTCTTTCTGTAAAATGTGATTTTACAAAATGTGTTGTTAGTGATTAATATCAAGCTGTTCCATATGGGGAAACAGATTGGCTTTGCATGGTGTTGCTGTAGCTGCATGGACACGAGCTATTGGCCTTAAAAGTGAAGCTAAGTAGAGGTGCAATTGTCACAGCTATATTGTACACCAATCCTTCTCACCCCGAATTAAGTGACAGATTGAATCTTTGGAGGGTCTAATCACACTATATAAAGATGCAGAATGTCTGTCTGAAAGCTTTGTCTTTTCCTTTGTCTCTTTGTGGTCTATACTACACTTTGAAATAATGCTGCAGTAATTGTACAATTGAACAAATGAGCAGGTGTTTATATCTGCAAATGGTAGAAGGTATAGGAGGTGAACACAGCATAGGGGAAAATCTATTTGATTTAATTTTTGATTTCTGTGGGTTTGAATAACCTGGTGAATGTATGTACTTATGAATATATGGGTTGGTCTAGCTAACTCAGGAAACATGCAGTTTTCTATATCATTATTTTCTTGCACAAGATCATGTTAGCAGATATTGGTACTTAACAGTTTTATCTCAAGTCCTTCCTCCTTCTATTTTTTTCCATGTACAAAGATAAGCTCTCTTGCTCATTCTCAGTTGAGATATGCTCTCCATTTAGCAAAACAGATGCTCTCTTTAAATAGGCTTCAGGTAATATGGGCATCTCAGCTTTTCCTTAATGAAACCATTGTAACCAAATTACATATGCATAAATGCAGCCTGAGTCCTTCAAGGACATACTCATTAGCTGTGTCATTTTGGATTCACTCTTTGGAATAAATACGTCCCTGCGGCTGTTTGAAGCATTTAGATTCACTGATTCTATTTGAAAATACCCATTTGATATATATTAACTATAGCCCACTTTGTACACAAGAAAAAAAAAAGAAAAAAGAAAAGAAGAGACAGGAAGACAGTATTTCACAAGGGTATAAAATTAATTATCTTCTATTCCACAGCCCTGTATCTTTTTCATATACATAAAATAATAAGATGCAAATCTGATCAATCATCTCTACTATTCCTAATTTATTCACAGTCTTATAGCTTAGCTAACTGGGTTTTCCTTATTTATAATGAAATGACAGGAAATATTTCTAGCTATAGTAGTTGACAAATATGAACATTGTAAGTTATTGGAGATTTTTATTTCTGTCACTGTAGGTAGAGGATATTTTGAATATATGGCATACAGTAACATAACTTGGGATAAAATATGCTCAAGGAAATACCTGGTATTCAGAAAACATATAGTGAGATTCATCAAAACCAGGAAGGCTTTAGGTTACTGAAGCTTTTATGTTAAAAAGCAAATCTTAGAGATCTTAAAACAAGTTTTGTGTAAAATGGCCAAAATGTACAGTATGAGTTTGGATCACTAGATACAGCAGTCTTCAGAAAAGAGATATTAGGTTATGCTCAGCTGTTGTGACACAAGCCTAATTAGTCAGCTGTGCCATTTTAAATTCCACTTTTTACACTATTTTTTGCAATTTACTAATTTGCACTGTTAGAAACCACGAAACACTACTTAAAAACAATTTTGCTAGTTTTCCTATGAATCACGGTACTGTTGAAATCAATGAGAAGCTCTCTCTTGGTGACAGTTCCAAGCAATGAAAATGTTCATGCTTTATTTCATAAACAAAATCCAGTAGTGCTGGTTATTACTGCAGAGGAGTTGCAGTCTCCATTTCTTATCTTTGCCCCTTTATCTGCTGGAAGCATTCAACCTTATTTAATTAGCTGGTGTTTGGTCCTCTTTGTTGCAATGTAAGGATCTTCTTTAAAAACAAACACCCGCACTTCACTTGGGCTTCACTTGGGAAGATGGGACAGCCAACTACATGAACTTCAGCTCTAGGCAATCTCCTCTGAATTCTATCTTTTTTTTTTTTTTTTTTTTTTTTTTGTAATATCAGGGCAATATTTGGCTCCAAGTAAAGGCCTGCTTTCTGCTGTCTTTACTCTGACCTAGCTGTAACACTTATTTCAGTGAGACTGCTCAAAGAGTAACCACAGTAATTCGTGCATTAGTGGTGGCACATCACCCAAACAAGGTGGCAAGACACCTTTTCTGCTACTATTCAAGTGCAATAGATATCTGTGATTTGTAACAGCTGTGTAAGGGAATATCAAAATGAGAGTGAGCCACTAGGGCTTCCACAGATAAGAGAAATTATTTTGACCTGTGTTTTCTTCCAAGTGAAAAGCGCTCTGTGAAGCCTTTGTAGAGTAATAATTATCCAGTAAGCCAGAGTGACTGATCCACCAGAAATAAAGTTGGATTGTATATTCGAAGCTGTTATGTGTGAATGGGGAATGTAGCAAATGCAGATTCATAATATTTGATTATAAATTACATTTGAGTGCTCATTAAGGCACAAGAGTGTTCATTTCATTACAAAAACAGAAGGATTTAATACAGGTAAAAAGTCATTATGACACTCAAAGGCATAATAAACTGCAAGCAATGCAGCATTCCTTCATACCAATAAAATAATATATATTCTGTTTGAAGCTTTGCCCTAATAAATAGGCCCCAATGCCATACAATGCTCTGAACAACTGAGAAATAGAAACACAGTATTTACAGAATGGCATTTCTCTCCTCTGTTCCCTGACCCCTACTCATTTTTTTATTTCAGGCTGTTTTTCTGTTGAAAGGTGGTTTGAGAAGAATTTGACAGTCTTACTGCTATACTGATTTTAAGAAGTTATGTAATGCATTAATATTGTGATAAAAGCATTGCTCTGTTCTAAAAAGTTGGGCTTTTTAAAAAAAAAAAAGGTGGATGTTCTTATTTGTTACAGCAAAATGCCAGTGTTATAAAACAGATTATGCAATCAGATTACAAATAAATACCGAAGGACAACCTTTGTTCCTGTTGTACTGTATATGTGTTAGAAACATCTTTTAAGAACAAATGCATCTTTCCAGTACCGATAAAGTCACTCACCGCATTCCTCTCATGTTATCTGGGAAATCATTTCACGTCTGCACTGCCAAACCCATTGTTCAGAGCATTTCAAGTTAGCCTGAAAACCTACATAGTTGCATCACTGCAGTCCTCTGTGGTACTTCTCAAAAAGCATAATTATCCTGTGTCAAGCACGTTACCAGTGGAGTGGTGCTAATTACCTTTTATTCTCTATTTGTTCAACTAATGAACTTAATTAGGTTCAACTTAGGCCCATTGTTTTTCACCTGTTCTTAGCTTGAAGCTTGCTGCTGCTTTGTCAGTTCTAATGCAGAGACTTAATTATTTTTTTCCAAATATATTAGTTGTATCATTTAAACAATTTAACCCTCTAACAGGTAGGAGGGGTTCCGAAGACCAAGGGAGCACATCTCAGGGCATGTGAGGGAGAAGGATGTGATGTGCAAGTGCCATTATGTCTTGGCCAATGATGAACTATCCTGCTTGGGCCAGAGGGTAGGAGAAATGTCAACAAACTGAAAGGTCTCAGGGGAGGACACTGGGACAGCAGGATTGAAGCGCTTGCCTTCTGAGGAGAAGATGGGGGGCCAGGCCTGATTTAGTGGGAGCAGAGATGGTTTCACAGCACCTAACTGCAGCCTGGTATATACAGAATTGGGTGATAAGGATGGGGAGGGACTCTGCAGTGCTGCCTGTGGGAGAGTGGAAGATACTGGCCAAAACAGGAGACGTTCAGGTTGGGTTTCAGAAAAAGTTTCTTCCCCACAAAGACAACCAGGTAGCAAGGCTGAGGCTCAAGGAGATGGGGCCATCTCCTTCTTGGATGATTTCCAGACCCCATGGGTTATAGCTCTGAGCAACCTAGTCTAACCGCATGGCTGGACCTGCTCTGGGCAGAGGTTTGGACTAGGGACCTCCCAAGGTCCCTGCTGTGCTAAGGTATTGTGTACTGCTTTAGTTCCCCCCAACAGCATTTTGTCACTTTGAGTAGAATTATGGTGCTTATGTTGCAAAGTTGGGCAAACATTGCTCTGCTAGCTTGGGGTCTGAAGAAATACATGTTAGCTGCTGCCAGTGTGCTGAAAACCCCTGTGTAGATAGATTACTCTTCCAGAGAAGAAGATCTCTTGACTGAGTTTTTTTACTGTGGAGAAGTAACATAAAATCATTTAATCTATC
Organism: Columba livia; assembly: GCF_036013475.1. NCBI lineage: Eukaryota > Metazoa > Chordata > Aves > Columbiformes > Columbidae > Columba > Columba livia. Next base: position 70,200,662 of record NC_088642.1, read on the forward strand.
CATTTTCCATCTAGGACAGTTAGCTGTGTGACCAGAAAAATGCTCTTTAGTGTAGCCAGTGTATTTTCTACTGTGGTTATAGTACACTGTTGAGAACAAATTCATAAAGATGCACTTGACTATGCCTTCAATTCAAGAACCTTCTCCAGACTTGCCAGTTGTGGAGGAAAAAACCTACCTCCTTTGCACATGGCATACATGTAATGTTCTAACATAAGAGAAAAAAAAATAGAAGGACAAATAGCTCAAATAAATTATCCAAGATCATACAGTCTATATGATAGTTAGAAAATGGAATTTGTTCCTGATCTTATGACCTAGACATAGGACCACTTTTCTTCACTTGCTAGCCACTGAGTATGTAACAAGTTAAAACTTCAGACTGCTGCAATCAAAGTCCTTTATTTTCTGTTGCCAGGGACTTTTAGCAGGAGTAGGAAACAGAATCCCTTCCTTTTCACCACTTACTGTAGGTCAGAAATTTTCATACCATGGTGATTAAAAGATTAAAAATAAAAAAAATGACAGCCTTTTCCAGCTGAATCAAGCTGGAGGTTTGTCTTATTCTTTGTTATACAGTGTGCATTGTCTGGTTTTGACTGCCAAATCCTAAGAAGCACTGCACTTTTTCCAATTTTAGATACACATAGAAAAGTGCTACTGAACTCAGATCATCTCGTGGGACCAGAGTTAGGCTTGGCAAGATCAGATGGGAATGTGAAGCAGTTTTTGTTGCTGCAGCCTGTCTCGTTCTTAGCTAGCTCCAGTCCACTGCCACCAGTGCATTATACTGCCACAGAATGGATGATTTTTGGAGTAAGGGAGCAAAATGATGCCGTGGCATATCATTATTTGAATTCCTCTACAAAATTCATGCTCTGGAAGAAAAGTAATGCTACTTTTTCCTCTTCCACAGTTTCATTGTGCTGTGTTTCTCTGACTTGTTCCTTATTACTCCAAAATCAGCCTTTAACACCATAAATCACATATTATTTGAAGATCTGCCTTCAGCAAAAGAAAATAGTAGATACCAAGATATTAAACTTAGCAGTGGATTCCCCTCCTTTCCATGGACTCTCATTTTAGTTAAAATTGAAATGCTTCAGACAGAGGCAGATGCAAAATAACATTTATTTTTATTAAAATCTACAAAACTTTAGGAAGTGTAGGGGCTGCAAGCTTTGTGCTTTATATTATTTAACCTCCATTTAGCTTCAGTTTTCAACTTTTGTGAACAATTCTTCCAGTATCATGGGATGCCTCTTTCATCACAATATTTTCAGCAACACCATCAAAAACGCAGAAAGTCAAGCCCTCTACAAAGTATTAAGGACTACTCTGCAGGGAAAACATCAGTTCTACTGTGAAATATGATACATGCAAGTAAATGCAATCCTTCAATCTATTGTAATATAAGAACCTGAGTGATTTATCACCTTAGCATGGCAATAGTTCTAGGAATAAAATGACTCCGATCACTTAACTGCTATTAGGAAATGAACATTCCCTCCCACATAGAGTAAGAAAAGGTTACTTTCCTGAGTTAAGGGTATGTGTCCACATCAGCTACTGACAGATAATCTTTTGCCACAGTTGATTTAGTAGGTGAACCTGAGCTAATGTGTACTCACTTTTATTTTTAATGTTTTGCCAGTTTTAATGGTTCTGCATGTTAAGCAGAATTTTCCAAGGTTTGTAACCTTAGAAGTGACTCTGCTTTTAAGATTTTCACCATCTATTTGTGGGAATTTGAAAAGAATGGTAATATTGTTTGGATAAGTAAATGAAATGTGGTGAAAAATACAGCATAGAATTATGCCACGTTGCAGGTATGCCATTCTCAGTGAAGTCTGCATGGTCAACACACACAGTTATTATGCAAGTTGTAGAGTGCATGTGAAAGAGAAAGAATATGGAATTTAATATATTATCTGTAATATTCAATAACCATTTAGGTAGCTGATTAGTACTGTAGATGTTGTACTTGAGATGTTGACCTGAGTTAATAGGTAGATAGAACTGAGCCTTCCTTAACGTTGTTTTATGTCAGTGTTTCCAGAATTTCCTACAGAGTTTCTTTGGCTGCAGGATACAGTTTCAGAAAAGCCAGTCAACCTGTGCTCCTTAGCTGACCTGGAATGTGTAAAATTTTCATATAGTATGTTGTGCATTTAGGCTGACTGGTAATAAAAGACCTGAAGTGGAAAGCATTGGCAACTCCAAACTAAACTTTCTGTATGTTACCATTGTTGTAGGTCACAGTAAATTTTAAATTAGGTTTGGTTCAGATTTTAACTGTATCTGTAATCTCAGCAGCATACACAGAAAATGCCTGAGGATGTTGTTAAAATTTATTTTCTTAAAATAAGATACCGATTCTCTCATTCTTAAACCCACATATCTTTTAATTTCACATCTACTAATAACAAATTAATCTGAATTGTAGATATTTGAAGCCAAATACTTTATGATGCCTTCGTGATAGTTTTCTGGTGTATAAGAGAAATTTAATAATAGCAAAATTACTCAGAACATGGGATGCAACAGGAAGAGCAGAGAAAAGCACTGAGATTATTTTTGAGAAGGAACAGAAAGAGATTATAATAGGCTGAATAGTTAAGGGTATATGAGACCTGTTACTTTGTTTACATCATCCCATTAGTTACCATGTGTGCATTTTCTGCTGAATTGCCCTGCCTGCATTTCCTTCCCCTGGCATACAAATTGTCCTCATTTTTCACACACTAGATGCCTGAGAAGGTCACTTTACATTTTCACACATGCTTCCATTCAGAATTTGAGCAGGATACAGAGACTAGCCCAGGTTATACTATCCCATTGTGCTGTTTGGTTTTTTTTTTCAAGTTTTGTTTCTTTTTGTTGTTTTTTCTGTTGTTGGTTTTGGGGTTTGGTGGGGTTTTTGAGGGTTTGTTGTTTGGGGTTTTTTGTGTATTTTTTTTTGTTGTTGTTTCATTTGGGTTTTTTGGGGAGGGGGTTTTGTTGGGGTTTTTGTGTGTGTGTTTGTTTGTTTATTTGTTTTGGGGGAAGGGTTGGGGTTTTTTGGTTTTGTTTTTTTATTTTTCACTGGTACAGCCCTTTGTGCCCATTTATAACACTCCTTGAGCTGCTGAATTTGTAACAGCTCAGAATGAGGGTCACATATTCATTCTCACTTTTGGCATACTCTGGTTAGGAGTTTTCCTACAGTAAGAATCAATTTCTGTCTAAAAAAGAATTTGTAGAGACCACTTGGAACTCAACTCACTTTTTACATTGTTAACTTATTTTGTGCACATAGTTCTATAGGTGCTGAATACGCTATGGAGGCACTAAAGATTGGCCTCTAAATCACATTGTTCCCAGTTACTTCTTCATAGAGGTTGAATTTTCCTTCTAGCCTAGAAGAATTTCAATACAGTAATTTTCAGTGTACGTGTTTTCTTCAGTTTGTTGATCACTAGCCTAATTCTAATTGAAAGCTGTACTTTGGGCTCCTGAAATACACTACACAGGTCTCTAGGTAAAACAAAGGGATCTAGATATTATTTATATTCCATTTAGAAACAAATTCTTTCACATTTATTCAATGTGAATAGTAACTAAGAGTAGCTTAATAGGTGTCCTTGAAAAGGCTTTGTGCAGTCTATGCAAGGGAAGCTTATTTGTACCATAAATTAGAACTGTCTGGTTGGAAACATGGTTACTGAAGCTGTCACTTCATCACTAGTTGCCCTTATAGTCTTCACATCTGCTCTGTTCTCTGATCCTGCCATTGTCTTGTCTTTTCTTTCTGAGCAGAAATAATTTCGTTTTCTAGAACCGACCTGTAGAAAGCTGACAAAATGCAATTCAGCTGATCACTGACTCAGCAATCTGAATCATGTCAGTAAGTCACTGCCCTGCCAAATCTGATGTAGAAACCCTTGAAGAGTTGAAATAATGAATCATCCCTGCCTGGTGTGGTTTACTATGTTTTGTGTTGTGGTTTGTTGGTTGTTGGTGGTGGCTGGTTGGTTGGTTGGTTGGTTGGTTGGTTGGGGTTTGGGTTTTGGGTTTGGTTTTGTTTTTCTTGGATTTTCATTGGTTGGTTGGTTTGGTTTGGTTTTTTGTTGAGTGGTTTGTTGGTTTGGGGTTTTTTTTTGGTCTAAATGCTAAGCATTTGTCTGTGCTGCTTTCCTCTTTTTGTGTGACAATGTTGTTAAAAATAAATGAGGTATGTGCATCAAGCGTGCATGGCACTGTTAGTTCACTTCAAGAACTCTGAGGTTACCACTTGACCAACTGAAGTGGCAGCATGAGTCAACATAATGTCACACAGCAATTGCAGTTGGCCGCTCAGCACTTACTGTACATTGCCTATTGTTCTGGGGTTTGCCTGCTTGACACAGAAGATTTGCAACAGCTCATCAGAAGTTTCAAATAATTTTATTTGAAAAATCTATGAAAAACTGATACAAGATCTGGCCAGAGAAGATAGAAAAAGAAAAGAAGATCATTCTTTTGTTGTTGATATATCAGTACTACTTTACATTATTACATCTTCAGAGGTGAAGAAGCATTATTAATAATTTCTCATGTCATCAGTTATTATGGTGTCATATATCACCAATATTCTCAACCTCAGTTTCTGCATGCCTTTGCTTTTCCTAAAGTGATCTCACTCAGCAGGGTCAATATGATGACTTGGATGTCAGTGGTCTTCTGCAGAAAATACAGAAAGGATGATTTGCTATGGAAATCTTAAAGAAAAGATTAAGTCTTTCTAATTCTGAAGATAAAAGATACACAGATACAAAGAAAAGTTTTTGATAAAGTTTTCTGTTTAGGAAAATAGCATAGGAAGCTGCAGGAGGAAAAAATCCTACTTAAAATTGTGGTGAAACTCATCTGCCAAGCTTCTCATGAAAAAACGTAAAGGAACTAATCTAGAATAGCCTGTCTTTGTGATTCGGTCTATTTGTTCACAGAAGGGCTCAATTTCAAAGCCTTCCTTGTGATATTTTCACAAACTAGCTAAGTATCATGGTTTTGTAGAAAAGTCTTTCATCCTTTATTGAAACTGTCCACCTCAGTATTAATAATTTAAGAGCTGCTAGACAAGAATTTATAAGGTAAGGTTCCCAAAACACACTTTTAACTTTCTTCATATCTGTTGGACTTCTTGCCTGCTGAATGAGTCCTGTACTTGATAAATAATTTCTTAAAAATTTTTATCTGAAATGACACATTCCCTTCAATAGCTTCTTATTTCAGGAGTGCTTCTGGTTTTGACCAGAAGCTGTTGGGTTAAAAAAAGCTTGGTCGTGTCTATGCAGGAACATCTCTGCATCCCTAAATTCTCTGTGATTAATCTTGATAGATTTACTCTGATGTCAGGAGACATCAGCGTTAGCAGTAATGCTCACTTACATACATAGGCCAAGAAACATGATGGATGCATTTAAAAATATGAATAATACAGCTGAATACATCTGTTACTGGAACATACTTGCTTTGCCTCCCAGCCCCGTTAAACTTGCCTTCAGACTCTAGACTCTAGTAATTTACTGCTTTCTTGCAGTTAGAGGGATGGAGAGAGGAATTAATCTCTAAACTTGTAATTTTAGGGAAAATTAAGTTTTACTGGTACTTCCACCAAAATTATACAGTTTTAGTTGCATTTTGCCATCTGCAGTTGGATTAATCTTCTCCAAGCTAATGAAGTGTAATGTGTAATTGAACTGTTCGTTTCTCTGGGAGGATCACTCCAGTCGTCTAGCTGTCCAGTCTCCTCCAAATGGGTACATTGTTAATCAGGGATGTCAAAGTCTAGCCTTTTTGAATTAGATTGGCTTTCTGGGATCATCACTTGGCTGGGCTCTTTGATGAAGACTAGAGAAGGCAGGGAAAGCTATTGGTTCTGTTTTTCCTTAAAGCCACAGTGAAGCAGAGATGTGTGCTGTTATAGGTCTTCCTTTCATTCAACAGTGTAAAAAGGGTCTTGGTGATCAGATCGTGCACAATATTTTCCTGTTACACATTCATCATGCTGTGGTATGACAGAGGTGACAGTTATGAACAATTGCTTTACAATTATAAAAAAGATCAAATATGAAAATTGCACAGGATACTTTTCATATTAATGATAACATGGTACAGAGTCCTGGGATTGGTTAGCCCTGAAGAGATTTAAATTATCGTTTTCTTAGTCATCTCTTTCTAATGTTTCTCTTGTTAGTGGTTTCTGATTCCAGAAATCTCAATTTGTAGTGCTTCTTTCAGCTTTCATGTAATATATCCGCGTTCTTAGAAAATACAATTCTCGCAGGCTCTGATACGATTATCTCTGTGTGTTTTGGGTTTCGGTTTTGTAAAAGGGAGGGGGCTGGGGTTTTTTACATAGCAGCAGCAGCAGCTAATCTTGTTCTGAACACATATACACTCCTGATAATATAGCTGAGGTGATTTGTGCATTTCCAGTAGCATTTGTCAAAAGGGTTGAGCTGAGCTAACAGTTGTGCTTTTGCGGGGCTCCATGCAGAATGCGCAGTTCAGGATGTCAAAACTAATATTCAGATCACTTTTGTTATATCAGTTCCTTATTTCTTATATTACTCATGCTTCTGAACTTTGAGAACAAATTGCTTTACTGCAAGCTCTGCTTTTTATTCCCAATTTGTGACTGTGTATACGAGCTCCAGAACAGCATTTCAGACTCTTCTGTATGAGAAAGTAAACTCGTTTGTCAAATGAGGTCCAAGATTTGTAATGTTTTTTAAGGCCCAGAAGTATTTTGGGGTTACTTATTATTGCAAATTCCAGTAGTTGGGTATTGCTTACACCTGGTCTTTTTACTCACAAAGAAGGGTGCCTTTGAAGGCAGAAGTGGAAGGTCAATGAGATAAATTAATGCAGCAACAGCTGAGGTGCCAGTATTTGAACTTTTGATCCTGAGTATCTTTAAAATCTAAAAGATGCTGCTAACCAAAAGTCAGAAAAGAGGAAAAAAAGTGAAACATGTCAGAAAACAGAACTCACTGATATATTCTCTCATCTTTTCCTAAATTGAAATGGCACTCGTTTTCCCCTGTCATAACTTGAAAGCAACTAAATTAATTAGTTATTTAACAGTTTTGTCTTTCTGATAGTTTCTGAATAGCCCATAAGTTACGATATTCTCATATCTACCTTCAAAATCTTTATCTTGAAGAGGTGCTAGGGGAGCTGAGGCTGTTTAACCTGGAGAAAAGAAGGCTGAGGGGAGAGCTTCTTGCTCTCTACAACTACGTGAAAGGAGGTTGTAGCACGGAGGGTGTTGGTCTCTTCTCCCGAGTAGTAAGTGATAGGACAAGAGGAAATGGCCTCAAGTTGCATGAGGGAAGGTTCAGATTGGATATTAGGAAAAAATTCTTCATGGAGAGAGTTGTCAGGCAATTGGAACAGGCTACGCCATCCCTGGAGATGTTTAAAAGGCACATAGATGAGGTTCTTAGGGACATGGTTTAGTGCTAGAGTTAGATTATGGTTGAACTCGATCATCTTAAGGGTCTCTTCCAACCAAAATGATTCCATGATTCTATGATTTTGTATGTATTTCCAGAGCATGTTTTTATTTTTGTACAGATAGGTTTAGTGTTATTTTGGCATAGTTAGTTTTTAGCTGCCAAAGTCAGGTCACTGATCTTTTTTCCCCCACTCTGATTAAATTATTTTAGCAATATCTAACAAGGAATGAACAGTATCTCTTAAAATCATGTACGTCTTTCAAATAGGTGAGCAATGAAGCTTATGGCTCACTTGTGTTTGTTCATGCTAAAATGGTTTGACAGCTCAGAAGTCTGCAGAAAGCAAACAAAAGGCACTAAAACATGCCAAACTGAAAATTAGTTTTGCATTTGAACAAGCACTAATGAAGTATGTTCCACTACTATTCACTTTGCTCTGCATTCTGTGACAGTTATACCACATTTTTCTGCAATGCAAATCTAGGCTTGATGTTCCGGTAGAGCAAACCCAACTTTCCAGATGGGCATCTCACTTCAGTGATTGCAGCTGCACTGCCAGATTCATATTTCTACCTGAAGTTCCGCAATAATTCTTAAGAATAGCCTTTGTATTGATGTGTGTACAGTAACTTCTTCAATAGCAAGGATCAGATAAAGGCACTGTTTGAACTGGTAACTATTTTTTTTTCTGCTCTTTACATCAATTAATCTGGTGTCAAGAGGGGTAGAGTAAGTTATGTCCCTTTTCCTTCTTTAACTTACCATGGCACAGCCTATTTCATTCTGTGCTCAAAGACAGCTACTCGTAGAAACAAGGCTCTACCTTCTCCAGTTTCCCAGTTTTTGCTCTCTCCAGTCACGTTCATCTGCCAAAGGACATTAGGCAGGCATTTCTTCTGTTCTCTGCCAAGTCCAAAACTTAAATAGCATTTTTAAACAAAGTTAAATAACTTTTCTAAGATGCGGTGGGCAGAACATATTAAGCAAGAGCTGTGTTGTTAACATGAGTACCTAAGATTTATGAAGACCTAAATCCAGCACAATTTTGCTAGACAGAGATCACATCCAGGAGCCAGCTGATGAGTAGAGGGATTTTCACAAGGGAGCTTTTACTGCAAATGAAGGAATAAGTGTGTTGGCAATTAGTGACTTTGGGGGAATGTAAAAGCTCAGCCCCTGGAATTGTCTATTTTCTGTGACTGATCAAGCTTGTGCAAAGCCTCAGCTTTTCATTAATATCATCAGCCAGATTCATGGGCTCTGCCACTTCAGCAGAGGGAAGGCCACTCGAATTCTTCTTCCATTCTCCTTTCCTTGTTTCCCTGCAGTTCAAGGCTCAGCAATCAAAGTGCACATTAGCCAGCTGGAACTGAAACTTTTCTTACTTATGAGCAGACTCTGAAAAAGCCCTGCTTATGTGGGTCATTTATATTGCTACTTACCATTGCTATATATCTTACAAAGAGAAGAAAAATCCATTACCCACATTAGTCTGGGCATCTTGTGGGGTACTATTTCTCCTGCCTGTGCAGACAGGTATCCCTGTCATATATTTATCCTGAAATCATTCATAATTTTCTTGGTGCATGTGTCTCTTTTAAATACATATAAATGCTCTTTAGATAGATGGAAAAAAACTAGCTTAGGTCAAGGGTGATCTTCAGTTATGGAACAGAGTATGAGTCATTTATTTCCCCATAAGCCAAAGGATTATCATGCTTACTGGACCATTGAAAGCCTTTCAGAATTTACTGCCAGAGCTTCCTTTGGGTCTTATGAAAACTTTAATCATGACAGTATCTTAAAAAGAAAACAAAACCAAGAACCAAGCAAACAAAGAAACAGTAACAAAAACAACAGAGAAGCAGCACTTGACTTATCTTCCTCATAAAGCTCCTGGGAGTCAGCTGGCTAAAACTGGAGGAGAATGTAACTCTGGCTTTTTTTTAACCTGCTCCATGATTTTTGCCTACTATTAGTATGAGTATTTGTAGGCAAATATTTATGTTACCTGTGGCATTTGAAGTGTAAATAATACACCGCTGTCTTTTCCGATACAACATGAAATCATCTTCTAAGGATTTTTTTTCTTTCAGTGTTGCTGTTAAGAAAAGTACAGCTTCTTTAGTCACCACATGATAAATGATTGAGTGAAACTGAACAAAGGAAATGGCATATTATGAGTGCCAGAAAGGGCAGGTAAAGACGTGACACATCCTCTTATTCTTTCTTCTGTTTTTCTTTTGACCATCTATCTCCAGCAGCTGCCCCTCGCTTTGTACTGCTCCAACTGCTAATGAAAGTTGGCAGCTGTCCTGCTAGATGCCTTATTCTTTGGTTAGACAGATGGACACTGTTGACGGAAGCAGCAGATTTGAACACAGAGGCATACATTTTCACCTTCTTGGTGTGATTGGGCTCTGCCCACCAATGATCTTGAAAAAACAATCCCGGATTCGTATTGCCAGCTGAATGTTTTATATTATTTATACGCATACACACACAGACACACATGCTTGACAGACCCTTTATACTCCTTAGTATAATAAATGAGCAGATGGTTCAGTGTGTACTTGTATAGAAATTGCAATTTGTAGAAAAATGGGTTAAAGATGTATTAAAAGGGAGGACGCCCACAAATGCCTGTGCATGAAGCAGTTTGTTTTTGCTCTTACTTCCATATTTGACGTTTTATTTAGATGATGTCCAAAGAACTCTACTGAATTAGCTCAAGGAAACAACACCAAACTTTAACTTAGGTGAGGTAATGAGATCTGCAGTTGCAGTTGGCTTCCCTGGGTGATTTAGCAGAACAGCTTTATGTTTTTTCTTGGCCTTGGAAATCCTCAGGCTTAACTCATAAACTTTCACTTGAGCACTCATAATATCTGCTGTCTAACTGATAAATTAAAAATGACAGAAGATGAGAAGTGGAGAATGAGTTGGCTATTCTGAGGATAGCACTAAAGGACAGTAGCTCGGATGATTCACCTTCGAGGACCAAAGGCAGAAACAGCATCCCTTTAGATGATGAAAGCTGAGTGCTCTCCCCAAAGGGATCTACAACTCAGTATGGATTTAAGGGATATAGCATCCAAGGCTTGACTTCCACTGAACCATGAGGGTCAGTGCTGAGCAGTTGGGAAGAACCTCTTGCCAGCAGGAGTCGAGCAGGCAGCTGGCAGAGGCGGAGGAATGGAGGCAGAAGCACTCTTTGGGTCACCATGGGCACACAGTGCATGCACGCACACCGCTGCTGCCAGTTATACTATATACTGGTGTTACACTGCACCAAAACAGAAGTTAACTGTATTTTCAGCAATAAAGCAACAAACAGTTTCTTTGCTTCTTTTTTGTTAGTGTATGTTATCTAAAAAATGCAAACAGAGGAAGTATGATTAGCCTTTGTTCATACCATTAGCCCAGTTTGTTACAGTGCTTTAAATCCCCAAGGAGCTTTACCCGCTCTCTCCTTTTTTGATCAATAGAATATATCATATCCACTACTGGTGCAGCTGCTTCTGCTACGTTCCTTTTTTTTTGGACTTCAGGGCTTGCTTCTTCTTTCAGATATTGAAAATTACTTAGTGTCTTGGTTTGAATATGCCATTCTTTACCTTCTTCCTAGAGAGTGAAAGGGCAAAACTACTGAAACAAAGCAATGTCTTCAGCAATTTGTCAGGAAAAATGCAGAAGAAAATACTTTATTTTTCCTGTAAGAATTAATTAAGAAAATGTTATGACCAAATAAATAAATTTTTGGAAGCAAAATAAGTTTTGCGTAGTGGAACTTTCAGATTGTTCTCCAGTCAGTATTTACATTATTTATTTAGTTATATGGAATTTGTCTCAGAAAAAAAAAAAAAAAATTAGAAATTGGATTCCCTAGACCACACAATATGTCATTATCCCATCTCACATTTTTTCACTGTTGTCATTCCTTTTTTTTTTTTTTTAATGAAACAGAAGAAAATTTTTTTTCTCTGTGTAAGGATGTGTCACTTCTGCCTATCAGTGCAATATCAGAGGCTATATAAACCCTAAAGAGTGCCAGGCTACTGAGCTCGCTTAAAAACTGTGTTGATCAGATACTAGATGCACAGAAATGGTGCTCAGCATAGATAAATTCTTTCTCAGCTAGATGCATTTCCGGTGTGCAACCCTGCTCTGCCATGCAGTACTATTTTCAGTGCTAATGGTATTTTAATTATGTTAGATTCCTCTGTACAAAAAAAAAAAAAAAGAAGGTGGTACTTCAAATCTCTCATGGATTTCTTAAAATCAGCATCTCTCTGGCCTTTTCCAGTTCAGAGGAAGTGTACTGGGGCGGAGCAGAGGGGGGTGTATGAAAAGTCATAGGTAGGAGTTAGATCAGTGGAGGGTTATTCTAAATATGTCACTTTCTTCCATTTAAAAAAGATATCTTAGCAGCTATGGGCATGAATGTATGTGTGTGTATATATACATTAAAATGTTTAAGGTATGACTATTTATATTCATGGCTACAAATATTGTGTTAGGAACAGCCATTCTGCCATTTTTTATCCAAGTTTTGTATAAACACCCTGCATTGAGGTAATCAGGATGTAGAAGGAAAGGATTGGTTTTGTATTCCCATCTGCCCCAGGTGGCTGTCTAAGCATTAGTTGTAATGTAGCACAAATTGCATTCCATCAAATTTAATTCATAACCAAATATTGCAGGATGCTCAATTTGAGTGATAGGTATTGAAGAAGAAAACAATTTCAGAACATGTATTTAATCTGCCATCCTTGTGGATTAAAAAAAAAAAAAATTACAAATGAGAAGGAAATTATTCAAAGAAATATGACTTCACTCTTTTATAAATAAATCATGGCACTGTCAGTATTTTAAGATGACAAGTGCTATCTAAGCAAGATAAAATGGCCACAAAGTTGAGGTTACTGTATAAGCTCATTCACTTATATAGGCTAAATTTTAGCTGTTGTACATTATAAAGGACAGAGAAACTGTCTTTTACGTTATAAAAGACAGAGAAACTACTGCCTAACAGCACACAGAGCAATCAAAGATGCTTAAGTGTACATGAAATCTCTAGGTAAATGCTTCAGAGCATCAACGGTTGTGCAAATCGGAGTGGTATGGAATATGTCACATCAGAGATTCATCTCTGTATTTTCAGTACCTGAAACCAACTTCAAGAATTGGTCACATGAAGTCTGTTGAAAAAGCCTGCTCTGAAAAATAGTGTGGGCCAAACTCCTCCAAAATAATTTGGTTTTAATCTCAATAGAGCAGTGATATGTCTCTGTAAGACTTTTAAGAAGTGGTTTATAGTTCTGTCAGAGATAATTAACACATTATTTATTTAAAAATACACTGCACAGAAGTAAAGTGGAAGTATTGTTTCCTCAAGGTGTGCTGAGCTGTTTTCTTTAGTGAAACCTGGGAACCATTAGCATTTATTATTCCGAATACAGAAAAAGAGAAAATGCCAAAAATGACTGTGTGGCTACTGCTTCACCCAAGGCATGCTTGTCTCAAAGCATGGGCTCATTTGACTCGTGCGGGGCTCTTCCTTTTACAACCTATGTTTCCATCCTTACTGTTTCAAAGGAAAACAACAGTAATAGTGTCACCTTGAATTTATTTTACCACAGACCTAAAACTGCTTTGTAAGAGTGTTCGGTATCATTATTCTTTGTCATACAGAGTGGAAACAGAGGCCCAGTATAGTAAAAAGTATTTGAGCATGATTAATCAGTGGAGCTGATAATTAAAGGTAGTGCATGTGACCTGCAGACTTAGACTTGGCCATGTTGCATTCCAGCATATTGGCTAAACCTCTCCAGTAATGTTAATTAAAGGTCTAACGTCCTAAGTGTACATTTCTTTACATTTAAGCAGCTTTCCTTCTACCTGCATGTTGGTGAATATGCAAAAAAAAAGTAAGAAGACAGTTGTTTACTCTTTTGGGTAGAAACTGCCTACTTTATTGAATTTTTGCAGAGGAGGAATTAGTGCTGCTAGTTAAAGAGGCTGGATATGTGGCTATATTAATTAGTAATAAGTAATAAATATTTATACCTTTAACTAATTATATGATGCATAATTAATTGTGTACTGTATAATTACACCATGCAAATATATAATGTATTGTATCTATCTATAATATAGAATGCATATTACACAATTACATATAATTATAGTAGTTATTGTAACAGCTCCCCCTCAGCTTATGTGCTTTGGCTACTCTAGGTTATAATTCAGCAGTTTTATCAATGCTGTGTACTCAGTATCGTTTAAATACATTTTAAAGGCAATCAAAAGATGTGATTTTTGCATTTGGGAGTCACTTCTAAGGTACCAAAGGTTACAGCTCTCTAATATTCTGTGGAGCTTTTCTGAATAAGGCTCTATAGACTTCAAGAGACCCTGACAGCCAGTGCTTCAGCTCTCTTTGCTATCACTGTCATGCCAGCTATTCCCTCCTAATACAAATGGCTCAGGAGGCTGTTTGAGAGAGATGTCCAAGGACTTTACAGCCTTTCCAAATTCAGGAAATTCCTAGGAGAGAGAAGGAGGCATTTAGGTTTCCAGACATAAATATTTTTAAACTAATTCCACAAATTTTAACTGAGATTAAAATGCATGCTCCCTGGGAAGCACTGGGATATTTAGCTGTACACAGGTTAGCTAGTTTTTCTGTAAAAGTCCTTAGTGGCCAAAATGTTCTGATTCCAAATCTGAAAAGAATTTTGTAAAAAGGGTAGGTGCAGGTGCCTGTCTTTGAACAGCTGCCAGATAGTGTTATTTGTCTATAAACAGTATCTCAGGATTTGTCAGACTCTTGTGCTTCGTGTGGAGACAACAAAATACTGAAGTAAAACTAGCAAGCTCAGGAAAGAAGTCATGGTAGCCTGAGCACTGCGGTTTGAAGGCTGCATTGGCACCAAGAGAAAACCTGATCAATGCTGAAGTCAAATGGCAATTTTATAAGTCGAATTTCAACTCCCTTGGATCAAGACAGATTACTTTTGGCACTGTTCTCCAATTTTAGCAGATAAGAGCACTTCTGAGTGGCGTGACTTCCGTGACTGGGAGAGCTAATAGGGCTGCTGCTTGGTTCGTGATGTATTAACTGGATATTTAAAAGTTTATTTGTGTTATGTCTCATAGAGTGAAGAAGGAAATCAGCATATGGACACTACTCATCCCCTCCCCTCAATTATATTATTCAATTAGGTTCTACAAAAGAATCTGGACAGGCCAGATCATTGGGCTGAGGCCAACTCTATGAGGTCCAACAAGGCCAAGTGCTGGGTCCTGCACTTGGGTCACAACAACCCCAGGCAGCACCACAGGCTCAGGGAAGAGTGGCTGGAAAGCTGCTTGGTGGAAAAGGACCTGGGGGTGTTAATTGACAGCTGGCTGAACATGAGCCAGCAATGTGCCCAGGTGACCAAAAAGGCTGACACCATCCTGGCTTGTATCAGGAATAGTGTGGCCAGCAGGACTGGAGAAGTGATCATGCCACTGTACTCCGCACTGGTGAGGCCCCTTGAATCCCGATCCTGTGTTCAGTTTTGGGCCCATCAGTACAAGAAATACATCGAGGTGCTGGAGAGAGTTCAGACAAGAACAACGAAGCTGGTGAGGGGTCTGGAGAGCAAATCTGATGAGGAGCAGCTGAGGGAACTGTTCAGTCTGGAGAAAAGGAGGCTGAAGGGAGACCTTATCACTGTCTATGACTACCTGAAAGGAGGTTGTAGCATGGAGGGGGTTGGTCTCTTCCCCCAGGTAACAAGCATAGAATAAGAGGAATGGCTTCAAGTTGTGCCAAGGAAGGTTCAGCTTGGATATTAGGAAAAATGTCTTTACAGTAAGGGTTGTGAAGCAGTCTGCCCAGGAAAGTCATGAAGACACCATACCTGGAGGTGTTTAAAGGATACATAGATGAGGTTCTTAGAAACATTGTTTAGTGCTAGAGTTAGGTCCTGGTTGGACTCAATGATCTTGAGGGTCTCTTCCAACCAAAATGATTCTATGATTCTATATTGCTTTACCCTCAAGATCATTGAGTCCAACCAGGACTTAACAGTTTTGAAATAGTCTTCTCTGATAAACTCACTTCAGTTCTGGCTAAAGATGGAAATATGAAAACAGGGAGGGAAGAACTTCAAACATGAAGGTTTCTCCCTACAGCTTTGGGAGAATGCGTACCCGTGATTCTTTACTAGGGCCTCAACATTTATAAAAAAGTTAATTTTTTTAATGAAATCATTTTAATCCTGAGAAGTGTTGAAATCCCTTCAAATCTTACTCATTTTCTGACATTTTATTTACACTGATATCAATGGGAATTATGGATGTTCAGCACATTTTAGAATCAAGTCCTTCATCCCTGCAATGATAAGATGCTCCACTTCCATCTTTGTGCTGCATGCTGTTTCTGCTTCAAAGCTACTGTTCCAACTGCATTTGTTGTGTGTTTTCCTCACAGCAATCTGAATCTAGTTTTTGTGGGTTTCTTTCTCTCTCTCTCTTCCCTGATTTCTGTGGTACTGTGTCATGACATGGAAATGAAGTATCAGTTTCCCTGGCAACAATAACCATATGAAATGTTTAATATTTCCAGGAGGTGGGTGTGGTAGAAGAGATAGGATCTATCCTTTCTAAATTGCTAAATTAAAGCTAGCTGTGGAGTAACCACGGTAGGTACTAGTACAACTTGAGAACATAAAGGCTGATACAATAGACACTGTGACTTGGTCGTATGAACTACTTCCAGCTAGCTGGACTTCTGGTCTCTTCATCTGCCTGCCAGTGCTTTCATTTCAGTTAACAGAGCAGCGAATGGGAGATCCCTTCGTTTTCCAAGGAAGTATGGGACTGAGAGGATATTCTGGTCAATTTTTATACATACAAAAATGTTTGATTTGACACCCCATTAGGACTGGAATTCCAGTTTTGTCATTTTTTGGATGATTCCTTGTTTCTTCCTTCTCTTCATACCTCTTAGAAATCAAATGTTTCTGCATTTCCACCATGAGAAAGCTCGTAAGCAAATAAAATAAGTCAGTATTTTCCTGAATACAGTATTACAAGGATCTATTTAATGTAGTTGGATAGCACCTGTTATACCAAAACTAAACAGTGGGGAGGAGAGGACTTAACTCCCCTGGTAATCAAACATTCAGAGGCTTTGTGGGTTGCTGTGCAAGCAACCTGCAGCCAGGAAAATGCATTATATTCCATTATCCCAAGGACAGTGAAGACAGTCCATAGCACAGTGGGGATTGTTCTGGTTTTGCACTCATTAAAGCTTTGTGAAGACTGTATCAGGAGTACAGAAGTTCTTTATATTTTTCACAGCATGGAGAAGTGCTGGTTGTCAAAAGGCAGTACTGACAATGATTTTGAAGAAGGCTGCACAACGTGGCTGGAGATGCTCTGTCAGGCACTCTCAACCCCACACTGGATGTACTCCATTCATCTGGAGACAGGGGAGCATTGGCACCAAACCTGCCAAATCAGCTGTCACTTTGAAAACAAACTTTTTTCCACTGTGCTTTCTTAAAGGGGAATAGTATACTAGATTATTAGCTTGCTCCATTTTGGAAACTACACATTGCTATAGCAAATGTATATTGCATGCTTTCTAGGCTCTCTCCAAGTTATTAGATGTCCTTAGCTAACCCGAGAGTAATTTTTACTACCTTACATTTTCTGCCTCCAAATCTATCAGGTCATTACCTAACTCTTGTTTTTGTAACATTGCTGAAGTTGGTTTTACCCTTTTGGACAGCTTTATGTTTCTTTGTATTATGTAAGTAGTCACAACGTTCTTATGATTCAGTGCATACAGAGCAAATTACAATAAGACTCAGATCTGAGTTATCTATCTCAACTAGACTCTGAATGTGCCCCTGGCTCTTCAGTTGTCTCTCCATTACCGATGACAGTGAAATCTTGTCTCCATTAATCTCATATCGGCGTGCCCTGCAGTGAGACTTAAGGGAGAGCTCATCAGAAACAGATCCCTAGTTAAGACTTCATTGCCTGAAATAGTAATTGAGTATCCATAATTGTTTGTTTCTTCTTACATAAGAAAAATATAAAACATCTGTCATTTGTTGATAAAACATGTAAAGATGTGGTGACTGGGAAAACCTAATTGTTCCTATAAAATAAGTTGTATTTGTATCCTGAAGGTTAGAGAGGAATATATATCACTTAGATACAAGTATATACATATATATTTACTATAGAAATATGTGTTCGAATTACTTTGGCATTTTGTCATTATGATTCCTCAGAAAAATAATATGTTATGAAAACGGACTAATACTATCCCAGAATTGCATCATTTCTCTGAGTTGCTGAGTGGAATTTGTAAACAGCACTCAATTTCAGTGATGGCAAACATTTTAATTCTGGCACCCTTCTCCTCACATGTATTGTGTGATGTACCTTTGGCTTAGTTTGTTGTAAAGAGGTCAACAAGAGACTCTCCGCCTCAAAATAAAACACATGAACAAAGGGGAAAGCCAGAGGAACAGAAGGTTAAAATGTCATGAGGGAGATTGAAGTGGGGAGATGAGATGAGATGAGATCAAAAATTTAACAAGACAGATGAGTGGTGAGTTGATTTATTCTGCTAGAAGGTAATCATATTGTACTTCTTTGTTTTGGAAGGATTATACTGCTTTTTCTGTTCTTGATGTCGTGCCTGAGTAGGCAGTAGAGATAAACTCTCACAGATTGTTTCAGCAGTGACACACCGCTTTGCTCTGCAAGTGCAGAAAGTCATCTGTAGCATATTGAAAACATTTAGCTCTGTTTAGGTCAGAGGGTTTGCAGAGTGGCCATAACATGCTTTAGCAACTCATTAACCTTTTCCAGACAGAAGCCAAGGCAGAGACTGCTGGGTTTTTACTGGAACGGTTTAGAAAAATGTAATGTAAAAGTATTGGGCCTTAGCTATATAAAGGTATTCTTGTAAATGTTTTACATGTTTATCCAAAGCTTTTTTTTCAAGTATTTATTTCAAACTAACAAAATACATATTTTTTTAATTTAAAATTTTGATTTTTGCTGATTATACCGAGGGATGGGTGATTTCAATACCATTTTCTGAAGAATGTTTGCCATCACTCTTAACAAATTACTTTTGGGGTTGTCAAGGTTTAAGGCAAGGCGGCAATAAACCGTGGCAGATGCTCCTTGTTACCCTCTCACCTCCTGCCACCCCTTTTCCTTTAGATTGGAAAAAGGATAGGGAAGATAAAAGAGAAGGAAGAGAGACTTAGACTTCAAGTTCGAAGATTTTAAAGAATTTTACTAATGCTACTAATAAATAAAGAATATAAATACAAAATATACAAAACCAATCTCAAGTGCTCATATGGAGCTGGCGTCCCTCCAGCAGCAGAGCTGGGTGTGCGGAGCTGACAGCTCCAGCAGGTGCAGCTCAGGCCCTGGAAGTCATGGGCTGGACTTCACGGCAAACCGAAACCTGGTTGCAGGACCTGAGGCCTGTAGAGCACAGGCAGACAGACAGGGTCCTCTCTACATGCCGGCCATGGTCGAAGAGAGAGTGACCCTCGTGATCACCCTCTTATATAGGGGGTATGACGATTCTGGGATGGAATACTTAATTGGTCAATTTAAGTCACCTGTTCCATCCACACCTCCTCAAACACGCCCCTCTCACAACGGAATGTGGGAAAACCTATCAGTCTTTCTTGGCTACCATAGTAATAAATCTAAACATGAGCTTCTTCAGCATTCTGTTGGTCTCTTATCAGCACCGAGTACAGCATCCTAGGAAAAATACGCAGGCTAAAACTCAGAAAAGTACAGCCACCTAGAAGAACTTAGCTGAATGAAAAATCACTAAAAGAGAACTGGTCTTGTTTTTAACAAAACCAGGACAGGGGTCTTTTTTAACATTTTATTTTCTTGGGTCAAGATTGTTTCCCCTTTCTTTAACAATCATAATAGCTGAATCGGAAGGGCTGTTCATAAAAATCACTTTGGGTCTATAAATACCATTTAGAATGGTGGGATATATGTGCAAATTGTAAGACACTGAATGAAAGTTACAACTTATCTCTTCAAAATCTTTGTGATATTTTGACAGTTAAATTTAAATGAAATGCAGAATGTATACACAGTTGTGTGCTCTCTTGTTATTCTTCCCACTTCACTACAATGGAAGGAATAAAAGAGAGATTTTTTTTTTTCCTTCTACTTTTAATTCTGTTCATTAGGAGTGAAGGGAAGTCATTAATGCCTTTTTCCTCACTAGTTCATGCATTGTCTTGACCTCAAGCCAATCTAGTGACTGACGTGCTGTGCAAGTAGTAGCTTTTAATTCATGGTAAAATGGTACATTCCTGATTCTTTCTGTTTTAAGTTGTGTGCTAGGAGGTTCAGCTACCAAAAAAAAAACACCACCAAAACACAACAACAACTACAACAACAACAACAAAAAGTAATGTCAGACTCACACTTGCATATTTCTTTATTCCTTGTGCCACTCCTTTCTTATACTGCTTAGTGTAGTTGTGTTGCTCAGATAGCTATGCATAGGCTAATCAAATGTGTATCTACTGTTCCGGTTTCTCTTAGTCACCAAGTACATCTGTCTCAAGAGCAGATTAGTTGAAGGAAATAAACAATTTTTTAGGAGTTCAGTTAAAGTCATGTATGTTGTTTGGTTTGTTTTTTCCCCTAACTGATTTTGTAAGTGTAAGAGTGATGGCAAGATTGCTTTTTCCTGCCCACAAAAGTAACGAAGGAAATATATCCACCAGCATTTCCAGCACTGCAGGTTTGCACAGGCAGATTCGGGAAAGTCTTTACATGAAGAAAAAGACACATTCTCTGTTTTCAAGATCATGAGCATTTCAAGAGTGGAGCATATTTTTGGAACTTTTTTTAGCTGATCTCCATAAGTGATGAGAAATGTGTATTTTCCCTGGGAAAAAAAAAAAAAATGAACTATGCTCACGTCTTCCCTGAAAGACCTCAGTCTGATTCCTGCTCACATATCAAAACAAATATTATTTCCTAGCTCCTTCAGATGTCCTACATGAACAGGCATGGAACCTCATCTACACGATAGTTGCTTTCTGAAGGTTGGAGGTTATCATCTCTATTTCTTTTACGTTTAGTGAACAGCCAAAACAGAACTAAAACTTCCCACAATCCCTGGTCTTCTTAAAATGCAGCTTGTGGCACAAAATGGAGATTCCAGTCATCTGCTTCAGGGGAAACACGAGGAGAGAAGCATTGTTAGTTTTCTCTCCATCACATCAGCAGAGATGTTGAGTTCTTCAATGACCACCAGGTGAACACAGCCAAAGCACCTTCATGACTAAGGTCAGTAAATCAGTCAGGGAAATGTATGATTAACTACTTCTTTTGCTCGTGGCAGTTCATACTAAAACTCCTGCTTTTGGCAGTAAATGAATAAAAAAAAAATGTATAGTTTTAACAAAGTTCATGGGGGCTGTGTACACAGAATTACACAAAGACGTGGGTAGTTTTCTGAATCTGGGGTATATGTCTTCCTCTCTCCCATGGGTCAAACTGCAGTGCCTGTCCCAAAGCAGAGTTACCCTCTCTGGGAGGCAGACTACTGAGTGACTCAGTAAGCAATACTGTCTCTTGTGCTTAAAGATTATCTTTACAATGCGTACTGCGTGTCATTCTCTCCAAGAAAGAAAAGCAATCATTTACATTTTTAATCAAATCCCTCCAGGAGCCTTAACTGTGGAATTATCATAGCAATACCCTGGGCAGTATATCAATAATGAGTCTGGCATCTCTTTAGTAATAAAACTGTGTCTGTCTTTAGCTCTGACCTTCATTTCACATATAAAAGTTACACTTTTGTAGCACCAATTATACCTATCTGTCTATCTATCTGTATCTATGCAAATTTGATTCTAATGACTCAGACCTCATTAAATAAGGATTAATTTATATTAAACACATAATTAATTGGTAAGGATAAGGATTCTTTCACTTTTAATCATGACCAATCAATCTTTCACATGTGTCAAAATGGTACTGCGCTTTCATTCTTGGACATTTTAAACACACATCACTGGCAATGGAGAACAGACTATTTCAAAAACACTGAAATGACCTCTTTCAAGAGGTTGACTTGCCTCCACAGCAGACTAACATACCTACAATAAGGATGCCTACATAAGTGAAAGAACCTTTAGCAATTTACCCTGCTTCTTACACAGGGTTAGAGTCAGTATTTCTTTTATGAATTGCAGCCTGTGGTATAGGTTTTTCCAACAAGCCTCTAAAAATTAAAGCAGAAAATCTAGTGGTGTGAGGTGGGTACATGTTTATCGTAACTGGACATTGGGACTTCAGTTCCTAAACCACGTTAGCCATAGGAGACGCTTATGTCCACTTCTGAAACACCTATGAAGTTTTAAGAAGGTAACTCTCTTGAAACTTACTGTCCCTTCAGTTTTGAAACAGCATGAAGTCAGTGAGAAATACAGAGGTTTTTTCCTTTGTTCTTTAATGTCGGTAAAAATCCTTACTCAGCTATGTCCTGAGGAATGATAGGAGCTCTAAAAATGCTTTCTTTTGTCTCTTAAGCACACCATACTCATTAGGAAGTCACAGTTTTGTGTTAAATTTTGGTGTATTAGACCTCACTAGATTTTTCATGCTGCAATGTCTAGTTGCTTTAAAAAATGTTTGTGTCTGCTTTGATGTTCTTTTGAGAGACTTCTACTCTGACACTGGATTGAAGACAGTTTGTTTTGGAAAAGCAAAATCAAAAGAAATACTAGTATATGTTTGACTTTCAAGCTGTAGGATTTGATTTCTGATTTCTATTCATACTCAAATATGTGCTTATATTTTAGTTAAAATAGTTGGGATTTTTCTTGTATCTTACCTGTCATTCTCTGTTTTAAAGCAAGAGAAATGGTCTTGTCTTAAGGTAGCATATTTTTTCTCTAATTCCTACAGAGGAATTATTTTATTATCTCTGGTTCTGAAGTGATGACAAAATATGTATCTATCCTAATTTTTACCTTCCTCCTGGCTGTCAAGTCCTAGTCAATAATTTTCCAGAAATAAGAACTGCAATACTTAGGAACCCAAATAAATTTTTGCTATTATTTGAATACCATGTAATGTAGAGTCCTGCTAGTGACTTATTTTGCCTGGGCTGGATAAATTTTTTTTTTTCTAAATTCAAATGAATCTTTATGTAATTTAAATTAGAATGAATGAACTTGAATTCATTTTAAGGAGAAGGTACTTGTTAACAAATGAGGTAAATACGTTAGAGTAAAGAGGAGGTATCAAATGACCTCCCATGGGGACTAGACAAGACTAAAAGAACGGCACGGCACGGCACGGCACGGCACGGCACGGCACGGCACGGCACGGCATAGAATAGAATAGAATAGAATAGAATAGAATAGAATAGAATAGAATAGAATAGAATAGAATAGAATAGAATAGAATAGAATAGAATAGTTCAGTTGGAAGGGACCTACAACAATCATCTAGTCCAACTGCCTGACCACTTCAGAGCTCACCAAAAGTTAAAGCATGTTGTTAAGGCCGTTGCCCAGATGTGTCATAAACACTGACAGGTTTGGGGCCTTGACCACCTCTCTAGGAAGCCTGTTCCAGTGTTTGACCACCTCTTAGGAAAGAAATGCTTCCTAATGTCAAGTCTGAACCTCCTCTGACACTGCTTTGACCCATTCCCATGCACCCTATCACTGGGTACCAGGGAGAAGAGCTCAGCACCTCCATCTCTACTTTCCCACCTCAGGAAGCTGCAGAGGGCAATGAAGTCACCTCTCAGCCTTCTTTTCTCCAAACTCTAAAAGCGCAAAGTCCTCAGCTGCTCGTCACATGACATGCTTTCCAGACTTTTCACCAGCTTTGTTGCCTTCCTTTGGACGCATTCAAGTATCTTCATGTCCTTAAATTGTGGGGCCCAGAACTGCACGCAGCACTCAAGGTGAGGCCACACCAATGCTGAATACAGTGGGATAATCACTTCTTTTGACCAGCTGGTTGTGCTGTGTATGATACACCCCAGGATGGGGTTTGCCCCTTGGCTGCCAAGGCACACACTGCTGACTCACACTGGGCTGCTGACAACCAGCACCCCCAGATCCCTTTCTGCAGGGCTGCTCTCCAGCAGCCCCTTGCCCAAATCCTGCTTGTGTTCAGAAAAGTCAGACATTAGCCATCCCACCTCCTGTCATTCCAGTCCACTCAGCAATTTACCCATTCCACCCTCTCATTAATTTGTCTCACCTTTCAAGTCTCCAAACAAATTCTCTCTCTTATTTTCTAATTTTCTTTCACTGCAAGGCACACACCCACAGCTCTGATGTTCTGTGCTCCTCCATCTTCATATCAAGTTTTTACTCTCATAACTTTCTTCTTCCGTCTACCACAGTGTCCTTAGCCATTCAGTCAAAAAGCCATTTTTCTACTCTCTAAAATACTTTTGAGAAGTCTATTTTTTTCTTTTTTTTTTTTTTTTTTTTTTTTTTTGTTTATCAGCAACAGCCTACCATGGCTGTTAATTTACACTGCAATCCTTTAATCTACTTCCAACTGGGTAATAATAATATCTTACCAGCTTGGAAAAATCTCTGACCTCTCAAAACTGATTTTGTTTCCTTCAATAAGTCTGTTCCGTTGCTGTGTATCTTCTATCCACTAATAAAATATATGGAACCTGTAAGGTGCCACTTACACAGTGAATGTTTATAAACAGTACCAAAGAACAGTTAAAATCTGGAGTCCAATTAAATTAAATTAAATTTAGTCCATCCCAAGGTTATTTGCTTCAGCTGCCCCCTTTCCTTTCACTGTTTGCCTATCTCCCATTTAATTCTCTTCATCCTGACATTTCTGCCCCACTCTTCTTCTCTCTGATTCTCTTTTCCTTTTCTATTTCTGCAGCATTTTCCTTCATTGTGTTTTCTTCATTTCTTATCCTGCCCCATTTTTTCATTTGCCTGTTTCTTTTCTCTCCTACATATTCTTTCCTACATAAGTCGCTTTTCATTCCAATCTGTCATGTCTCAGCATCAGCCAGTTTTCCTTCTGTCTTAGAATGTCTCTTCCACCACACACAATTTAAAACCTTACAGTGTTTCCTTATTTATTTCTCCTTTTGATTGCAGTCTTCCTTCTGAGCATTTTTGCCATAATTTCTCCTTTCCTGCAAGATACTCCATTCTCTTACCTCCTGCCTTTTTTTTTTTTTTTGCAAAACTCTTCTAGATCTCTTTTTATTTGTACATTGTCTCTGTTCTTTGTACCACCTCTTTTCTCCATCTACTCTTCTAGATCTCTTTTTATTTGTACATTGTCTCTGTTCTTTGTACCACCTCTTTTCTCCATCTCTGCTGTTCCTGTATGCATCAAGAATAGTGTAGCCATCAGTACTAAAGAAATGATCATGCCACTGTACTTGCTGCTGGTGGGGCCACAGTTTTGAGTGACTCACTACAAGAAAGACATTTAGGTACTAGAAAGAGTGTAGAGGAGGGCAGTGGGGCTGATGAGAGGTCTGGAGTGTGAGTCTGATGAGGAGCAGCTGAGGGAACTGGGGCTGTTCAACCTGGAGAAGAGGAGACAGAGGGGAGACTTTGTCACTCTCTACAACTACCTGAAAGGAGGTTGGAGCATGGAGGCTGTTGGTTTCTTCTGCCAAGTAACAAGCAATAGAATAAGAGGAAATGGCCAGGGAAGGTTCAGATTGGATATTAGCAAAAAAATTCTTCATGGAAAGGGTTGTCAGGCATTGAAACAGGCTGCCCAGGGAAGTGGTGGAGTCACCACCCCTGGAGGTGTTTAAAAGGCACATAGATGAGATTCTTAGGGACATGGTTTAGTGCTAGAGCTAGGTTATGGTTGGACTCAATGATCATGAGAGTCTCTTAAAACCAAAATGATTCTGTGATTCTACAGATGTGGGGAGCATGGAAAAGCTTTATGCTGGAGTTTGCAGGACAAGAGGAAGCATGTGGGCACCTTGACAGACCCTGGTAGTGGATGGCATATGAATTGAAGGTGTTTTGCATGAACCCAAGTTGTAACATTCCCTTGCACCTTTGTAGGTAACCCTCTCCAACAGACTTGTCCAGATAATAATAATTCGTCACTGAAAGATTAGTAGACGGCATGGTTTTATCCTGACTCAGGGCTCAAGCATTGTTCACTGTCTGTGAGGGGCAGGAGGGAAGGAAGATGGAGTGTGATTTACTCTAGACACAGTTTACCAGGACCAGGACCTTCTGGAGAGCCCTTTGGAGGTGGGAAGACCCACATATTTTCTGGCTCTTCTGCTCTTTACGTCTCTACATGCAGAGACTGAACCGGAGGATGGCCTGACAGGGTAATTGACAGGGGAAGATGATGGTATGAATTCATACCAGCCTACAGTGACTTGCTCACTAAAGTTTTAATTGCCTGTGAACAGCTCTCAACAGTTCTCATTTAAACCACAAAAATGTCAAAATATTTTATTCGGTGCAAAACATAAGGGACTTATCAAGGCTAACTGTCTCTGAGTTCATCCCTTTTAGCAAACAACTTCTGAAATGAGTTCTTCCTCCTCCCCCCAGCTAGCAGTAAGCACTTCATGTGTTTGGGGTGGTGAAGGCTTTTTAATTATTTTTTTTAAAGCTCTACTTTAAAATAATGTGGTTCTCACATAGAAGGACTGATCATTTTCCTAGTACAGTGAATGATAAAACTACTATGGACTATGAAAGGACAGCATAGTAGTCTGTCTTCAGCTATGTAACATGTCTGGAATCCATCCATTGTACTACTGGGAAATGGAAAATGTGAAAACATTAAATCAGCAAGGAAAAATTGGAAGCAGGAATGAAGAGAAAGTATTTCCATTAGAAAAAATAATCTATTGCCATATGTATTCTGTACAGAGAAAAATATTTAAACACTGATCACATTAAAAAGCCCAGTTGACCCTTTCCCTAGAAATAGTCTTCTACTACTTAGATAGTAGCTAGATAAAAAGATGTCTGTAATTTATCGGCAGTTCTTCAGTGCCTTAATTTCATTTCAATGTTCAAATTCTTTCCAATACCTTAAACAAAAGGTGATTTCTGCTTAATTCTCAGCTACAAAAGATGAAAAATGAAAAAGTTATTGCCTTCTTGCTTGTTCCTACTCTTAATATTTTTTCTTTTTTTTTTTTTTTTGCTTTTTTTTCTCATTCTTATTCGTTACTTCGATTCTGAATTCTGTTTCTCCCTGTCTCTGAGGCTTTGAACATCCACTTCAGACTTCAGGGACTGCTAGGAGCCATAAATGCTGACATTTTTTTCAAAATCATGTCATCTAAGCATCTTGTATCTTAATTTTAGAGGTTGAACAATGCAGAAAATGTTGTCAGTGTTTGAAGTTACTTGTCCTTGTTTTGTAGTATTTTGCAATTTGCATTTTTGTGATGGCTGAAAGTAAAGGATTTATTCACAAAGGCCTCTGTATTTTTATATTTTATATTTCAATAATACAAATGCTTCCTAGTTGATTAGGCTTTTTAAAATATTGATTGATTGATCTAAGGACAGTAGCCATCATCAATTTAAAGACAAAAGCAAATAAATATGTAGCAGCGGTGTGTGTTCTCAGACTATACATGATGTGAATGGAAAAACTCACCAAAAATAGCCCAAATTTAGGGTCTGTCTGCTGATATCTAAGACTACCTTATTTTTGATGATAAATCATCCAAAGTCACCACCCCTATCTGCTTGGTTTTGTTTGCCTCTCTATTCAAACTAGAATGTTCCTACAAACACCTGCAGAACCTCATTATCCTTCTGCCTGTTCCTCCACCATTCTCATGACAGCTTTGCAGAGGAGGTAATGCTCCCATGCTTGTGATAATCCTCTTATTCTCTGGCCGGTTCCTCAGCATTTTCATTTTGAGCACCCTCCCCTTCCAAAGACATTTGCTATCTTCTTCCATTTTTTTCAACTTATACATTCCTTGGAACAAGTAGCTGTGATAGCCTCATTTCCTAAAAAAAAGAGGCTATGCTCTCTACCTATGGATTGGTCTCTTACCAGCAAAGTCTGAATAGGCTCCTCAGTTTCAGCCAAATTTCACAGAGGCTTCTATTTCAAAAGCTAGTAATTTCCTATTAATTTTGCACAAATAAACCTACAAGAAGAGAAGGATCCTAATAAAGCTTTCAGGAAAGTAGTCATCGAAGAATGCACATGGGAACTCAAACATGAAAGAGAACACTGTTTATTAGACAGAAGACCATTAATTCTGAAGGTCAAGAAATTGCTTGTTCTGTGTTTCAAAAGATCGTAACACAGTATGATCCTGGTTCAACTGTGTAATACATAGGTAGTATTATGCTACCAAAAAATAGTAACATGTAGGAGAATATTTCAGAATCTGCTGTGAGACACTTAAGGAAAGTATAATTCACTGAAGATGAAGACAGCATGAACTAAAAAAGAACTACTTTGATTTTTTTCTAGTCCCAACACAATATACAGGCAAACCGTGATAGCATGATAAAGTATAGAGAGGGACATTGATCCCATCTAATATTCTGTGGCAGATAAAGCTGAATCAGATAATAGAGGACATTATAGGTTGATATGGAAGCTTCTAAGATCATTAAACTGTGGAACAGCTGTGCCTATTCGGGGCCGTGTTCTATAAGCTTCTGCACCAGGTATCTTTACTTTCATACTGTCAGCATCTGTAAGTTCCTTAGACACAGGAATCCATTGCTTTGAAAGACCTTGTAAAGTATCCCCACCAAGTCTGGATACTGTCAAAATTTCCTGGTACCCTTTTTTCCCTTATATTTAGCCAAAATGAAGATTCTGATTTTTCATCACACTTTAGTTGCAATAAACTTCTGTTCTTTACCACAGTAGAACTGAGCTGTAAGTCTACCAGAAATAATTTGCAGCATAGAAAGAGAGCAGAGTTCAAAAATGTTCACAATCCCATTAAACCTAAGCAATTCAGATTGACCAAGAACAAATCTCTTTTCTTTTTTTATTTCCTTAGGATGCCTGTCAATTATGTTAAACTGAATTCATTCTCATCCTGTGACTTGAATAAAGATACAACCTTTCCAAATTGTATTACTGAACTGAAAGGGAGAAAAGACACCCTTATTTTTCCAGAAACAATGATTACCCTACCAGTTGTAACTCATTGAATCTGAAAAGAGCTTTTATTATTATAATTATCTTCTGACTGAATTTTTTAGACATCTATCATTACAGCGATGCAGCTTTTGTTTTCTTTTAAATCATAAATTTCATAAAGACAAACACAATGGCTGACACAAAACAACAACAAAAAAATGTAGGGGGTTTTGCCAGAATAAAAACAAAAAGAAAACATTTTTGTTAATCAGAAAACAGCAAAGCATAGTACATCATCTTGAAATCTTGCATTGTGCTTTAAAACCGCCAGCCAATTGGGAAAATTCATTTCCTAATGGAAATATAACTGTACCTTGGATTATTTTTTCTTCCTCTCTTCCTAGCCAATATCAAAAGTCTTATAGTTTATGTTTTATGCTTTGGGCTGTTGTGCAATTGGTTAATGGTGTCCCTTTCCAGATAAAAAATCACTGTGATCTAGTTTTGAGTAACTATGATTCCCAGCAGATCGAGTTACTTAGTAAAATCTTTTTAGATGGAAACTCATGTGTCATATGCAGCAGAGAAGCAAACAGTGGGGCCTCTGGTAGTGGATGCAAGGGTAGAGGAAATGGTGACACCAAGGCAGTTGCAACACTTACAGGCAAAATACGATCTCGTGCATCTGCATCTCATGCACCTGCATTTCATGGACAGCTGGTTGACCAGTTTGTCCACAACACAAGAGTTCAATCTGCTTAGAAACTCCAACAAAGTCAAACTGCCAGTCTCCATGCAAGGGTTATACTTAATTCTGCACTGTCTGGAACACCTAGTTTTATTTCAGTGTATATTATAAGTGAAAAACAATACTATACACCACTGTTTATCCTGTGGTTTTAAATGTCTGTTTCCTTTTCTATGACCAGTTAGCATCACAGGTCATATGTGTCATTTTTTTTATCTTTGTGAGGAATCAAAGTGGTAGTCAAAATTAACTGAAATAAAAATATTTCAAAGGAGAAATATGTAATTGACAATTAAAATATAAAATTGAAGGCAATAAAAAAACATACATAGACTAGACTAGACTAGGCTAGGCTAGGCTAGACTAGAATAGAATAGAATTCTTTGCTTGGAAGGGACCTATGGTGCTTGTCTAGTCCAACTGACCAGCCACTTCAGGGCTGACCAAAAATTACAGCATGTTGTTAAGGTCATTGTCCAAATGCCTCTTAAACACTGACAGGCACTCTTTCTATAAAGAAATGCTTCCTAACATCAAAGTCTGAACCTCCTATGACACAGCTTTGAGTCATTCTCATACATCCTGTCACTGGGTACCAGGGAAAAGAGCTCAGCACCTCCATCTGCACGTCCCCACCTCAGGAAGCTGCAGAGAGCGATGATGTCACCTCTCAGCCTCCTTTTCTCCAAACTACACAAATTCAGAGTCCCCAGCTGACTCTCGTAGGACATGCTTTCCAGACCTTTCATGAGCTTTGTTGCCTCTCCTCATGCCACAATAAATGTGATCTAATATTTTTGCTGAAACTCATATCAATTCCTTTCTTCAACATGTGATTCTATCTGCACTTCATCAAAAAAATGGGAAAATTACCTTAATGATAATTTTTTCTTTCTTTTTTTAATGACCCTTCAAAATCTAAATATATACTTCTGCAAGAAGACAGTTTTGCTGGATTTTACTTTGTCCACAGGAGCAGATTTGTTTCGTTGCTATGAAATCTTGCATATGCTGACACAAGAATACAAGGAGATAGAAAAAGTATCCTGTGGTAGGTCCTGATCCAAATTCGTCAAGGTTTTGAGAAAATATCGGAATAGTGAACTGCTGAATTTCATATGTGGATGCTTTTTTACATCCACAGTCTTGCACAAAAATCTGTATTTAAATCTCTGTCTATCAAATCTTACAAGTTTGCCTTCTTTTTGTGCTGAGTATTGAAATACTGATGGTCTTCTTTCTCGGAGTAGCTTCTGGAGGAATAGTCTATAGGGCCATCACAACAACTTCACCATGCTATTTATATTGTCATTCCTACAGTATTTGAAGAGTCACAGACGTCTTTCCAGGTGTCAGGTTTCAGAATAAAAAAACTCCTGTGCTCTTGTGCTAGATATGTTCTGATGGACCTGGAGTATGTCCTTCAGAAATTCTCTGCCGCTTGTGGTGTAAACCTGGCCTAATGTCAAAGTCTGAACCTCCTATGACACAGCTTCTGTACAGAGGTTCATAATGGAATTACACACAGACCTATGCTGTCAGCCCCTGAAAACCAGAGGGAACAGTGGGAACAGAGAAGCAGCTCTGCATGTAACAGATCTTGGCCATGTGATGCGAAGAAACAGTAGCTGCAAAGTTGATGCAGGTCCTGTGTACTGTATACAATTCCTCTCTGCTGCTATCCTGTGCACAACATGGAAATTTGAGGGAAATTAACACACAAGTCCATTGCACTCTTTACACTAAAGCAATGCATACAGAGAATAGATTGCGTTAACTGTGTGATAAAACAAGCATAGTGTGGTTTTAGTCATTTAGTTAATCAGATATTTTCTTAAATTCTTAAGTGGAAATGTTAACTTAAACAAAATTAAATCCATTTTGGTGTCTAAGTTCTCCAATTAAGATGAAAAGAATTTATATCGTATTTTCAGAGGTTGTAGCTAGAAGAATCTGGAAGATCTATGTGTAATAGATAATGCAAGGAGAGGTCTGTCAATTATTTTGTTTTAAATATTTGTTCATTCCCTGTTATTTATATCTCTAAATAATATAGTTTGATGCACATTTTTTGGCACTTGAGATGCTACCTAGCAAAAGATGAAGGCTGAAGAGCTTACAATATCTAATTTGTTATTCTGTTCATGCCTCATGATACTTGATCTCATGCATGCATGACAGGATGAATGCAGGTCTGCACACTGCACTGAACAGACAATATAGCAGGAGAAAATTCTGTTCCTTCTGTGCACTGAAATCTGACAAAACTGAAGTGTTTGATTTGGGTTGTGCTGGGGCAGCCTGCCCTAGAAAATATTAATACTTCATTATAATCCTATAATACTTTAAATAGTAAATTTATAGTGTAGATTATATTGGCACAGAAATTTCCCCTCTTGTGTGTGAAAATCCAATCTGGTGCAAAGCTATGTCAGCATAAAAACAGGCATCGCTATGATATTAGCAAACTGTAGATAAAAGCAACTTTGCATATTACACAATACTAAGGGCTTAACTCTCACTCTTCTTTCTTACCCCATTGTGACTGTGCTGACATTGGAGACATTGCTCCTTATTTACACTGATGAGACATTATCACAAGTGAGTCTCCACCAGGAGCTAAAGCCAAAGGGAGGAGAGAAAAATGCTCCTTTGAAGGGAGCATCTGAGCAATTCTACAGTAGAAAGTATTGTTTTAAAAACGGTTGAGTACAGTTAGAAAGAATGTTATTGCACTTTAAATCTCTGGAGGAAAGGTGATTAGATGTAGTTGCTATTTTTTCTGAAATATTTTTGAATAGAAAATGTTAGTTGCACACACTGCAGAAACTGAGCACAAATTGCCTCACTAAGCTCTATTATTCTGGGGAACTGTGAGAATAACAAGCTGAGACACTGATGAACTCAGAGAAATATGAATAACACATTAACACTCAGGATGTATCAATAGCATGCTGCCTGACACTGGGGATACTGGAGGATGCAAGGAATGCAAGAATGGGTTACCAAAAGCAGGTCTGGAGATGGGAGATTTTCAAGACCACTTCTGATGACTCTAGGTAAGACAGATGCAGCTGCAGGGGTAAGAAATCTTGCCAATAAAAAACAAAGGGGTTTTGTCTCTTAGATATCATTAGACTCCATGCAAAAACTGTGGGGAGGCTAAGCAGGAGGAATGCTTTTTATTTTCACACACAGAGAACGCAGTTTGGGGATGTTTATCATACTCAAATGATTATATCTCAGGCTTACTGCTCCTCCAACCGGATTTCCAGCTTAAAACTCAGGAGAGTATGGTGCATGAGAAATCTTCAGGGGAGGGAGGGTGAAATGCTGCTGAAAAACATTTCCCGGTTGGCCTTATTATATCACAGCACAATATAGCCAATGCTGTTGCACAGAATTCCAGGCACAAAAAGAAAAAGGAAAAAGCAAACAAACAAACAAACAAAAATAAAACACCAAACAAACAAAAAACCCATTCTTTATTGAGAAATGTAAGAGTACGTTAAGAGGATTTTTTTTTCTCTTTCAAGAGATTATTCTTTTGTCTGCATTTGGTACAGTCTGCTGGATTAACAGCCCTTACACCAGAAGTCCTCTTACCAGAGAACAAGCAGCCTGTTCCTTTTCTTGAGTGATAGGCCCTTGAGCCATCAGGGCTTAGCTCTATCTGTCAAGTTACAGTCCTTTCTTCTGAAATTGCCCACCAGGATTCAGCAGTAGCTGGACTGAACACACCAACTTAAATCATGTAGCTTACATAATAGCTACAGTAATGCCTGGTTTGTCACTTTCAGCCCAGCATCCATATCTCACTCTGATTAAGGAGGAACTTGAAAATTAAAGAACTGAATATGTATGTCAATGGGAATTTAAGATTCTGTATGCTATAATTTGCCATTGATTATAGTCAATCAGAAAAAAAATCAGTTTCCACACTTGATCACTGTTGAAAGCTACACTGTACATGGCAATCTAATTTGCTACTGAAGGACAGGAGCAGGAAATTATACTGTACTTCACTGACACAGACAAATGATGTAAGGAATCCAGTAGAAGCTCATAAATTCATAGCTCTGATGTTGTTATTAACCTGGGGGCATTCTGAGAGTTTCTAGTACTATAAAAGCCTATTTAACTGAATGTTAGTGCACTGTCATAGTGAAAAAAGTGCTACTACAGTTTGCAGATCTATTTAGTTAGAAAAGAATTGCCTCTATATCCAAAATTATTATTTCTGAGGCACAAAGAGGAGCAGTACTTTTGTAGCTTCAGAAACTAAAAACATTGTGTCTGTACAATCAGGAGTATGTGAGATATTGGGGCATCCTGTGAACAGGGTCCAGACTTGACAAGAGAGAAATGCAGGTTCTATGGGTTGTGCCATTGAAGTAACACTCGGTAAGTGCAACATAAGTTTCATGCCCTCATTTCAGTGTTTTGATGCTTTCCACAAAGACTGTGCTGGCCAAAGAAGGGAGAGTTGTCTCAGTATCTTCACCTTTACCAACCCAGAATTATGCTTTTGTGTGAAAGAGGGCTCTGCAGTGTCTTGAGGAAATCTTGGCCTGTTGGGCTCTCACCTTGAAAGAAAGCAAGTAACATCTAGAAGATCTTCATTCCATGGCAGATGAGACAGCCACCACATCCCAGGCTAGCCTTGGATCACTGCTGATGCTGGTAAAGCTGGGAAATGTTTAACAGGGGTGTAAAATATCAAGCCACAACAAAACAAAAAAACCCACCAAAATATAACCCTAGTAACAGTGATTGAAAATGTGACAATGAAATAATGACCTGATTTGCTTTGGTTTAGCTTAAGAATGTTGCGTGCACTATGGAACTTAAGTTATAAGTAAATTAGGAGTATGAAAATCAAGTTTGTCTGTTAGTTCTAACTGGGTTTTCAGAGAGGTGTCTATACACACACACATGGGACTAGAGTCATTAATGTGGAGGGTCCAAGCCAGTTGTCAGCACATATGAGACAATGGTCTGGTTAGAGACAACGGACACACTTGGAACTGGGTGACTGACTGAACCTTCACAGTGGAGTCTTTGATTGGTACAGGGGCCGTGCAGGTGGGAATTTCAGGCAGGTCTTGAGATTTTCCCCAAGGAAGCTGCTGCTGTGTCGCTCTTATTTGTACACTTTAAAATATTGACAACTTCCTAGACATTGCAAACCAAAACTTCCCTAGGCCATTCCTACTGCAGAAGTAATCAAATAATAAATTTGTAAAAAGACAATAGAAACTTTTCCTTCGGAAGCAGTCATGTAGAATGGTCTTTCATACGTAGCTGAGAAAATCTATAACAGCAGATACTATTAGAGGCGGAAAACACTTCTGCTGGGGTGGTTTTGTAAGACCACAGCCAGATGCGTTATAAGAACTGTGCAGAATGAAAGTATGGGCAGCACATCCTCATCCAGCTGAAAACATCTCTGTGAGTATACTTATCATGGAGACTCCCATCACCACCAGACAGAAAGCAACCATCTTGCTCAGCAGATTACATTTCCATGCAAGCATTATTGCATGTCAGGATCTTAATACATTAGAGTGGGGTTTTGTTTCATTTTGTTTTGTTTTCCTCTTTAGAAATACTCTGACTTGAATGTACAGCAACACATTCCCTTGTCGTATTCAACTGGCAGACTATGAGGTTGGGCAAACCACAAGGATAAGTCACACAGCTATTATAGCTGTGGTCTGGGTCTCAGATGAGATGCTTCCTACATACAGTGCCTTCTTTGAATGGAGAACTCAGTAAGTTTTTGAGATATTCTCTTACCTACGACAACTGAGTCAAGTGGCTCTTCATGTCAAGAATGTAATTCTTTGGAATGGATCTTGACCTGAGGTAAAACCTTCCTTTACTTTTCCCTCACAGTGTCAACCTATTCATACAAATTCCTTATAACTCTCAGTATCTCAGGTGTGTGATGGTTCTTTCAGAAGGCAATACATCTGTCAGATGAGCAGATTTAATGCTAGCTGTACATTTTGGTGCTGGAGTGATTTCAAAGAAGGGCAATGAAACTGATGAAGGGTCTGGAGCACAAGTCTGATGAGAAGCAGTTAAGGGAACTGGAGCTGTTCAGCCTGGAGAAAAGGAGGCTGAGGAGAGACCTTCTCGCTCTCTACAACTACCTGAAAGGAGGCTGTAGCATGGAGAGTGTTGATCTCTTTTCCCATGTAACAAGCATTAGGAAGAAATGGCCTCAAGTTGTGCAGGGGAGGTTTAGATTGAATGCTAGGAAAAACTTCCGCACAGAAAGGGTTGTCAGGCATCGGAACAGGCTGCCCAGGGAAGTAGTTTGAGTCACCATCCCTGGAGGTCTTCAAAAGACACACAGATGAGTTTCTTAGGGACATGGTTTAGTGGTAGACTTGACAGTGTTAGGTTAATAGTTGGACTTGATGATCTTAAAGGTCTTTTCCAACCAAAACAATACAGTGATTTTATGAAGCAGTTAAGTAACGTTGCATGGATGAACTTCTTCCCACCAGCCTGTGATAGGTCTCAAGTTCTTCTGAATTACCCCAGAAGTTTAACTTCAGTACAAGAAGACATTGTTAGAGAAACATGCATGATGTTACACCATTTTTGTACTCTAGCAAAAGCAACAAAAACTTCTCCTTCCAGTTAGGCTGATCTGGTCATATGTTATATATGTTTTTTCTGCCACATATTCTGTAGGGCTATATTCAAGTGGGCTCCTCTCCCACTGAGTTAAATGCAATTAATAGAACTAGTTAGTCCTCTTTTATATTCAGAAGTTGAGGTCAGACATCTGCTTATATTAGATTGAAGGTAGTTATACATCTATTAGCAATGCTTAGTTTCCAAGCAAATAGACATTCTTCTCTTTTTAGGTCCTTGGTAGTACCTAAAATTCACAGAACTGGAACATAACTTGCAGTCACCAAACCTCCCCCATTCAACTGAGTGACTGATTAGCCTTTTCTGTAAATTCTCTTGTCATTAAAGACGTGCTTTCTGGAACATTATGTTACTGTGAGCACTGCTTTCTCCCTGATGCTATTACATCATGTCACATGCAATGTACCTTTGGGAATGATGTAATAGCACAACAGTTTGGGATGCCACAAGGAGACACATTTCTAAAAGGGTGCTCTGGTGACGGAATGGATACCTATATGAAAATGTGCCTTTAATTACCAGCAAGACTTGAAGCATGAGGAAAACACTATCGCATATTAGGAAATGCTTTGTTGAGGAAAAGCTAATATTTCGGTTCTCTATGGATTAATCAGAAAAGAAGCCTCATCCAGGACCCACGATTGTTTACTTGAATAGTTTTCAAGCAAGCTACAGTGTTTCAGCTGGGCTCTAATTGTGCCTGATGGACCCATTACTTTATATTTGGAGTAGCATTGTACAGTTTTCCCCGATGATTAATTAAACTGATGAGGCAGTGCCCAAATCTTGCTAGCAAGCATGACCACTTGAATTTTTCACAATCTCTGCCAGAGGTGTTGCATGGAGATTGTTCAAAGCCAGTGAGGTCTTCTACCCCTCGCTTACTAGGTTTACGATACCAAGACAAGGCAGACTTGGTGTGCACCTTCGCTTGCCATCATGACTCGACCCTGCAGTTGCCCACAGGGGATCTCATAAGGCTCTGGAAAACCACAACTGCTTTTCAGTTAGGCTTATTTCCTACAAAGGTGGTTTTCTGAACACGGTTAAATGTACAGCACTTGTGAAAATGCCTGTGCCTGCAGCCAAAGGCACTTAAAAGACAGGAAAACTGTCACTTAACTGCTGTCCACTTCAGAAAGCACTAAGGGCAGCAGGAAGCCAAAATGAATGGTAAGGTGATTGCATCTTTTACAATTTCTTTTCATTGCTGCTACTGCTACTGCCCTCTCAGTGATCTGACCTTTTATTATTTGATCTTTTTTTTCCTTCCTTTAATGCTGAGTGTTTCTGCAACAGGATCACCCCAGCGAATTTGGTTGTGTAAGTGCAGCAAATGCAGGGGAAGAAGGGAGGGATGGGGAAAGAGAGCTTCCTGAAACTTTACATGGAGACTCACAGATGGCTCAAGAACATAAAGAAGAAAAGAGTAACAATTTAAAGGCTGCTCTGTGGCTCTTAATGCATTTCTGAAAAGGGTGAATACTTGCACCATGTGGGTTCTGAGTGAGAAGATAATGTACCTGCAGTCTTTAATTGAAATTGTTACAACATTTGAGCTAAATTGATGTATTTTCATTTTTAGTGTTAATAGAACTAAGATACTTCTGTTCATACTTGAAGTAGCCTGAGTTACAAATGTATTTAGTTTTGAGGGGTGCTAGATCTATTTTTCTACAGACACATTAAGAGCTTTATGAGAGGTCAGATATGCTTAGTCACATTATGTTTGTAAACACAGCCACCTCTGATCAGCGAAGCATTCAATGAAGTCTTCATTCACAGTAAGTGGATGAAGACAAAAATTCTGTTTTGACAACTGATCCATGCTGTGTGCAGCTCGATTTGCTGAGTCAAAGGCCGGTGATGTTATCATTTGTGTGTTATCAAAGTCTTGTCAAACTGGTGTTCTTGGCCCCAACCCATTTGTCTTTCTGTGTGATTTTTGTACCAAACCCCAAAAGACGATGCAGAATCAGAGATCACACACACACTGTGTCCTGCGTGGTGCATTATAGCCAAGCCCAAAGTTCTTTAGTCTGTACAGAGCTGTGTGCTCATGTGATTGCACTGCTTACAGTATTGAAACTACGTACAGACCTGTTATCACCCAGCTTCACAAGATCCTGTCTGAAAGTGTTCCATGTTTTAAAATACATGTAAATGAACCCACAAAGAAGAGTTTAAAAGAGAAGCTGTAAGGGAAAGCTGCCAGTGATGGTATACACACACACCAAAAAAAAGTGATTTTACAGCCTCCTGTTTTATTCTTCCAAAGCACTGGTTTTGTTCAGTGCTTCATTATAGCATTCATATAAATAATTATTTATTCATAACAGTATCCTTAGGAGTAATACCCATAGATGAGTTCTCATTTACAGTGTTAAATTTATGGAGAATAGGACTTCTGTAAAAACCCAAATTTCCTTAGGAAACTCAAGGAGTTTGCAATTTTAGTGGCACTCTTTACCTAACAAAGCTTTCGTGATCTGCAACAAAGCCTCAGAGCAAGAAAACAAGAAAAGTGTAAACTAAATTCAGAATCTGCAGTTTGATTTGGCTCATTCAAGCTTTCCAACTTCTGAAATTAAAATCAATATAGATATTCTTTCTTTCTGACTAGAGAAGACTGCAAGATGAGTACGAAAGCCTGGTCATTCTTGAAAATGTTAAATGCAGTAAGAAGAAGGATAGGGGAAACCATTCAATAAGACATACGTGAAATATTTTATATTTTATAAACAGCACAATCAACTTGTGTCAGACTGAACTTTTTGGGCATTGAGTTCATGTCTGGTAAGTTTTTATATTTTGTCTATTAAAAAAATTTGCAGACTCAAAAAAGACCACACTTTTCAAATATTACCCCACAGCTGAATTACAGGAAAAAAAAAACATGTTCCTGGAAATTGCTAATATTTTTGAAACCTCAAAAACCATGAAACTACAATAATAAGCTAATCAGCGAGAAATTCTGATACTCCACAGGACATTTCTCCACATGGAAGACAGTGTTAATCTTTCAATAACTGAAAATAATTTATTCATTAAAATATTATTTGTAACCTGTCAGCAGGTGTAGTTCCCAAACCAAAGTAATTACTACCAGTACCACTTATTGTCATACACATAACAACAGGGAAACCCTTCAAAGAACTCAAAACATGTAGTGTACACATAAAGGTTTATAGGTAAAAATTGCTGGAGTGTTGAAGAATATAGATAGGAGAGTGATCTCCTTTGCAGCCTAGTAGAAAGTGATGAATCTGTCCATGTCTTGAACCACAAGCCTATCTCACTTCAATATTTGCAGTACCATAAAAAATGTTGCCATTTATACAATTTCTGTATTGCAGAACTAGCAGATTTTTCTTTGCTCAGTTGCTATTCACAAAGCTGGTCAACTATATCAGGAATGGGAATGGGAATAGGAATGGGAATGGGAACAGAAACAGGAATGGGAACGGGAACGGAAGCAGGAACAGGAAGTGAACACAAGCAAGGACACCAGTGATTTTCTTTGAAACTGTCTTACCATGTGTTTTGTTTAAGTTTTCTTTTGTTTTGTTTTGTTTCATATTTGTGAATAGATGCTTCTTCCATCTGTAAGTCAAACATGGCATTATTGTCTAGGTGGTCAGTAGGACAGACTAAGACCTGCCAGTGAATACACTTGTCTTATTTCAAGGCCAGATTAGTGCATTTTCTCATTGTCAACGATACCCCATTTTATTACCTCAAGGATGCAGATTCATCTAACAACCATACATGTTTGCAGTCATCTTGATGTAGCCTTTCCATTTCATAGCCAAGTTGTATGCACTTCCTTCTTGTAAGAGTTTCATGTGCATTACAATGATAGTTTGTGTCCTTGGAGAGCATGAATGGGAGGAATGATGGCCAGCATCACCCTTGAAGCCTTTTATGAAAACCAAAATGTTGTGCAAGATGTGCCTTCGCCCACAGTGTGGTTCAAATTGGGTCTGTTGTGTGAGAACATTCTAATGAGGAGGGAAGCAGATGCTGCATCCTAGTTGTGTGTTTGGGGAAGGGATTTCCCAGGCTTGAGGAACTGAGCCTCACAAATGGTGCCAGAAAGCGGCGCTTAGCTTCCTGAACTTAGCAGGGGAGCAGTGGTTTGAGTGATCTCATACAATCGATTTGCTGCTGTTTCCTGACAAATGAGCCTGCCCTTTATTAGCCCTGCTCATAGTCTCAAAAGGCAAAGCACTGCTCATGTAATTCCTCCCAGCACTTACAAAGTGCACTTGTTATCTTTCAAAGTGCTCTGTTCTTTTACAGCTTTTAAAAATTAATGATTAAATTTGTTCTTTTCCCCCTCACCTTTTTTTTTTTTAAAAAAAAAAAAAAGTTAATTTGCCTTTTACAGTTGAAATGTCCATTAATACAATTGAAATGTGCATGGACCTGCAAAAATTTCAGAGTCTCTTTTTGTTTATTGGGATTTTGCTGCAGTCTAGGGAGTATGTTCTACATGCTATAGAAAACTGGAGGAGCAGTCTGCCAGCTGAGCTTGAGGAGTCTGAAGTCTGTTGGTGGAGTCCCATTTTACCCCTGGTGTCACTGCACTTCTCATACAACTGCCAGGCAGATGAAGAAGCAAGATTATAGAAAGGAGACTCTCCCATTTTCCCATTTTTGTGGCTACTTTTGATCTCCTCCTCTGATTTTAGTTCACCTCCTCTGGGAAGACTGTAATACTATGAAAGGACTTGACATAAACCTCCTATTTTATACTACCCTTGCTCAGTCCCTTCAGCAGGCCCACCTGCCTCCCTGCAAAATTTCCCAATATTTACTGTCTTGGGTACGCACTATGTCAATAAATAGGTCATCTGTGATTCTCCAAAATTACCTGAATTTCAACTGCTGAGAAATATGCATCTCATTGAAAGCTGTGGCAACTATCTGCGTTTCTCAAAAAACATAATTGCAAAAAGACCATTTTTTGAGAACAGAGAGTCTGGACCACATACTGTCCTTGGTTGTACTGATGGAACCCTTTTTCTCCCTAGAATGATTCCCAAAGCATAAATAAAGTTTTAAATCTTTATGTTATTACTGTTACAGCAGGTTTTGATGTTAAAAAAAAAAAAAGGCAAGTCTTTTCAGAATCAATTATTGCAACTCAAGAGAACAAAGAGCTGTAGAAAGATTACAATCCGGAGTAAGAACCAGAGTCCAATAACCAGGTGTCCCTGAGAAAAGGAAGCACTTCTTTTGTTTCTGAGCTCTCTCACAGAAGAGGTAATGGCAAGTCACTTCAAATTTGTGATAGGGAGACACAGACTGACTGAACAGGAACAACACTTTATAAATTATTCATTTAAAATTTGGTCCCTGTGT
Source organism: Columba livia (assembly GCF_036013475.1). Classification (NCBI taxonomy): domain Eukaryota; kingdom Metazoa; phylum Chordata; class Aves; order Columbiformes; family Columbidae; genus Columba; species Columba livia. The sequence continues at coordinate 70,242,101 of NC_088642.1, forward strand.
TAGTGAGACCCATTAAAAAGATTTATTGGGAAAAAAAATGCTTGTGTTGTAAGCAAAACTTGGGTATGTTGGTAAAAACGGACTATAGAGATTCATATTCCCTAAGGAGTTAAATTTTAAATAAAACATAGAACAGATGCTCTTAAAGGAAGCAATTTCTGCTCATTTACTGAGTGCTAAATATTCTTTGTGGGAAAAAGTATTCTGTCATAACACAAATACCAAAAAGGGAGGTACTCTGGAAACTTTGCATCTACTATTTCCCAGCTTTTTGGTGTTTTTCTTTGCAATGTTGAATTCTTCCTTAAATGAGATGAGGTTTTGAAATGAGTGTAACTCTTTCTCCTTCAAAATGTTTTGTGCTGAGTTTGATTGTTACACAAAATTGAATGCAAAGTAGACTTGCATAAGTCTATATTTTTATTGGGGGTCTTATATATTAGCTTAGGAATCAAATTAACTTTAAAGAATTATAGAGGAAGCAATTTGCCCTACCAAGAAATGTCTCTTATTTATAGTAACAGTATTGTGGAGTTTGAAACAAATTATTTCTGAAGCAACCTGACATCACAAAACCATGAATGGGAAAACTGTTATTAGATGGAACATGACAGGAGGCTCAGAACAGGAGTGTTTGTTTCTGTCCTGATGTTTTTAAGGAATAATGTATTCATGGCATGGTGAATTTTTCTGAACTTTTAGCGCATCAGACCTAAGGGACTACGTGTCAGAGAGGTTGAACTAACAAAAGATTAGTGCTTGATGTTAATGACCATAATCTTGAAATTTTAAAATGGGTAAAAGACTCTTCACTGTTTCTAGAATGTAAGCCAAAATGCCTTGGAGAGAAGGATAACACAAGTAGTTGCAGCTTAAGAACCCAGCTGATTTTTCATGAGAGGCATAAAGGATCAGCAGTAAATCTAAATTACCTATAAGTTTGAACAGCTACACAGGTTTCTGAAAATAGTTTGATGGTTTAATTATTCACAACATGTACTTTCAATATTAAGTTGGAGATTACCTCCTACCATCTCAGCTCAGCCAGGGTGGGGTTGAAGGGTCAAGGTTATGGCTTGGTCTGTTTCTGTCCAAATAGAAGGAACTATTTAAAACAGTATGTGAAGCTTTGTTGCTGGATGTATTCTCTGTTATGCTGAAAAGTCTGTGCTGTTTGAATTTAGAATATTAGTTTCCTATATATATTGATATAAGTGGAAGACTTCCTACTTGAGGCAAAAGGATGTCTATGCGTCCAATACTCAGACCTGCAAATATCAGAGAATTGATAGGGTTGCTATTGCTCACATCTTACAAAAGATGTCAGGCTGCCCAGAACAAACATTCAAAAATCAGGTTGGGACTGCAGCTAAGATGAGCTCCTCCCACTTTCGAAGACTTGAAGACTTTAAACCTGTTAAAACTGCAGTCCCCAACTGATCCTGTAACTTGGGAGGGTCCTATATGAAAACAGACTTCCATGACAGCTGTGATAAAGTCTCCCCTGGAGGAGCCTTACAGAGCACCTATATAAGGACTAAAAAAGAAAGAAAACAGTGAACGGGAGACAAAGATAGAGGTATAAAGTAGAAAACAAGTTTTGGCTGTCTGCTAGCCATCTGCATCTAGTGGGTAGAGCTGCATCTGTGGTATAATTATGGGATATTCAGCCCCTTCCACAGGGTTCTTCTCCAAGTGGCCTCAGTGGCCTCTGCTCCTTTCAACTGTATTCAGTTCAGTCACAGAGAATTTAGTCCTGACACGCCAAAGAACTGAGACCAAAAACACCTTTAACTGAGTCACCGGCACCTGCTGTTTTCCATGCATATGATGTGCAAGGGTGCTTTGTGAACAGCTGCATAGCATGACTGAGAAGAGGTGGGTATGATCTGAATTGTCCTCAGGTTACTACATAACCAGTAACATCTGTTAGCATTGCAGTACCCAGCCTCATCAGTGAGGATGTTTCTTCACATTTCATTTCATTCTGGACTCACATTAATCAAAAGTGAGTCCTGCTTGTAGTCGCCCTGGACCTAATTGGCCACAATTATCCGTCATAGTTGATTGATACTGAATTTCACTCAGTTGTAACAGTAATCTTGTCTCGGTATTGATTCGCAGAAAAAGAGAACATTGATGGCAAATAACAAAAGAAGTGGCATAATAAGGTCGATAAGCAGACAGTAATAATAAAAACAATCTTGATGGGCATGTAATTTTACCTTTAATAAAGAGTCGAATAATAGTTAAAGAGAGGTCAGGTTATGAACTCCATTCTGTCTTGGGAGCAGCTATGTGAATGGAGTCTGACCCAGAGCTGCTTTCAGCCACTGGAAATCACCACCTGGAAGAGCAGCAGCAGCATATGGCTCCTCAAAGGGATTTTGCAGACTGCAAAGAGGGAGGGTGGATTGGTTTTGATGAGATTAGATCCCATCTGCTGGAACTATGTTAGTTCAGTAAAGCTGACTCTTAAGCTCAAAATTCGACACTGATATACCATGCTGCCCTTTGGATTTCCAGTGTTATTATTTGATTTTTGTGGAGATCTTGCCTGATGAGCAGCAAATTGCTCCTGGACTCCTCCAGCATCATATCAACTCGTTTCATCTCTTTGATCTGTTTTTTTCTTTCCACAATTTTTAGGTAAATTAAAAATGATCAAGAGGTGGAAAAACATGAAGACAAACAAAAAATGCTGCCTCCTTCCTGTTCTTCTTGGTAGAGATGTCCATGAAAAATAAGTTCTAAAAACTGCAGCCCCCAAAGTTGAGTGTCATTAGAAATTAAAACTTCTCTATTTTCTTATATAAAAAGTAGATTTTTAAAGGCAGGTTTTACTAGTCATGCAAGTCTCTGAAGCTCAGAAGAATAAGATGACTTCAAAAGGAAATGAAACAATAACCAGCACTGATTTCCCAGTGCATTTTTTCTAGCACATCTTTTTGGTTTTCTTTCCTTTTTTTTTTCTTTTTTTTTTCTTCCCTCCTCCAGTGGACACTATTGAGTAAAAACCTAATCATATTCCACTCTTCCTTTTGTGTTCTCTGGTATATTTCACAAGCTCCCCTTAGAGTATACTCTTAATACTATGATTCTTACCACAAATTGGGAAGCAATGACTTTGCCTGTGTTATTCTATTGAATTCAGGAAATGTTTCTATTAAACACAGAAGTCTTTATGCATGTGCATACTGCTGCAGTACATATCTTTGCCAGTCAGTACTTGGTTTCACTCATGGGCATTGCTAGCTGTGGTTGGAAAATTAATTAGAGCCATCGTCACAATTTTATTCAAAGTAGTTCACCATATGATTACTGATACTTCTTAGGAGAATGAGAGAGAGAAAGGGTAAGATATATTCTTTCCTGCAGAAATGATAAATGTGAAGACTATGTTGTGGTGTCACAGGACACTGTCACTGTGGCAGTGGAGACTGAGAGTTGCAGGTAGAGCACGGGAGGAGAATAATACAAATATAGTAATAATTCCTGATAAATACCTGCATTCTAGTAAGTATAATAGTAAAAGCAAGAACAAGATGGTAGAAAGCAGCAATACATATGTTTCTTCTCCAGGCCTCAACTTCCAAGTGTCCCTTTCTTAGCAGAGGCAGGTCAAGGGACAGAGCCATCCATTCATTCTCAAACAAATGTATTTTTGCCCATCTCAGAAACAACCTTTCTATCTGCCTGAATAGCTCATCTTTTCTGTTTATCAAACACTGCAAGTGTAACTGACTAGTTTTTCCTGGAGATGAAAATGCAGTGTAAGCACGCTATATGAGAGAAAGAAGCACAGTAAGAGAACATAAAGAGTAGCTTTGTGGTAAATCTTATTTAATTTTATGCAAGTAAATGCTGATATTGTCTTCAATCTGGCACCTTCTGAGCACATGCATGCAAACTAGTATTCTTATGACAATGTCAAACAGTCATATTAGACATTATCCAAATTTTGATACATTCCACAGCAATAAGAAGTCATAGCTCTGCTTGGTCAGAGAAGACATATGTATAGCCCTAGCATTCTGACATCCTACAATTCTTTCTAACAAGCTGCACTTTTAATAATGCAATTCAGTGAAGTGCTGTAAAATGGCCAGTGAAATTGAGAAATGAAGGAAAAAAAATAGCAATAATCTATGATTCACAGAATTTGGAAAACTTTTTCTACTTCTAATTTGTCATTGTCTGTCTTATCCATTATCCTTATGTCTTCACTGTGAAATGTATCCTCACACACCCTCAATAACTTTTTTCTGCAGTTCTGCAGTTATCAGGTAGAAATGCTTTTGTCATATATTAAGTTTAAGGCTGAATTTTAAACCACATAACTGCAAAAAAAATAAATATAAAGGCTATACCTTTAATACTTCAAGTATGTCATTTGCATATTTTAAGGAAATGCTGATCTCTCCCCTTATGGCAAGACATCAGACACATTATGCTTTTCTTTTAGGGCAAGAGTAAATAAGAAACAGCTAACATACACATGCAAGTTCAACATGTATAAAACCCAATACAACTTGTGCCTATTAAAGTAGGAGGTTAGTTAGAAGACATTGTAATAGAAAAGGAAAGAAGTGCCTTTTACTGTATAGATATAGATATAGATAGATAGATATAGATAGTTATAGCTATAGCTATAGCTATGGAGATATAGCTATAGCTATAGCTAAAGATGATATAGATGATGATATAGATGATGATATAGATGATGATATAGATGATGATATAGATGATAATATAGATGATATAGATATAGATATAGATGTAGATATAGATATAGATATAGATATAGATATAGATATAGATATAGATATAGATATAGATATAGATATAGATATAGATATAGATATAGATATATAAAAATTACCGCAATTTCTTAATATCCCCTATGACATCATGAAATCTTGCCTATGCCCTTTCATAAAAGCACACACATATCTTCCCTGGATGTGTCCTTTGCCTTTTTGTAGCTGCTTGGCAATTTCCAGAGAACCACTTCAATCTCTCAGATAGTACCAAAAAGCAAAAATTGGCCAATTACTTAAGAAGTAACTTGATAAATTTCTTGAGATATTTTTAAACTATCAGTTGTTACCTGATAGATTTTTCTACATTCTGCTTTTTTGAGCACTTTAGCCCTTGCTTGTGGGACATCCAACTGCAACCCAAAACCTGGAAGCGGCTACCTTTTAGCTAAGAGATGCATGGAATGGCAGTGGCATGCTTAGATTGCTATAGCAAAATTGCTGTTGTGATTCTTCTTAGGCTCTGAAGGTAGTGTGTATGTCATAGAATCATAGAATGTCCTGAGCTGGAAGGGACCAACAATGCTCATTGAGTCTGACTCTTGTCCCTGCATATATGCATATGTGTTATTGAATGTATCCTCAGTATCAGACTTCAGAAGGAACTTTTTTTTTTCCCAAATATATGATCAGACCAGATGACAGAGCTCATCTGAATTTTCTCTATACTTTTCAGACTAACATAGAAAGAGGGAATTGGTAAAAGTGCAGAAATAACCACTATGTGGGTTAGAATTTTGTTTGGTCTTGGCCTCTGTGAAAATGAAGCTATACTGCTTAATGAAACACTGTCCTCTGAAAATAAGGATTATTTGAATACATATGTAGGTGCTTATTTGGTTATAGAATACTGCTGGGCTTTATTTTTCTCAGGAATTGATGGGGAAAGGAGAACATAAGGAAGCATGTTTCCACAAGACTGGGAGAACCTCACCTTTCTCAAATAATTTTGCTCTAAGCAGAATGTGAATCTTACCAAATCAGTTGCCTAAAAATTTGCTATAGAAATTTAAAATGTCCATCGTAGAATCATTTTGGTTGGAAGATGCCCTCAAGTCATTGAATCCAGCTGTTAACCTAACTCTGGCACTAAACCATGTCTCTGAGAACCTCATCCATATGTCTTTTAAACACCTCCAGGCATGGTGATTGAACCACTTCCCTGGGCAGCCTGTACTAACGCTTCGCAACCCTTCCTATGAATAAATTTTTCTTAATATCCAATCTGAACCTCCCCTGGCACAAGTTGAGGTCCTTTCCTGTTGTCCTATCACTTGTTACTTGGGAAAAGAAATCAACACCCTCCTCATTACAACCACCTTTCAGGTAGTTGCATGGCAGTTTTTTTCATGAATGAACACTCTAAGTCTCAAAACTGAGCCACTCAAAGTGGCTTAAAAATTTTGCAAGTACTGCCCAAGCAAATAGATAAATAAATAAATAAGTAAAGGGGAAAGCACTTTGCACTTTCCCAGTTGGCTTGCTTAGGAGCTAAGAAAACACTTACCTTATGACTAATTGAATTTATGTCCTTTTGGAATATTTCTTGTATCAAATTCTAAGAATCACTTCGATTTTTGCAGTAAAATTTACCAGTTCAAAGCTCACATTATAAAGAAGTCCTTGCAGCTCATGTAAAGCTCCAGATGAAATTAAAAAATATTGATTTTTTGACTCAAAGGCAGGCTTCCTTCGGGACCTTGAAAGAAACATTTATCTTACCTTGGTGTCAGTTCTGGAAAGGAGAGTGCATAACCTTAGCAGTATAAAACATGAACAATGATGCAGCCACAAGAATTTTAATGGAAGGGTCCAAGCTGAAAACACGGGGCAGAATCTCCCAAGAGCTGCTTGTTTTCAACTGTAAGTGAAATAGTTAATTACTCGAATATGTAATGAAACTAAAACTTGGCAGGATTTTAAAATTACCTGTACTGAAGTTTAAAGATACTGGGATTTGACAGTTGTCTGAGACAAACTGAACCTGGAAAGAGGTTCAACTAATTCACTAAATGCTGTGCTGCTAATTCCTTGCCAGCTCGAATAATAACTGTGCTTTGAGCTATATCAACTAAGCTGGCATGGTATAGGTATGAGCAAAGTGTGAGTTCCTCTCTTGGGATCTGAAACAAGTTAAGAAATTTGTTTTGCTGGAACTTGGAGGATAGAACAGAAGTCGGATTAAAAGGTCATAATGGTCCCTACCATCTTTAAAATTTAAACTCAATTTTATAGATTAAAAAGAAATTAACATGGGCTTTGCATTCCAGTATTTAACTAAAAAAAGATCCAAATATTAATTCAAAGACTTCAAACAAGACAGGGTTTCCTGTACACTGATAAATGAAGGTAAAGGTTGATCCTCCCTGTTGTCCCAATAAATGGCTTATTATGGTAATATTAAGCTTCCTATTTCAAGGCTTGGTGGCTTTTAAACAAGTTATCTGCATCACAATACATAAGTTATCAAAAACTTACACTGACATGGTTATGCTTTGAAATTTCAGAGATAAATGATATCAATTGTCTGTTTTCAGGAGTGCTTTTGTTCTGGATTTTGGGGTTTTTTGTCACTCATCAAAAGACACAAATTCCTTATAACATGATTTGAAGTTCCACAGAGTTTTCAGAAGGGTTTGCTTTGAGGTTTTTTTGCTATATCTGACTAAGATGTTGAATAACTAGCCACTTACACTACTTGTATGTTTTAGTGAAAACACAGTTTAAATATTCTTCCATCTTTGCAACATCTCTGTGCTTTCTTCTTTCTAAAGTTACCTGTTAGATTTAGCATTTGCTCTTCCCAGAAGCAGTATGTGGCTGCTCTCTGGCCCTTGGTCACCAGTAGAGCATCTGTAGATTCTCTTTTCCCTGTCTGTGATCAACTGCCATTTTAGGAATGTGAGGCTGCTGCAAGCAGGCGGATTACATTAAGATAGAACTTTAGAGTCATAGAATCATTTCGATTGGAAGAGACCCTCAGGATCATCGAGTCCAACCATAACCTAACTCTAGTATTAACCATGTCCCTAAGAACCTCTTCTATACACCTTTCAAACCCCTCCAGCGATGGTGACTCCACCACTCCCCTGGGCAGCCTGTTCCAATACCTGACAACCCTCTCCATGAGGAATTTTTTTCCTGATATCCAATCTAAACCTCCCCTGGTGCAACTAGAGGCCATTTCCTCTTGTCCTATCACTTGCTACTTGGGAGGAGAGATCAACACCCTCGATGCCACAACCTCCTTTCAGGTAGTTGTAGACAGCAGTAAGATCTCCCCTCAGCCTCCTTTTCTCCAGCCTGAACAGCCCCAGTTCCCTCAGCCACTCCCCATCAGACTTGTGCTCCAGACCCTTCACCAGCTTTGTCACCCTCCTCTGCAGTTTCTCTAGTACCTCTTATGATGAGGGGCCCACAACAGTACACAGGATTCAAGTATAAATCACAAGTATCAATCACAAGTATCAACACAAGGATTCAACACAAGCTTCGCCAGAGTGGAGTACAGTGGCACAATCTTCTCTAGTCCTGCTGGTCACAGTATTCCTGATACAAACCAGGATGCTGTTGGCCATTTTGGCCACCTAGGCACACTGCTGGCTCATGTTCAGCCAGCTGTCAATCAACACCCCCAGATCCCTCTCTGCCAGACAAGCTTTCCAGCCACTCTTCCCCGAGTCTGTGGTGCTGCCTGGGGTTGTTGTGACCCAAGTGCAAGACCTGGCACTTGGCCTTGTTAAACCTCATACAGTTGGCCTCAGCCCAACAGTCCAGCTGGTCCAGATCCCACTGTGTGGCCTTGCTACCCTCCAGCAAATCAACACTGCCACCCAATTTGGTGTCATCTGCAAACTTGATAAAGAGATTAAGCAGAACTGTCTCCAATACTGAGCTCTGGGGAACACCACTTGTGACTGGCCGCCAGCTGGTTTTGGCTCCATTCACCACAACTATTTGGGCCCAGCTCTCCAGGCAGTTCTTTATCCATCGCAGAGTACACCCATCCAGGCCATGAGCTGCCAGCTTCTCCAGCAGAATGCTGTGGGATATGGTGTCAAAGGCTTTACTGAAGTCTAAGTACACAACATCCACAGCCTTTCCCTTATCTACTAGGTCGGTCACCTTGTTGTAGAAGCACATCAGGCTGGTCAAACAGGACCTGCCTTTCATAATCCCAAATTGACTGGGCCTGATCACATGGTTTTCTTGTATGTGCCATGTGATGTCTCTCAGGATGATCTGCTCCATGACTGAGGTTAGACTGACAGGTCTGTAGTTCCCTAGATCATCCTCCCAGCCCTTCTTGTAGATGGGCATCTCATTAGCCACCTTCCAGTCAACTGTGTCCTCCCTGCTTAGCCATGATTGCTGACAGATAACGGGAAGTGGCTTAGTGATCACCTCTACCAGCTCCCTCAGCACCCTTGGGTGTATTCCATCTGGCCCCATAGACTTTTGGGTGTCCAAATAGTGTAGCAGGTCGCTAACCATTTCCCCTTTGATTATTGGGGCTTCTTTCTGCTCCCCAGACCTGTTTCCTGGCTCAGGGGGCTGGGTACGTGGAACACAACTGTTCTGACTAATAAAGACGGAGGCAAATAAGGCATTTAGTACCTCAGCCTTTCCATCATCACACAGTATCACAGTATGTTTGGGACTGGAAGGGACCTCAGAAGATCATCTAGTCCAATCCCCCTACCAGAGCAGGAACGCTTAGGTGAGGTCACAGGAACGCCTAGGTGAGGTCACAGGAACATGTCCAGATGGGTTTTGAATGTCTCCAGAGAAGGAAACTCCACAACCCACCTGGGCAGCCTGTTCCAGTGCTCCATCACCCTCACTGAGAAGAAGTTTCTTCACAAATTTAAGTGGAACCTCTTGTATTCCAACTTGATTCCATTACCCCTTGTCCTATCATTGTTTGCCACCAACAAGAGCCTGGCTCCATCCTCGTGGCACTCACCTTTTATATACTTATAGACATTAATAAGGTCCCCCCTTAGCCTCCTCTTCTCCAAACTAAAGAGACCCAGCTCCCTCAGCCTTTCTTCATAAGGGAGATGCTCCACTCCCTTAATCATCCTTGTTGCCCTACACTGGCCCCTCTCCAGCAGTTCCCTGTCCTTCTTGAACGGAGGGGCCCAGAACTGGACTCAATACTCCAGATGGGGTCTCACCAGGGTGGAGTAGAGGGGAAAGAGAACCTCTCTCGATCTACTAACTACCCCCCTTCTAATACACCCCAGGATGCCATTGTCCTTCCTGGCCACAAGGGCACAGTGCTGGCTCATGGTCGTCCTGTTGTCCACCAGGACCCCCAGGTCCCTTTCCCCTACACTGCTTTCTAATAGGTCATTCCCCAGCCTATACTGGAACCTGGGGTTGTTCCTGCCCAGATGCAGGACTCTACATTTTCCCTTTCTTCTGTCACTATGTTTCCCCCTGCATCTATCAAGGAATGGAGATTCTCGTTAGCCCTCCTCTTGTTGCTGGTGTATTTGTGTAAAGATTTTTTTTTGGGTTTAACAGTGGTAGCCAGTCTTAGCTCCAGTTGGGCTTTGGCCCTTCAGATTTTCTCCCTGCATAACTTCACAGAATTCTTGTATTCTTCTTGAATAACCTGCCTCTCCTTCAAAGGTTATAAATTACCTTTTTATTTCTAAGTGTCAGCCTCAGCTCTATATTCAGCCAGGCTGGCCTTCTTCCCCACCAGCTCACCCTCCAGCGCACTGTGACAGCCTGCTCCTGCATTTCTAAGATTACTTTGTTGAAGAGAGACCAGCCTTCCTGGACTGCTTTGTCCTTCAGGACTGTCTCCAAGGTACTCTGACAACCAGCCTTCTAAACAGGTCGAACTCTGCCCTTTGGAAGTCCGAAGTGCAGTTCTGCTGACCACCTTTCTAACTTCTCCAAGAATAGAAAACAGTCCTTCACAATCACTATGCCCAAGGCAACCTCCAGCTGACACATTGCCCATGAGTCCTTCTCTATTTACAGACAGCAGATCCAGTGGGGATCCTTCACTAGTAGGCTCACTAACCAGCTGCGTTAGGAAGTTGTCTTCCATGCACTGCAAGAGCCTCCTAGGCTGCTTCCTCTCTGCTGTGTTTTATTTCCAGCAGACAACTGGTAGGTTGAAGTCCCCCATAAGAACATGGGGCCAGTGATCTCTATGTGCTTCCATGATGTCCCCTTGACTAGAACTCTTGATGTCTGAATCTCTTTGCCTTGCAATCATATGTGCTTTGCCAAATTTTCTACTGATGGCAACCATTCTTCTTTCTTTGCATCTATGAGATGGAAAGTAGGAAAAGGAGCAAAACAAGCAAAATATTCTTAAAACTATGATGTATCTTTGAGTACTCCATGAAATCCTTTGCTACTTTCTCACAGACATCTGCCTTCATGCTTCTCACCTATCTTATAATTTTGAGTTCTTGGAGTGAATTGACTCAATGGATTTGTGTAGAAGACACCCAAAATGCTCTTCTCCAGAACAGAAGTCTTTTTGTCTGAATTTTCCTCTTTCTTAAGATATTTTATGCTGAAGTCCAGCATTTGACCCTCATACTCTCAAATCACCATGATTTCAGTTAAGTACTTTTCAACCTCATACATGCGTTGCCTCCTTTGGTCAAGCAAAAAAAATTTCTTGTGGTATCAATTACAAGGTCATTTAGCATTATTTTTCATGCTGAACTGGACATCAGGTGCAAACCTTTTAGGATGAGATCTGTATTTATGGTTATCTACTACTACCAGATCAAAAGATGTGTGCATTGAACTTTACACTGCTTATTATAGCTATTTGCTTTTACAAAAGATTGTTGCAGTATTTTCAGCTGCCAATAGTTGAAATAGATACAGCTTGAACTATTCTTAAGTAAACCCTCGAATCAAATCAGTACCCAATGGATTTAACTCTTTCATTTGTATTCATGTTGGTAGGTCACAGTTGTTTACCTAATCCTTCATCTACATCTTTAGCTTCTGAATTATTTTGTATGATAAGCAAAAAGTGACCTGCTACTGGATACTGTTAGTCTTTTGATTTTAATAAGGGTTCTCAGCACAGGGGAAAAGAAGGCAATGATCCAGATTTTTATTCTTATCCCTTAAAAGGTATAAAAGCAAAAAGTGTATCCCCACAAAAATTTATATACAATGTATTCAATGACCTGAATTACTGAGCATCACTTGAAGAGGTGCAAGTAATTGTTGCATGATCATGATTCTCATCAGCCTAAAGCATGAAAGCAATTGAGTGAAAAAAATCCTCGTGTTATGTAAAATGATTACTGCCTGTGAGCCATAATAAACAATGATGTTCTCACAGTGGTGATGTTAAGCAGCAGAACAAATGAGAGCAGCCTGCTGATTGTGCAATGTCTTGATCATTACAAGTTGCTGTAACCCCCAGTAAGAAAATGATTTAATTATTGGGGTGTCTGCGTGATCCATTTCTAAAAAGAACAAAGAAGAATGCTGAGAATGCACCACAGTTGCCTGTGGCACCAAGTGGCTCAGACATCTACAGCCCTAGGTGTTTATCCTTGTTGTGTTTAACTTCTGCTCTGCGGGATGTCCAGGGGGGGTATTAAAATGCAACCACAAAGGAATGCAATGCCAATTTATATTAAAGAGGTTAGAAATCATGATCCAAGGTATAACTGATTAAAAAATCTTCAGGAGAGTAGGAGGGAGGAGATAGGAGGAAAGGCTAGGTTTTATGCATACAGTGCACAACAGTAGCATCACCAGGACTTCACAAGGTTTGTTTATTTATCATTCCTAGAGACTGAGCTTCATCCAAAGATTCATAGGTTTAATGGTGTGATTACTATATTTAGAAATTCAACTAAATTCTAATCATAGAGCAAAACTGCTGTAAGATGTCATTGAGTCCATGCAGAAACAAGATTTCCAAATATTCCATTAAAATCTTCATTTTGCAAAGTCAGTGGGCAACCATGATTTACAAGCTGAATAGCAAGACATCATTTTACACCTAGGGTGATCCAGTTTGTAGCTGTATTAAATAATGAGTACTGAAAATCAATGAAAATCTCTTTCTGACTAAGGTAAATTTGCACTGGGCACTGAAATATATTATAGCACTGAGAAGTCTCCCTTTAGTTTTAACTTTGCTTTTACCCTTCCAAGAGACAGAGTAAGTAACTCAGTACTGCATTGTAGCTGGCAGTGTGCAAGTATACCAGATAGCTTATGAACTGTAATGCCATTTTCAAAAGGACATTCAGCACTTAGGAGCTGGGCAGACAACCCTCCTTGTTTCACTTTTCCCTTTGTGATCAAAGTGACATCATTTCTTCAGTGCTGAATGCTTCCTTGCAAATAGAAGTCCTGAAATCACAAGGTTTCCTAAATGCTTTTGAAAATCTTATTACTCTGCCTACGTTGTGGATTTAAATAGTTTAAAAGGGGGAGATGGAAAAAAAAACAAAACAAACAAAACAAAACAAAAAACCACACACAAAAAAAAAAAAAAAAAAAAAAACCAAAACCAACCAAACAAACATAAAAACACCACAACCCAGACATTTCTTACCTGTATCATAGATTCTTTGCACCAGCCTTTCAGTTTTTAAGGACAGACACCTCAGGCAGGAACTATCTGTCTCCCTGTGTATGGAAGATGTTTAGCACAGGCTGGTTGTTTTAGCTGCCAAACATTGGATTTCTTGTTGTCTTTATAGAATAGTAACAAGCATATAAGGTGACATTATCAGTCCCAGGGAATACTACTTTCTCTCTCTTACTCATTCTGAGTAGATGGCACCATTCTTCCTCATTAGACTGTAATTGCTCTGCAATTATTTTAACTACACCTGGGACAATAAGTCTTGATGGAATAGTACCTTAAAAGGAGCACTGAGGATTCAAATATCATCCCCTCACTTGTTTTTTATTACTTTTCACCTCCTCCTGCTGGAAGAATCACAAAAGGTCACAACAGCAGAAAGAAATAGGATAGATTAAAGAATTTGAGTCAGGATGATCATCCACATACTGTTTCAACAATGTATCATCTCCAGAAAATCTATATGAAAAGCCACATTTTTCTGGATACGTTCTCAAACAAACAAACAAAGAGTAGATTTTGTGCTTTACAATGAAATTCTTCCTCCAAATGTGTATGTGTCTACTGGCACCTCACTCACTAAAGCAGTTATCTGAGGACTAAGAACAGAAAATAAGAAAAAAAAAAAAAAAACTATTACAAGACCTTCACAAGGGTAGTTCCAGCTTTTCCTACTGGTATTTTCTGCTTTCTTCTGTAAGCTTTCACACATTTCCTGACTGCATCACAAAGTCTACTTCTTAGGAGGGCATAAATCCCTTTCAACTTTACTCTTTTTTACGCATGTCGTATAGTGTTTCAGGACCTGTCCCAGACTGACCCAGTCACACTGCATATTATATTTGTTTTCACTGAGAACTAAGGTTTGTTTTTCCTGTGACTTAGTCCATAAGCCTTCGTCCCCTTCTCCTCAGCAGTGCTCAGAGAACCAGTTAACTACAACCATCCACTTTTCAAGTGACACATTCCTGCAGCAGAAGTCAGGCAGATAAAATTTGCAAGATTTTTTTAAACTATTCACATTTTAAAAAAACAAGTACATTACCTTTGGAATTATTTACTTTTGAAAAGTTTAGTTCTACATGTGTTTGGATGGAAATTATAGGTTATTCTATTTTTGTCTAAATTGATGTTAACTAATCTTGCACTCTTCACTTTGCCATTTGTTATCTTTTGTTCCCTGTTGTATTCTGTCCTGTCCACATACACTGCGCTCTTCCATTTTGTATATATGATTTGAAAAAAAGTCACGTTGCAAAAAAAAAGGTGTTAGAAATCAGCAATGTGTCTTCCAAAACCTGCAAGCTAATATCAGTACAACAAATCTGACCATCTGAAGTCTTATTTCTTTCTGTCTGTTTTCCACATTTGAGTAAAATTCAAAGACCTAGGAATTTCTTATCACAGTTTTTCTTTTATCTATACTTTTTTATCTTATATCAGCTTTTCTTGGAAAACCAGCTGTTTTGGGTTTGAGTGGCAAGTTTGTGGTAGCAGCAGGATTATTAAGGGTGGCTTTTGTGAGAAGCTGCTAGAAGCTGGCCCCATGTCTGATAGAGCCAATGTCAACCATCTCCAAGGTGGACCCATCACTGGTCAAGGCTGAGCCCATCAGCAACAGTGGTAGAGGCTCTGGGCTAACATAGTCAAGAAAAAACAGTGCACGATGGCAGCTGGATGAGAGGAGTGAGAATGTGCGAGGAACAGCTCTGTGGAAACACAGGCCAGTGAGGAAGGAAGGGGAGGAGAGGCTCCAGTTGCCAGAGCAGAGATTTCCCTGCAGCCCATGGAGGTCCACAGTGGAGCAGAGATTCACCTGCATCTGTGTAGGACCCCACACTGGAGCAGGTGGCTGCCCAGAGGAGGCTGATGACCCTGTGGGAAGACCACACTGGAGCAGATTTGCTGGCAGGACTTGTGACCTGTGAGGGACCCCGGCTGGAGCAGTCTTTTCCTGAAGGACTGCACCCCATGGAAGGGACACATGAAAAGCACACATGCTGGAGCAGTTTGTGAAGAACTGCAGCCCACAGGAAGGACCCACATTGGTGAAGTTCATAGAGAAGTGTTTCCCATGGGAGGGACCCCACACTGGAGCAAGGGAAGAGCGTGAGAAGGAAGAAGCAGTAGACAACACATGATGAACTGATCACAACCCCCCTTCCCCATTCCACTATGCTGCTCAAGAGGAGGGAGGGGTGGATAGAAAGAAGTTGAGCCTGGGAAAAAAGGAAGGGTGGAGGAGGGTATATTCAGAGTTGGTTTTATTTCTCATTATCTTACTTTTATTTGATTAGTAATAAATTACATTAAATTAAATTCACCTAGATGAGTCTGTTTGCATACAATCATAGAATAGTTTGGGTTGGAAAGGACCTTCAAGGTTCATCTAGTTCAATCCCCCTGCAATAAGCAGGGACATCTTCAACCAGATCAGGTTGCTCAGAGCCCCATCCAGCCTGGCCTGGAACGTCTCCAGGGATGTGGCATCTCCCACCTCTCTGGGCAACCTGGGCCAGTGTTTCACCACTCTCATTGTAGAAAATATCTTCCTCATGTCTAGCCTGCATCTCCCCTCCTTTAGTTTAAAACCATCACCCCTCATCTTATCGTAATAGGCCCTGCTAAAAAGTCTGTCCCCATCTCTATTATAGGTCCCTTTTAAGTACTGAAAGGCTGCTACAAGGTCTCTCCAGACCCTGTTCTTCTCCATGCTGAACAATGCCAACTCTCTCAACCTGTCCTCCTAGGAGAGGTGTTCCATTCCTCTGAGCATTTTTGTTTTGCCCATGGCATTAATGGCTGAGTGATCTCCCTGTTCTTATCTCAACCTACAAGCCTTTTGTCATGTTTTTCTCCCCGCTGTCCGGCTGAAGAGGGGAGTGATAAAGCAGCTTGGTGAGCACCTGGCAACTTGCCAGGGTCAACCCACCACATGGGCCTTCCAGGCACTGGAGCCAGACATTCATAAGCTTTTTATCAGTGTACAACAGTTAACAGAAGCTCATACTTGTCCTCCTTTGTTTCTTCCATAAAGTAATAACTTGCATTCATATAGTGTAGATTTATTTTCTTTAGAACAAGGACAAGTCCTCTAATGTGAATTGCTTGGTGATTCCTGTCTCCTCTCCGCATCTCTCATGATTCAAAATTCTGTTTGTGCAGAATTGCTGTCTTATGGGCACCCCAATTTCTCCCCTTTTGTTCCTATCCCGTTCATTAAATGTAGTCCAATACATGTGCTTGAACTGAATTCTTAATTTAATGAGTCTTCTTTTAAATACCAGAAAATCAGGAACACATATTTGTATGAAGTTGTCAGGTAACCTTGCAATCTGAATCTCTTAATAGCAGTTTTCTTGTAAGTAATTTGCTTTTGAAAGTGGTGTGTTTACAACATATTATTTAATAGCTTGAATAAATCTTTCATTTATTACTAAATTCAGGCACCAGATTAATTTTTGTAGTAACTCCACAGTTTTCAGTGATGGATTTGCCTAGAGAGCCTATAAGAATCCTGTTCAGCTTTATTGCTTTAGTATGCCTTCCAGAATGGAAGATCATGTTCAGAAAGCTGTGCTGAAATGAGTTTTAACATGATAATGCAATTGCAATTATGTCAGACATCTTGTTTTTCTTCTGTGCTACTATCACAAAAAGAACAACTATGTAAGAGCAACAGGGATATCAGTGGAAAAAGGTCCTTGTTGCTGTTGCTTTGCTGTGATACAGACACACCTGTAAATGGCTACTGAGCTGAGCCTGCTGTGGAATTCCACTGCTAATTCATCTGATCTTATGCCTTGCAAAGCAATTACAGGATATGGCAGCTTTCTGCTTACACAGCACAACTGCCTGAGAAGTCACAACCAGCATGCTTCATGTTGGCTTTATTTGAAGTCTAATAAGTATGTCTGAGATTGTTATAATATAATTTGAAATATTAATGTTGGTGGCAAAGGGCTGCTTTCTTTTCTGAGTCACATTAGGGGCATTTTGAGCACTTATTTTAGCAGTGCTGAGTACTCTTTTTTTTTAAATTAATCAATTCCCTCAATCTAATTTTTCAGTTTCTTCTTTCCTCCAGTTGATTCCTTATTCTTTGTGTGTGCTGTGCAGTTGGTGGATGCTCACCAGTCTATGCTGTGTTAAGTTGCACACAGGTAGTGTCTTTCCTTTCCCGTTGCTCCAAAAGATCATTTCGGCTTTTCCTTACATACTGCATTATAAAGAAAATGCCCATGTTTCACTGAAACTTGGTATACTCAAGCAATCTGAGCAGACAGGGTCCCAGAAGCTGTCTGTAATCTACCTAACTGAAAAATAGAAATGATTATCCCTCTGCTGCAGGCAAAAGGGAGTAAATTTGAGAAGTATTTTGACTAGCGTCTACATGCTTAGCACAAGAAAACTCACGATGGAAGGAATGACGTTTGTGAGGAGCATGTATGTACCACAGCTGACATGTGAGGGTAGTCACTGTATCAGGTACCAGGAAAGGAAGCCAACCTTTAGCTGTGCCATAGTAAATATGGACATTGAGTGGAGCTCTTTGTAATGTGGCAAGAAAGATGCCTTGAAGCAACATACAAAGCTCAATTAAATACTATGGGGAAAAGACTTGCTTGCTTGCTTCCACATATTGTTTTCTTGAAGTTACTGCAAAAATGTACAGTCTAAGAAGCCAGCAGTGAGATTCTCATGCAAGTCAGCTCTAGGCCAGATGCTGGACACAATCCAGAATGATACAGCCACAGCTGACGTGAAAGCTGTTTGTGCTGGATGCGCTAATCCCCTGTACACACCACATTGCGGTTGGTCAGTAAACATGTAGTGTTGCCTTTTTAATAAGAATGACAGTGATAAAATCTCACCTTTTTCTGTATGTGCCACGTGTCACAGGGAACTTTTACAGACTGATAAATGTTTTCCCCATAATGGAGGCACTGCCAACCCGGAAAAAGATGTATCCATAGAGACACTTCTTCCTTGCTGAAGATTTGCAAATAAGATACAGAGCAGTTCTTTGGAAGTGCCAGATAATAGCAAGAGTTTACTGCTGTTTTTTTCCTTATGAGTATTAACCAAAGATAAAAAGTTGCCCCTTACCTGCAGTTAACACTAGGTAGGGTTCTCAGCCACAACAAATCACTCTCCCTTTAAGTGTATATGATTAGGCGTCACAGACAGAATGTGATCTACAAACCTGATTGTAAAAAGGCTTAATGTAGTCCTTGATCCAAAGCCAATTAAAGTCAATGTAGATCTTGAGTAAAATCAAAGTACTGAATCTTTCTTCCAGTTTATGACTGAACCGAAGCTCTACAAAGACTGAATTATTCCTACCCATTTTTCTTTGTGATGAAGTACTGGTAAGCTCTGAGAGCATTAATGAACTAATTCCCTTCCAAATTATTCAGTCCTCTAGAGCCAGTGTAGGACCTGAGCATTTTCTCCCAATCAATCACTCTGCATTAAATTGGGCAGAGCTGGGGAGGAAATGTCTGTATTAGCCAAATTGTTTAATGTTTCTCAGGCTTAGAAAAAGCTTTTTTTTCCAGATGTCTTAAGTTTCAGCTTTGTTAAAACGGTTGACTTTTTTTTTTTTTTTTTTTTTTCAATAATGCTTACCAAGGAAAAAAAAGGAAACAAAAATCCAGTGTGGCCTCCTAGAGCTGTATTACAGATTGCTGTGAAAATTCTAATTGGGAGAAAACCCCTGGCTTTGTAGAGTAAAGAAACAGGCTGTTTTGTGCTGATGAAATCCCTCCAGGATTCTGAAGGGCACCACCTCATTTTTTTTGCATACACATTATGTACTCCTACTGGTTCCATTAGTGATTCATGGAAATTATAGCTATTAAATGCAAAAATATTCATGGATCTGATTGCTGACATGGACGTGTTGGTTGCAAAGACACTAAGATACCAGCTGTAAATTGAATGAGACCTTGTTGTATGAAATTAAAACATGGCAATAGGATGGTTATTTTCATTGGACATTTAAATCCCTGCAAGGTAAAATTATTTCTTTTCGAAAACAGGACATACTAGTTTAATATGTTTTGTTGTGATAGTAAATGACATAGGAGCAGATTTCCTAGCTAGCATAAACAACACAGATCTGTAGAGTGCAATACTTTTCC
This sequence comes from Columba livia, assembly GCF_036013475.1. Lineage (NCBI taxonomy): Eukaryota > Metazoa > Chordata > Aves > Columbiformes > Columbidae > Columba > Columba livia. The sequence goes on from NC_088642.1 coordinate 70,261,672, forward strand.
ATTATTTCACATGAGCTGGGGATACATTCCTTTGTATCCACAATCAGTGTCTGCAGATACTTGCAGCCTGGCATCTGCAGGCTGGGCTCTAAGCAGAATACCGGCAGCATCTCTTATTTACAGAGATGCACAAAGGACATGTGAGAGTATAAAAGAAGGGACTAGAAGAAAGAATTGAATTATTAATACGGTAAGCTCTCGTCAGGCCTAGTAAAAATTGATAAAAAAGATAAGTGAGATCATAACAGAAAGTTGAATAAGCATCATGGTACATTGAATCTGCTAAGAGACATCTGCATGGTAGGGAACCATGACTGATACCTTCTTCTCCCATCTTCTGGGAAGATCTGTTTGAGTCTGACACTCTTGTCTCGGTTCTGTATGGTGATGCTAACTGGGCTCGCAAGATAACATTGGTACCCAGATTGACTGGGTCTCTACTCCTGAGATTTCAAACATCGCAGAAAAGCACGTTCCTTATATTTCATTTTGAGGTCTTGAGTCCATTGCAAAAGCAGAGGTCCACAGAAAAAGCCGTCTTCATATTATGGCAATTACATGCTAGGTAGTTACATATTCATGATCTTCTCTAACATGGAGATGACAAGGAAAGATTCTGCTAGCAGAAAAGACTGGTCTTGTGGTCACCTAAAATTAGACTCCAGACACTTAACCACACTGAAGATGCTGAATTTTGCAAAGCTCAAGACAAAAATTTGGATGATTATTAAACAGATGAGAGCCTCCAGCTGCTAAATTGGGTATTGCTTTATATAGCATATGTAACACCTTCTCTGGACTTATTTCTGTGATTCTTGGCAGTGCAAAACTAGATAAACTGAAATCATGAAAGTGACACAGAAAGAGATTTATATTAAGTGGCATAAGAGCAAAGCTAAGCCTATCTATCATATGTGACAGCCATGGCAAGATTGGATGCTGGGATACTGGCTGTCTTGTTCATATATCCATACACATGCCTGTGGTTGTTCAGTTCTGCTGACCTTGCTTATAAGAAACTGCTGTCTAAGATGCAGATTGTCTGGCAGAACATCTCAAGAAAAAGTGTTTAGCTAGATTATTCCAAATCATTAACTGCAATCAAAGGTACAATCAGTTTTTTGAACTAAATATAATATTTTTACTGAAAGGGTTCTCTCAAGGAAAAAGATGGCTAGAGCAAAGTCCTACACATGTCTATACCACAGCTGTAAATGTGAACCAGCAGATGTGGATTTTGCATTTCTTGACTACACCTTTTAGCAGGGCATTGGATCCACCTGTCACACCAGACAGCTAGATGTGATTGTTGGTGCCTAAATTGTGATTACGTTTTATGTTTTCACTCAGAAGGAGTGTGATATTGTAGCAGAACAACTTTCTAAAACTTCCCCATCCCTGAAGTTACTTATAGGAAAATGGTGTCTGTTTGGGGTTTGTTTGGTTTGAGTTTTTTACCCCACTTATTTGGTGGCAAAGTCTGCTGTTTATAATCAGGGTTAAGTATTTTCATCCTGAAGAGACCAAAGGTTTGAGATACAATGTGGTCATATATCATATGTAGAGATACTATGATCTCTCAATGAAGGAATTATTGAGATACACACAGGAAAGCGAAGTATTTTAAACAAGAAGAAAGTGAATATACAGTAATATCTGTGCAACAACTTCCTCTGTATTAACTACACATTAAACCTTCATATTGAAAATCTCGCTGAGTTTTCCAAGTTGAGTTGTTTGACATGGCGCCATATAGTCCAAATCTCTGAATGCAACTCTATAAACTTCCTATATTGCTATTCTTTTCTAAATATTAGCTGTATAAAATATTTCAGTGGTTGTGAGTACTTTTTTCATGCACATGGATTATTTTTCACCTTTTTTCTCTCTCCATCCTTTTTATTAGCCTTCTGTTTCTTGTGCTCAGAATATTTCTGTGCTAGCTCCATTTTAAAATCAAGAGCTTGGCTGCTTTCAAAAATTCCAGAGGAATTTTGTTATTAAAGCTCATGAAAATGTGATAATGGATTCCTTTCTTGTGGCTGTATTTAATTTGCATTCAGACTCCTTATTATGCTAGATAAATATGTTCAAGCACTCTAACTTCCCATGTGTTTGCTCCTCAGAAGTAACTACTCTGAAATACTGATAACACTGAGGTGAATGATACTGTCTTTCTGTCTTATAGACCAAGACTTTATCTTCTGTCCTTTCATCCCAGTGATAATTGCTTATCAACAGAAGCAGGCTTCTTTGTGTGACTCTGAAGCCACCAAGTTTGTGGTCCACAGTAAAGATATATTAGGAGCTGGATCCAGTGTATCAGTCATAGTGGTTTTAATAGAAAGTGGATGATGAGGAAATGTTGTATGTGGTTGACTGTGGTGTTTGAGGTTGATAAATCCCTTCCATGGACTTGTTTCTTACTCCTTTGAACCCTTTCCCATTCTGACTCTGGTATGCTGATGACAACATGGGAAAAAACAATATGAAATATTTTCATTGGAAACAAAAAAATAAGTATTGCATTCCTCGTTTTTCCTGTAAGAATGTGTCTGACTGCAGTGCAGCTTTCACCTCCTCACAGGATCAAAGGCACAAAGATAAGAAACATCCAAGTACATGTGGTTTATGTTAATAAAGTTGCTATTGTAGCATTGTGTGCAGAAAAAGCAAGAGCAGCACTGACTTCAGTGGAACAAAACAAGCTTCCAGTACAGAAACAATCATAAGATTTAGTTTGTGGCTTGTAAATGGCAGCAACACTTGCATTTCACCATTACTAATATGAAAGAAATTTTTGTTATGTAAGTACAGGAGGTTGAAGGTTTATTGGAAATTAAAGTGGCTGGGGATGAGAAGGGGATCTTTCTTTCCCTATTCTTTAGTTAACTCCTACTTAAAGTCAACCAGCCCTAACCAGCAGCCATGGCCCCGCACATGGGAGCTCAGCAACAGGGAAACTTGCAGCGCAAGAGGGAACTGTGTCTCCTTTTTGTCCCATAGACCTCTGCAGTCAAGCATCCCTTCCCTAACACTCAGCTGGCTCCAGCAGCTCTGGCTCACTCACTAGATTAAGTTGGTCCTCACACAGAGCGTAGGCTGACTGCATAATACCGTGTGCATACATGTGGTGGGTGATACCAGTGCAGACTGTACTGCACACATGCTGAACCAGTCCACAGTCCATCATCAGCTGCATGGCACAACGTGCTGAGCAGAGTAAAAGACAAGAGTAACTTTTATGTGAGTTATGGGATTGTGAAAAGGCAGCAGCTAACACTTAACTGAGAGGTAGAAGGCTCTCACAGCAAGAAGCTGTCAGTTCCCAAAGGGCTTAGAGTTCAATTACACAAGTGAGGAAAGTGGTGAGAGGAAGGCAGTGTTGAAGAACTGAGAATGACCCAAGACCAAGAACTGAGACGGATACTGACCGAGGTAGAGAATCAGTGACAAAGGCAACGTACATATCTCTATTTCCTGAATCTCAGTCTGAGCCTTGAGACTTTTTTGCACGTGCCAGTAGCCTTGCTATGAGACTACATCTCTTTCCCAATCTGCAAAATTTGCTGTTAATGAAAAGGATGAACATATTTTTCCTTCTCTTTGAATCACAGATTTTGCCATAAATACTCTGCTGTTAAGCAATACTTTTCTTCCTTTTTCTGTTTAATTTAGCTAGGGTGGTAAGTCCTATTTTCTGGATGGAGTGTTATTGGGTTGTATAGAATAGGAATAGTTTGCCCAACAGAGCAATAAATAAAGTGTCGAACCTGGAAAAATGCAGTATCTTTCATCTTTCATCTTTCATCTCTTCTGATCTTTTTACATTTTAGAAGAACAGACATTCTTTTTTCTCTAGCTGTCTTTTTCCCCAGCTCCCCTATTTTTTAGTCATAGCCTCTCCTGTGCTACTATTTTTTTGCTTTCATTTTATTCCCCCTCCCTCTTTTTTCTTCCCTTTGCTATTTTGTTCTTCTGTTGCATCCTGTTGCTTCTTAGCATACAGATTCATTCTTGCAGGAGGATTGCCTCCTGCAAACAGTGATCTGTCTTCCCTGTAGCTTGGTCCCTCCCCACAGCTCTGCTCCTCTGAAGGCCATGGAAATCTGCCTGACCTTTAAAAAAGCACCACTGAGAGGTTGTCAATCATGTCTTACCGTGTGCATGTGGACTGGAGCAGCAAATCAAAAGAAAGGAAAAGGAAAAGGGGAAAAATGGCTCTAAGAACTATGCTTCTGAGCCTGATGTTTGTAAACATCAGTTTACAAACCTCTGCAGTTCCTCTGCAAGGAGGTTAACTGTTTTCTTAGCAGTGTTAAAGTTGACTCCCAGCGAGATTGCTTTTTAGTGTGTTGATTTTAGGCTGCATGGTACTCTGATAGCACGGGATGCCTTGTGCTATCCCTTGATCTCACACAGCTGCTGAGTTTCCATCTGTTTTTTATTGTCTTATGTTATTATTTTTAAATGTTATGACCTGAATTTTACTTGCATTTGATAGTAATGCAGTTAGAATATTCTTCCTAATTGTCTCAGGTGTAGCAATGTGTGAATGATGACAATAAACTGAGAGGAAAGCTGTGGCCTGAGTAGGGAAGGTCGTGCCAGGTTGTTTGTATCATACTGCATTTGTTGTAGTGATTTAAACAAAGGATGGTGTCACAACAGCATACTGTTTTATAAATATCCATCAGGAGCAGAACAATCCAACTGGTCATAGCTCTCAATTAACCACCATCAACCAAAGCAGGCAATACAGTTTTGCATAATGTTAATTTCTGGTCCACCCCAAAGAGAAAAAGGCATTAAAAGCAAGAAAGGCTTTGCAGGAATGAAGGAAGATATGTGACATGTGGACTTTTTTAGTCTATTGATGTGGGAATGGTAGAAGTCTTTAGGTAATGGTTTACATTTTTTAAATTATGGTGACAATTATAAGTCTTTTTTGGTCGGGGTTGATAAGTAGCATCTCTCTACATTATAGAAAGAAGATAGTTCCTTTGTATGAGTAATGCATCCTCTCTGCTTCCTTGCTTTGGCAACATAAAGAAATCAAGGTCAAGATGAGCCTGAACTAAAGTGATCTGCATTGTTCCTTTATTTTCTCTGACAATGGTTGAAAATTTTATTAAATAATAGTGATTTCTTAAATGTTTCAGTATTCCTGTTTAGCCTGAGAATGATCTGTTGTGTAAAGTCAGTATTGAAAACCTGACAGCATTCATTAAGCACTTATCTCCATTGTGCTTTTACTATTGTGCGTGCATTAAAGAGCACCAAGAGGGCAACCAAGAGTATGGAGTAAAAATCTATTGTGTTTTTTGCTTTTACAGCCATGGAATTAAACTCTACTGCCTTCCAGATTTAAAGGGCTCTAGTGTTTTACACGAGTAGGACATAGACTCTTGAAAAATTCATGTTGAATTTCTTCGGAATTTCCACAGCAAACTAAATGAGAAAAAATTGGAGTACAGTAGTGAAAATGGGAAGATTTTCCCAGGGGTAAAGTACAGTCTATAAGTAAAAATCATCACTCATGAGGAAAAATTAACAGAATATGTTCTTAGGCCTGGTATCAATGACCCAGAACTCTAAAACCAAACAGCCATATAAAAGTGAGGGGGTGGGAAAGAAAACCCATCCCATTGAACTATTTTTGAAACAAACAATCTCATGAACATAATTTGTTTTGTAAATAACATACATATACTTTCAAATGCCCTGTTGGAAGAAAGCTTTGAGCAAAACTTGCCATTTTTCTTTCTTTTGTGTGTGGGGGGATCTTCAGTTCTGTTGCGCTGTATTACGATGCTTTTCTGTAGCTTCATCTTTCTGGCGGAACTATTTCTATCACAATGTAATGTAATTTATTATTCTTATAAAAGAAACCCTCTCTTTTCAGGAACATATAGTGATGCCTCACAGAGGGAAACAATCCAGCTCGTAGAAATCCGAGCTCACAGAAGTAGGATATAGCAAGATTGTAATTCCAGTGAGGGACCGTCATGCCTATGCATTTTGGCCATCAGTAAAAATGCCAAAGTTTTGGTGAGAAAGAAGAGGTGTTCTTTGCTGTTTGGGGTGGGGTTTTTTGGTTTTGGTGTTTTTTTCTCTAGTGAAAAAAAAAAAAAATTCACACCTAGGGCAAAAATAGACCCAAAGGAGAGTTATCTGCTATTGTTTGAAACTGGCAACACTACATTCAGAAAGCAAAGATCATTATTTATCTTTCAGTATCAGAAGAAAGATAGACCGCTCAATGGTTGCATAGCGAAGCCTCTAGAATGAGGAAAAAGCACAACACTGGATGAGGACTGCTCCCAGTAATGCCAATAATAAAAATCTTATTTAACTGAATGTGAATATGAGCTCTTTAAAAGTAATATGCTGCGATCTTTCACAGCTGCTTAAAGGATCCCTAAATATGCATCTGAAATACTACAAAATGTGACCCTTCCCAAAACCAAGCTTTCAAATCAAATCATACTTGACTCAATTGCTTTAAAAGGAGAGAATGGAAAGAATGGAGAAGCAAAAAAATGGTCCCTTGATATATTTGTCTTAGTCAGTGAGCACTAAAAGATTAGCATCTGTGCCCTTTTCAATAAATGCTACATTATTCAGTTTGATGCACCCGATGTGATGGACACAACAGAAGACTTCCTGCCTTTTGATTGAGAACCGTGTGGTCTCAGAAAGCCTGCAGTCTCAAAAAATATTTGCCAAGGACATACGTGGTTTATTTAATGGACAGGAAACCGTTCAGTAGACAAGTACTGACCTTGCCTGCAGGAATCACATTCCTGAACAACTGCAAGGCAAAAGTTACGGACAGTACAATGAAGTGATGCACAGCTGGGCACATGATGCTGGGAAGAACAGTTGCCAGATTTGGTAGTGCTGTATTGTCTTCAGACAGGTTTATGAAGTGTGTTTGTGTCTTGCAGCATGACCTGGGATTGCTGCCGCTGCCGTAAGTTGGCAGGGACACCTAGTGGCTTTGTTTTTAGGCTGGGATTGCTTCTGTCACTTGCTAATAAACTCACAAGGTTTCTGAGGAAAGGCTCTTGGTGCTTCTCTGCTTCAGTCTTATGTCTCAAAGTATTTTGCACTCCAAACCTCCTCTGCATTTTTTTCTGTGAAGCAGGGAAAGAAGAAAGAGGGTTGTTGATAATAGTATGACTGCTGTATCAGGGTTTCCAGAAACAAACAAGCAGGAGGTCACTTAAAATCGTGAATTCCACATGTCCATTTCATTATTTTATTAGTATTAATGCAGAGAAATGCTGTTTATGCCTGTGGTTCTGGTTGTTTAAAGTTAATATTAAATGTACTGCAAATAGTTATTTTCTTTTGTCATATAGGTATCATGCAGGTCCACATTTTTCTGTCTCCTGGGACTAAATATTTCTCACTAAATCAATAATACATACGAATGTGAGACACTTAAATGACGCTTGAGAAATCTTTACATGTAAAATGCTTTTCCTGTAAAGCCACAGGTCAACTTCCAGGTGAAATTTAAACCAGTACATGACCAGTGTACAAGGTCACCTTCTACTGCAGCTGATAAAATCAGCCATACCACATCAGGCAAGGATCCAGCTGGCCCAATATTGTGTCTCATTTTTGGTGGCCGCAACACCAGAACTGTCATAGTGATAAATGTGAGTGAGCTGCAGTTAGCCAGGGTCCTGGCTGCATCCTGAAGAAACCAGAGAAAAAAGATGTCAGAAGGTTAGCACGGTTCACTAATCACAAAACATGGTTTGCTGTGCTGAGGTGCTGCCCCGGGCTGGAGCTGCACCCCACGCTTATCACCTCTGCATGAACCAGGAGCCTCTGTGTCCCCCAGCACAGAACAGTGTCACAAAGCCAATTTGGTGAAGGCAACTCAAGAGTTGCCAAAACGACGCCAAGATAATAAAGAAAAAATAGGATAGATGGCCCAAACCTGGTGGTGGAGAGTTTAGGGTCCAATTGCAGGGAGGTTGGTTCCTTCAGTCAAGAGCTTTCAAGTGAATGCCATTACCTAGCAGAGAAAACCAGCTCATAAGCTTTTAAATCAAAAAGCAGAAACAGGGGCTGATCCCATATGTCTGGAACTGGACTTATCAAAGACCTGTGTGGGTTATTTTCAAACAAATAATCTTTCACAGCAGATACCATTGTGTAGGCTGTTGTTCTAGGGGTTTGTTGCTGTGTCACATTCAATAATGATACACAGTAATTCACATGTGATTAAAGTCTGAGGCCACCCCTTTACCACACAAAGTGCCTTTCCTGAAATGAAGTAGTCAACAGAAGGTCCCATAATTTCATTGGTTATCAAAGCTAGAGATGACATAGACAATAGTTGATGGCAAGCCTTGTAACAAAATCTGTTTCCACAGATGGTAACAGACTGGTTAGCTATGACTTTCCCTCCTCTGGCTTCATCATATGGCATAACACAGACCCTCTGAATTCTCTTCTTTCAGCGTAGGTATATTAATGTTAGATAGAATAAATTATAAGCATCCTCTGCTTTCAAACAGCTGAACACTGAACAGACCTGTCCTGGACAGGTTTCAAGATTGCTGACTTTGCTGGTCCTCAAAACCACATAAATTTCTTTTACACTTTTCCAGTGCCACAGTATTTTATTATACAGCTTCTTAAACATCTGTCCACTGTTCCACATGAGGAAGAGAGGTTTTTCTCCCAGGTTTGATCCAAAACTTCCCCAAGTCGGTTGAAAATTTGCCATTGACATTTATGATCACAGAATCACAGAATCGACTGGGTTGGAAAAGACCTCAGAGATCATCGAGTCCAACCCTTGGTCCAACTCTAGTCTGTTTACTAAATCATGGCACTAAGTGCCATGTCCAATCTCAGTTTAAAAACCTCCAGGGACGGCGAGTCCACCACCTCTCTGGGCAGGCCATTCCAATGCCTGACCACTCTCTCTGTAAAGAATTTCTTTCTAATATCCAGCCTAAATTTCCCCTGGCAGAGTTTAAGCCCATGTGCCCTTGTCCTATTGCTAACTGCCTGGGAGAAGAGACCAATCCCCACCTGGCTATAACTTCCCTTCAGGTGATGAGAGTGATGAGGTCACCTCTAAGCCTCCTCTTCTCTAGACTAAACAACCCCAGCTCCCTCAGCCTCTCCCCATAGGTCTTATGTTCAAGTCCCTTCACCAGTGTCACAGACCCGCTCCAGCACTTCAATGTCTTTCCTGAACTGAGGGGCCCAGAACTGAACACAATACTCCAGGTGTGGCCTCACCAATGCAAAGTACAGGGGAAGGATCACTTCCCTTGTCCTGCTGACCACGCTATTTTTGATACAGGACAGGATACCGTTGGCCTTCTTGGCCACCTGGGCACACTGTTGGCTCATGTTGAGCTTCCTGTCAATTAGTACCCCCAGGTCCCTTTCTGTCTGACTGCTCTCCAGCCACTCTGCGCCCAGCCTGTAGCGCTGCAGGGGGTTGTTGTGACCAAAGTGCAGCACCCGGCATTTGGCCTTATTGAACTTCATCCCATTGGAATCAGCCCATTTTTCCAGTCTATCCAGATCCCTCTGCAGAGCCCTCCTGCCTTCCAGCAGGTCGACGCTCCCTCCCAACTTGGTGTCATGAGCAAATTTGCTGATGATGGTCTCAATCCCCTCATCTAAATCATCAATAAAGATGTTAAACAGGACTGGACCCAACACTGACCCCTGGGGAACACTACTAGTGACTGGCCGCCAGCTGGATGCAGCCCCATTCACCAGCACTCTCTGGGCCTGGCCCTCCAGCCAGTTCTTAACCCAGTGTCGAGGTTTAATCTTCTGATTAAACCTCAGCCTTTATTACCTTTTGTGGTTGTATTGTCAACTCAGTTTTACTGTGTGTAGGATGATGAACGGCTCCACATATCAGGTAACCAATGACTGGAGTTCAAAAAATACTACTCCAAAGTGCTAGTATTGTAATATTGTACAAAGATGGTCTCCTGACACCTGAATAATGGCTTTTTGTTCTTTGTCTCTGCCACAAGGGGCTCTGAAAGGAGGCCTGAAAGAAAGCACTTGGGAAAGAGGTTGTTAGAAGTTTTATATGCTCATTTCTTGCTCTGACTACATCCAGAAAAATTTTAAAAGTCTGCATTTTCCAAATTACAACAAATATGCTTCTTTCATTACGTATTCTGTTAGCAGCACTTTGCTTCTATCTTTATTTTAAATGTGAAGAAAGTTCAGTGTGGTCCTGAACCACTACCATACAGTAATACACAGTTCATTAAATTCTCAAATTTTTGGTCTGAATTTTGGTTTAGGGCTTTATGTATTTATTAAGATAATAAAAAGTTTTAGAAAAAGGAATGTATTCAATTCTTCTTTGCAGTATTCCTAGTTCTTACACAAGTATTACCTACCTTTTGCTGAAATTGTCATTGCTAATGTGGCTTCACTCTGTTCTTACTGTGCTCTATGAGAATCAAAAGTTGTTCTAGATATCATTGCCAAATAATGAATGGCTTCTTTGCATTAAAAATTTCATTTGCTACACTTGAATTGGAGAAAACAAAGTAGAATATCATAGTTGTTCTGAGATTTCTTTATTCTCCTCAGCCTGAAGGATTCACTTACTTGCTTGCTTTATGTTCATTTGTTTCCATTTGCCTTAAAAATTTTCAGTGTCTCCAGTGGTGAAAAGAGACTTTGAAGTCACATGAGAACCAGGCTGCATAGATGTATGCAAATACTTATTCATCAGTGTCTTGCTAAGTCAATGATAAAGATATTTCAAGTAGTATAGCAGCTGTTTTGAGAAATACAGTCTAAATCAGAACTGAGAATGATGTATTCAGCATTTCCTCAAATGGCACATGTAATTTCATGCAAATATAGGTATATATTTCCAAATAATTTGTCATGTAACAGAGTTACTTAAATATATTTGAGTTTTTTGCATTGCTTCTGGAATTTATGGCAGGGAATGGATATTCCTGTTGGTACATTAACAGTATATTTCAAGTAGAATATGACAGAAGAAAAAGTTTATAAATTATATACCAACATTAGCTAGCAGGGGAGTGGAGTGCTGAGAAGGCCAATGAAATGGCAGTGTGAAGTGCTGACCTCTAGTGCTATCTTAATTAAAATTGCCTCTGTTAAAGTCCTTGTACTTCCAGAAGGTGAATGCTACAGACACTTCACACATCACATTGTGCAAGTGTAATTTAAAATCTGAGACAAGAGAGCAAAGCTATAATTTCCACTGGAAAAGCTATGGATCATACGTAAGTAAAAAAAGCAGTGTATCACCTTGGCAAATTAAAGTAGCAGCATGCTAGAGCAGCTTTTAGGGTCTCTGTTACAGATATTTAGTCAATTTTATTGACCATACCTCAGACCAGCAAGTGTGATACATACTTTTACCCATTTAAAACCAGTTCCTGAACACATGAGAAATACTTTGCCTTGACAACCAGCTAACATGAAATGGCATGGCAGGACACTGTCTAAAACATTTATGAACTAAAACTGCAAAGATATTATTTTCTGCAAGGAAGGACATATCTAAAACTCCTCATGTAAATTCAGATAAACGCCTGATTTGTAAGGTGTTACAATAGAAGTTCTTAGCAATAGAAGCCTTGTTTGAATTATAACTTGCTTGGGTTTTGCCCCTTGCTGGCTCGGTCTGTGCATTATTGAAATTACAACCTCAGCATTAACCCACTTACCCAGATTTGAGACTCTCTGAATTTGAAATGTAAATCTCATAAGAGATTGGTTGGTGGGTTTTTTTCCCATTTCTAGAGCAATTATATACATTTCAATTGTTTGTATTATATGGTTTGTGTGAGGCTTGTTATTTCTTCAGAAACTTCACTTTTCATATTAATATTAGTCACAATAATTTAATTTTCAGATGGCTTTACTAGAAAGAAAGGCTATAATAAAAATAACTTTTTTTTCCTCAAGACATTAGTAAAATTTCAAGGCTCTCTTTGGGTTATCTTTTTGAGAGATGATAGAGGCGATTTTTACCAATCAGATGCTGTTGTGTTTATGCTGTCATGTCATGCCAGGCTTGTTCCATAAATATTATCAGGTCTTTTATCAGTGTTGTGAGTGCTAAAGCCATCCAATCAGATAGAGTTTGACCATGTCTGAAACGTAACTAAGCATAAATTTACTGTCTAGGCTCCTTTGGTCAGATGGTATCATGGTTGATTTCCATAGTTAAATAAAACATTTGTGTTGTTTAAAAGTTAATAATACAGGTAGAGTCATTAAAAGGGGGGAAGAGCACTGAGCTCTTGCTTGAAATGGTGATTCAGTATAGGAGGCAGGTTTGGGGAAGCTGTTCCATATGGTAGAAGCTCTCAACCAGAATGTGCTCCCACCAGCACCGCCAGATTGTGCGAGGGGATGCAGAGGACATGCATGCTAGCCAAGCAGTGGGAAGTGGATCAGAGACTGATACACTTAATCTACTCTCCACCCACCTCCCATGTGCTTTTTTAAGGATGCACAGCCATTCCAAATTACAGCCACTAGCCAAATTGCTGTTTGGAACTGCTTGGGGGCATTTGGGGTCTACGTTCAGACTGCCATTTCTATCTCTTCTTTACCTTTTCCCCCTTCATCCTACTCCATGTGAAGTCAATGATTCATTCTCTTTTCTTTCCTCCGTATGGCAGGATGTTTTAGAAAAGAGGGAAAAATGCTCAACCAGAACATATTCTTTCAGTTCCAGAGAAGGCAGAGGGGAATAAACAGTATTTGGAGCTTGTTTTCTCATCTCTATATTTGTGCATAAGCCAGAAGGCTTGGGCTGTTTCTTTTCCCTTCCAGTGACAAGAGCTGGTCACTGAGTCCCCACAGTACACTTTTCTGAGTGACAAGCAGATAGCAGCACTCTTTGCAACTACCTGAAATCCTCTTCTGTGCAGCTGATGGTGCAGAATTTAGTAAAATGTTGATCAAACTCCAAATTGCACTCTCTAAACATCTGCCTGATGCTAACTTCTTCTTATAAATTCTTGTTCATGAGATCTTTACAATCAGTGCTTACACTTTGGTATTTGAATGTAGTTGCCATGCAGAAAATAAATTAGCCAGACCAAACATTTCTTAAAGAAAAACATCAATAAAAATCAGTGTTTAAAAAGAAAAAAAAATAAACCAAACAAAACACAAAAACAAAGAAAACACAAGAACAAAACCAAAGCCAAACAACAAACAAAACAAAAAAACCCCCACCAACCTCTTTATTGACAGTTAATATATATCAACTAGTAAAACCCGTCTTTGTAGACAGATATAGTTCATTTTCATAATCAATAAGAAGTTTTAAGCCGCAAGAATTTGAGTCAAAACTTCACAGAAGAAACTAACGTACTCATTTGTACGTGGTGTTCTCATGGTTCTGTCTCAAATGCCACGGTAGTCATCTAAAAATCCTCATTTCATTAAGTATTGAAGTGACCTTCCCACTCTGGCTGATTTTACGCATGACAACTTTGAAATAAAAAGGGTCCCAGAATCTTGTAGGCTTTGTAAGTTTATACGTTGCATTTCAGAGGTGATGCAAAGTGAAAGCCTACACGTGATCTGTTGCAAAGGCTCAGACTTCAAGCTGTCACCTTTTCAGCCACAAAACTTAACTTCACTTGATAATGCACCTATAAGTGTATATTCTCCCACATCTATGTTGCTTTTGGGAAGACTAGTCTTCAAAGTCACTTAAGCACGGTGGTCTCTGATTGTAAATGCTTAATCTGCCCATCTGCCCCTCCCTAGATGTAAATTAGAAGGATGTTTAACAAATGAGTTATTTTAGTTTCCAGATGCAAACATATATGCATTAAAATAATGTATATGAAAATTATTCAGTTTCCTTTCAAATGGCTTGGGCTTTAATTAAGGCTTAGTAAGAATTATTCACCTAATGGACTCCAAAAGGAAAAAATGCAATCCACCCAGCTGTGGTAGCTGGTATTTTGTGCTATCAGCCATTTGACATCATGCTCCTCTCCCTTGTCCATAGAGTAGGACATAACTAAAGGACAGTCTAGAGACCAGGTCCTGTAGTTGGTCCTACTGCAAATCCTGTGTCACTGCAGAGATCTGCCTGGATAATATCAAGGGATGTTAATGATCCAAATCCTTATTCTGGGAATCAGAAACATGGACAGCAGCAGCTGCCATTCTGAACACCCTCTTGTGTCAAGGATTTTTCAATAATGTTGTTGTCCTTACAAATGTAAAAATAAATTACTAGTTTTTATGAATTTTCTCTCACTTCTACCAGCTGAGCTGCCCATAAAATGGGACACTTATCTTCACTGTGAAGGATCTTAGCTGGGACCCCGTTGAAAAAAAATGGTTGAAAATTTCTTCCCATAGTAATAGCTAAGAATCCTTTTTCCTAAAATGTGTGACTGCTGTTAACAAAATAAACATGGAGCTTCTGTTCCCCAAATTCAAGCAATACCAAAACTGAAAAGGATCTTCAGCATTACTAGTCAAAATTCCAGTTTATGGCTTTGATCCAGAAGTTATTACAGAACGTGTCCATTCAGCTATGAATTTCCCAGAAATCAAGAGGAAAGCATGGCTGGAGCACAACAGGTGGCTATTTGCTCAGCTACGCTAACCAAAGTCTTCATAGCTGACACAGCTTTTTTTTTTTTTCTGTAATTTTCAATGCTATATAATCTGTGTAACCTAAACTTGGAGTTAATTTACCATTTTCTAATCAGAGTATTATATGATTTTTTATTTCATTTTATTTTTAATTAAACATCCCACAGAGTGGCCAACTGCCTACCAATTCCTGGTTCTATACAGTAGTTTTCTTAAGTCTTTTTGGGAACAATCAATTCATCAAGACCTGCAAGCAGAATGCAGAATAAGGCATTCTGAATCACTGATTCAAAAAATAGATATAATGCCCGTTATTAACTCTGTGTTCTTCTCTGTCAGACTTTGGAAGATAATTGAAGTGTGCAGCTTTCCTTACCAAAGTGGTTGTCAGAGCTCCCAAACACTGAAAATGAAGCTTGGGCAGGAGAGTTCTAAATCACAGTACTGAGATTTAGCCTGTGCCATTCTCATATATCAGTTTTCTACAGAAGAAGCCTTTATTTTGTACAAGCACAGATAGCACCCTCGTTCTCTGGTGTTTACTCTCCACCATTACCACGTTGTCCCACAGTGTCACTGCATAAGCAATGCCAGACATTAAGCCATCAATAGTCAGATCATCCTTGTAAATCACAAATTTAGCATGAAGTAATCCTAAAATTTTATAAAAATAATATTGTATTGTTTCCCTTTTTTTGTTTGATTTTTTAAACTTCTTTGGTGTGTCATTGCTGCTATATTTTAGAGGTCACAGTTCCTAAAACTCAACATACTGAAATTACATCTGTAAAAGTGGGCTTCATTTCTCTAACTGGGATCCAGCAGCTTAGCTTAAAATCTAGAGGCTCAAAGTTTATGAGAACTGGCATTATTATTGGACTAAGTCTATCTATGCACTTAGAGAAATGCATTGTTTTTTCTGTTTCTACCTCCTAAGTGTATGCTTTGTTTTATACTGATTGATTGAAGAAGGAATGGCACAACATTTTTTGGTTTGTTGTTTTGTTTTTTGGTTTGATTTGTGTTTGGTTTGGTTTGGTTTGGTTTGGTTTGGTTTGGTTTGGTTTGGTTTGGTTTGGTTTGGTTTGGTTTGGTTTGGTTTGGAGCAGAAAGGATTAGTTTTAAGTGACTCTATTAAAAAATAAACATTTTCTATCATGGAGGGGAAAATCAAAACCCCAGACAGTTATAGAAAGGTTAGAGAGACAGAAATTGAAAAAGAAGCATAATTTGTTGAGCGAACAGTTATCCTAACCTGACTGACTTCATGTATATGAGTCATCCTGTCAGATTCAGTAGTTCATCTGCTTTTAAGTGTCGTGTGATACCTTTGAGTGTAGAGGAACCTGTGTGGAAGTGAAAGAGCTTTTTATTTGAACTCAGTTTATATAATAAAGAAGGAAGGAAGGAAGGAAAATCCAGTGTTCTGATCTGAGATATCCACTGCTGGTAATATTAAAGAAGAGAGTATTTCTCTGTCTTCCTTAATTACCTGAGGAAGTCCCATGCAACTACAGGAGACTGTTCCAGATGCATCAATGCTGCAGAAAAGCTTCCAGGCTTAGGGAAAGCCTGATAATGGGTAAAATCTTATTATTAATTAGTATGTGTCTGACCCTATACTTTGTACAGAAGTGCACAGCCATTGGCAAAATTACTTGCTTGAGGAAATTAATTGGAATTTGGTTCACAGTATTTCTGATTACAGTGATACCATTGGCCAACTGCTTTGCCTGCAGTGGGAACAAGATCCTTTTCATCCTCTTAACCTAAAAGAAGAGGTAGCTGGAAGTGAAGCTGCTCTGTGAGACCAAACACTCAACTGTCTTCAAAAGCTGCAACATCATTTTAGCAAGCTGTGGCTGTATTCAATGGTGGGATTACCATCTGACAACATGCCCACACAGATATGAACACAACAGACGGGGTTCTTACATCCATGATTGCATGAGAACTGCACCCAGGTTTTAGGTGTCCACCTGCAAGAGGCACAGGGGTCTCAAGGGCTTTCAGTGCAAGCCACAACTTCACCTTTTGCAGTGCTGAAGTGATCCACAACTTCACGTTCCAGCCCAAACTCCCACAATCGGAGCCCTCCCCAACAAAGGGGAGGCACAAAAGGGCACACATGTGCACCAGAGGAGAGGACAGTTCCCAGCACTCTGCTGAAAGTCTTTTGAAGCCATCTTTGACCAGCTCTTTTTCATGTAGCACAAAATACTAGAGATATGTTTTCATGTGCTGACAGAGGGTCATTTAGTAAATAGACATTTACTGTTGTTACCCATGGAAGCTTGATTTGACAGTGCTGTAAACCTGGGTTCAACATTCAAAGCAATTATAGTAAAACCATAATTTTATGATTACTATGAGGTCAGATACTAAAATCTTAAAAAGTAAAAGAGGTGTTTTCCAAGAAACAGCAGGTCTTATCACAGGTGTGCATAGAAGGTGGGGGATGTCCTTTCAGCAAATCCTCCATATGCTGAGCTTCAAGCTGAAGTATCCAGTTCTTCTGTTATGGGATGTAAGGCATAATGGCACAAAAAAAAAGAATCGTCTGAATGTAATGTCTCATGTCATTGGTTGGTGAAATACCTGGATAGGTTGATACAGTGCTTATTTATATCCCAGATACATTAAATATAGAAGAAAAAGAATAACCTATGAGAATTTCTGTATTTTTCACATCAACTGCTTTCCGAAAGTGTTGTACAGAGTTAAAGAAGTTGTAGACGGGTAGAGGAGTACCTAGACTTTATTCTGATGGAACTGAATTGGTTATCCTTTTAATTTTTGGTAATGAAGTGTTATTTTACCAACCACAGCGATTCAACAGTTTGTGTTCTGTCTGTTTTGAAAGAGACTAAAAGTGGAGTTTTGGATAATTGCTATATTATTCGTGCCCTCATTCAGTTATGATATATACATGCTTATAAGCAAGAAACCTTAGGAAAGGAGAAAAACAGCAAATAATTTCTATTTTTAATTAGCCAGTAAAAACAATATTGTTGAAACACTGAACACCTTTTACAGTTTTGTGTACTCTGCCAGGGTGTGGTATTGATTTCCTTTACAATTTATAACTCAGTTTTGTGCACCTATAATTATATGCAATAAGGCAACATATAGTCATTGCTCCTTTCCCTTTCCAAAGGAAAAAAAAATACGCACCAAACAAACAAACAAAAAGAAAACCCAAAGTGTGAATCCTCTGAATTTTGCACAGCACATGGTCTTTTCATTTCCCAGAGCAGAGTATTCAGGGAGAGAGACCATCTTAAGAGTCTATCAGGTGTTTATTTGTGACTCTTCTTATTCCTATAGCAGCTGTGTCAGTAACAAGCACAGAAATGGTCATTGCTATATTTTTTTCCTCCTCTGCTTTCAGTTAGTGAAGTCACTGAGCCATATCATTGGAATGTTTTTGATACACTTGGATGCAGAATCAGGGCATCAGATGGAAAGCTTTGAAAAAAAAATTATCATGTGGAAGAAAGAGAGCTGGTCTTGTATTTCTGGCATATGGAAGAAAAAGGACTATTGCTTCAGAGATGATTGCTGGGCTGTGAATTGTGTAAAAGATGTTGAATTCAAATCTGGCCACCCCCCAAAAAAAATTATGTAATGGAGGAATCTGTGCATCCCAGTTGTTCCTTTTGGAGTACCATTCTTCTGCATTCTTAAATACAAAAGCTGAGTTTGGCTGAGGTGCAACTGTGAGAAACATACCGAGCATAATATCTTGAATGACATTGTTGTGTGAGGCCCTAAACACCAATAGCAAGTCATAAATGTACGAAATTTTTTGAGGACTCTGAGTTTGGACACAGTCAAAATATTATTCTGAGGCTTATGGCTTCTCCTTACAAAGTACATGTGAACAGTTAGAGGTCATAAATACTAGTATGGCATATGCAAAAAATACTGGCACACATAACCATTTTTCAGTAGTTCTGCACAAGTGAAAATAGTTGTTTTTACAGGTTTTATTGTCTTATTTTTTCAGTCATCCCACTTACCAGCTCCTGGCCATGAATAGTTGCACAACTGGCAACTTCATACCATATGGAAAGTCAAACAATGGTAATTCCAGTGAGATTTATGGCAACGTGCAGAAAAGTTTCTCTGCGCTACTGATCAATGAAATTCAGTTTGTTTGAGCAGTGGAAATCTCTATCTGAGTTTGTGCATTTCAAGGATAAAATCTTGTCTGAGCACCTTTGCAAGCTCATTGAGATTAATAATGTATTTTTTTCTATCTAGACCTCTCAGTTGAAACAGACAGTTGCTTACTGCATGTGAGCCAACCTGATGGGTTGGCTGATGGGTTGGGCTCAAAGAGTTCTAGTAAATGGGATATATCAGGCTGGCAGCCAGTCATCAGTGGGGCTCCCCAGGGCTCAGTTTTAGGGCTAGTGCCTTTTAATGTTTCTATAAATGGTCTGGATTAAGGAATCAAATGTACATTGCTGATGATACTAAATTAGGAGGAGCTATGGGTTTTCTCTAGGGCAGACAGACCATACAGAGAGATCTTGATAGATTAAAGAGCTGGTCAGTCATCAAGTATATGAAATTTAACAAAAGCAAGTGCCAGATTCTGCACCTGGGATGGAATAATCCTGGTTAAATATACAAATAGGGTGGCAAGAGACTGGACAGCAGCCCCATGGAAAGAGATCTGGGGGTTTGGGTTGATGTCATATTGAATACGAGTCAACACTATGCCCTGGCAACCCAAAGGGCCAAGCATGTCCTGCAGTACATCAGGCACAGCATCACCAGGCAGGTGAGGGAGGTGACTGTCCCACTCTACACTACACTGGTGCAGCCCCACCTCAAGTCCCGTGTGCAGTTTTAGGCACCTCAGTGTAAGAAGGGCTTTAAACTACTAGAGTGTGACCAGAGGATGGTGACCAAGATGGTGAAAGTCTTCAAGGGTAAAACTTGTGAGGAGCAGCTGAGGTCACTTGCTCTGTTCAGCTTGGAGAAGGCTGAGGGGTGAACTTATCACAGTCTACAACTTCTTCAGGTGGGGCAGTTGGTGGGGGAGGTGCTGATCTCCTCTCTCTGGTGAACAGCAACAGAACACAAATAATGGAATTAAGCTGTTTCAGAGGAAGTTCACATTGGACATTAGGAAAAGGTTCTTCACCAAGAGGGCGGTCAGTCACTGGAACAGGCTGCCAGGGAAATCATCATGGCACCTACCCTGTCAGAGTTCAAGGACTATTTGGACAACACTTTTAGTCATATGGTTTAGTTTTAGGTTGTTCTGTGAGGACCAGGGAGTGGACTCAGAGATCCTTGTGAGTTTAATCCAACCGAAAGCATAATCACAGTAATTAGCCCTATTTGGGGAACTGCTTGAAAAGAAAATTTTAATTGCCAGATAACTGATATCATCCTTATACATACATGTACAAATAAAGATGGTTCTTATGATCATTCTTGAATTATAGATCATTCTAACAATGTTTGTCATTGGGATGAGTATCCAAGCTTAAAACTGCAGAGAATTTTCCACATCAAATAAATTATCACTAACTGTCAAGGAGCTTGGAGAAAGTCATGTCCCATATTTCAGAAGAGAGGGAAGTTGCCAGCATCCTTTGCTTTGTGGATATCCTTTCACCTCCAGATTCAGAGGGCATATTTTTCTCTTAGGATACAAGCCAAATGAATGCATCTTTTCTTTTTCCTCAGTCATGACACAGATTTTGCATTTATGGAGTTGTCTGCTCAGAAATGCACAAATGTGCAAAATATCTTCCACTGGAGGAGATGCAAGGAATATCTCCTGTACACAGGTCTGACGATATCCCTCCTGTTCATACACCCTCTTTGTTTGCATCCCCCTCCCTGCTCCCATGTCCAGTGGTACTTATAATATGCAGTGCTTTGAGACTGAACCCATTACCCTCCTTCAGTTATCCTCTTCATTTTTTACAGCTACTGTTTGGCCCAAGTGGCATTTCAGAGCTAGAAACTAACTGAAAGAGTGAAATATTACATACAGCCTTCATCAAGAGGTACATCAGTTCTTCCTGTAGTATAACATTTTATTTCACACAGCATCTACAGTAGCTTTTGAATAAGTGAATCTCAGTTGACTGCATGGGCGCCTTCAGTCTTAAGATCCCAAATGACATGGTCTCATCTGGATTTCTTACAATTGTCTTTGATATTAATGAGCTTTTAATTAGGAATAAAAATGAGACATCATTATGAATAGATGTATTAATGCAGACTGAAGCATTTGGTTTTTATTTTGTTGCTTGTTTGTTTTTGTTTTTTTTTTTTAATTAGGCCATCTGAAAGTGCTCTGGCAACAGAAAGATATTTTAGCATTAATTTTATTTAGGACAAGGACAAGTATGCTATTCTCAAAAAGCATTATTACAGTTGGCATAAACAGTGCTCTCCTTTAAAGACTTCTAAGCATATGTCCATTTTTTTGCATGCTAGTATGCATGAACATAGAGCTAGTTGAAAATTACCCATTGAAACTGTTTCTTGATAGAATATTGTGTTTTTAATTAAGTACAACTGTTGTAGAAAATGTCTTAAGGTGGAAAAAAATAATTATTGGAAAATAATTTTTCAGCATAAGTTATTTTTCAAGAGAAAAAAACTTTTTATTTTTGCAGAGTTTTACTGTACAGTTATGGAGTGAGATAGAAACGTAAGATAAATCTCTGTCTTTGAGATAAGCCTGTAGATCTAAACCAGGAAGAAAACTACTGCAGGTGTGATGTGAATGTAATTTAGGTTTATGACTCAACTTGCAGAGGGAAGTGTAGCAGTGCTATGAAGAACTGTTGCGGGTCTCTCAAGAGACAGAAAGTCAGTAGATGAGCCTGTAATAGGTGCAAAAGAAAATGGACAATGCAGCAATACAGTAATTGTAGCTCTGCACCAGTTCATTGCTGTCAGGATCCAAGTGTCTTCTTGCCAGCTGTCAGTCACTGGAAAACACTTGTAGATCAGGAAAAACTGCAGGACGAAGGAAAGGGAAGGGAAGGGAAGGGAAGGGAAGGGAAGGGAAGGGAAGGGAAGGGAAGGGAAGGGAAGGGAAGGGAAGGGAAGGGAAGGGAAGGGAAGGGAAGGGAAGGGAAGGGAAGGGAAGGGAAGGGAAGGGAAGGGAAGGGAAGGGAAGGGAAGGGAAGGGAAGGGAAGGGAAGGGAAGGGAAGGGAAGGGAAGGGAAGGGAAGGGAAGGGAAGGGAAGGGAAGGGAAGAGGGGAGGAAGGGAAGGGAAGAGGGGAGGAAGGAAGGAAGGAAAAGAGAAAGAAGCTGTGCTTTTTATTTTTTTTTTTTTAATTTTTATGTAATTAATCAAGAAAACAAGTGTTCCTGGGATATTGTGGAATATTTTCTTTTACTAATAATTAAAGCAATAATTAATTACTTTTACTAATAATTAAAGGAAATATTTACCCAATATAGGCTCAGATTAAAAGCTTTATTATGACTCTGACACAGCTGAAAAATTCTGTCTACAATATTTCAACTATTCTGTTTATTCCACATCCTGTCTCTTTCTCTCTGTCTTTCTCTCAAAATAGTGGCTTAGTTCAGCTCATGCTGACACCAGTAGCTATCTGGAGTAACATTTATGAAGTATGGGTATGACTAAAGGAAAGATTAATGATTGTGTCTTGTTCACCTGTCAACATGTCAGGGCTTATTTCTGAATGAACTACCTTGACCCTTCTGCAGGCTGATTTTGAATCTAAATATATTTTAAGAGTGTCTTTAGCAAACAGGAAATCCCCAAGGCAGTTCACTGTTTTCTTTTTTTTCTCAAGTGCATACATTATCATCAACTCTATTTTAATTCAAATTAAACTATTGTTGACCAATGTACTGAAATATAACCCTTCTTTCCTTTGTGCCACCCCCAAGTGCTGACCACAATTTTCTGCTAGGATAGGCACTCTGAATTTGACAGTGTTGTATCAACAAAGGACCTCTAACCAGGACTAAGAAACTTGTTTACTCTCTTGTGCTTATTTTTAATGGACCAAATGTAATGCTGTAGCTCCTGTACTGCCTTTACAGACTCTGATTACTCCTGCAGTCTACAAAGAGCAGCATCAGATAGCTCAGCAGCTTGCTTCCATGCCATGCTCTGAAGGCCTTGCACATGATGGTATGAAGACTGTTCCCAGCGAAGATGCTCCTTGTTTTGACTGATAGGGTTTCAGTGCAAGATACAAGTAGAACAGCTGCAAACATGCTTATCAAGGTGGGGAAAAAAAAGACAGAGCTGTTGGGTTTCATTTTTCCTTGTATGAGCCAGATAAATTCTACTTAAATTATGTTACAGCTTCACTAAGTGTACTTTGTCTCCCCACCACCATGTTCACATAGTTTTGAGATTCTTGTCTTAGCACAAAAGAAAATGTGTGGATTTAAATTTCTTCAGATTTTGCATTTAATTCCATTTTTAGCTAATTTCAAACAGCTGGAGCTATAACCTTTAAACTGTATCTGGCTCCAGTCAAGATGGATTGCTACCCTTTTAAAATATATTTGGCTTTCCAGATGTACTTAGCTAATAAGATTTCTTAAAAATACAGGCTCTTGAGTATTCAGAGGCTTTTGGCTAAACAGGCTTTGAGTTGTGTTGTGAAGCAACACCAACACTTGTAGTACTAGCTGATTGATATCTTACCTTTCCTGGACACTTTCTGTGTGCACTTGCTTTATCCTCTACATTGCATGATCAGTCATCAGGTTCTGTGCTGCTGCCATAATAAAAATTTGCAGGGACCCAAGCCAGGAGAAACCCTCCGTGGTGACTGGATTCATAGGTTTGTGGTTGACAATAAAACTAGCTCTATGAGACCCATACCCTATGGAGTACCATGGAGTTTTGGTCTGCCCTTTGTTCTGTTCTGTATTTACCTAGAGCTGCTAGGGAAAAAAAGTTCTTACCTACCTTCATTATACAGATGGCACATTAATCTGTGTCTCTCCTAACAGCCAATAAGGTCACTGTCACCTAGCTTTAGCATTGTGTTTGTGGATAAGATAACAAAGAAGATCTTTCGGTGTTAGACCTGACAAAAATGCGATTTTGCAAATGAGGACAATCTTGCAAAATATATTGTTACGTTTACCACTAAGTGTCTCTGTTTACAAAAGGTGGAAGCCAGCACATTACAAGAACAGTTGATTTTTACTGACAGCCATAGACATCTCTAGACTTTATCATGCAGGTATTATAACAGGTTATATGTCCTAGATCCAGTGTAGGCTGCTTTTGGCTTCTTAAGTGGACTATTGAAGTGAAATTCAATTATGTTTGAATGTACTAGCCCTCAAGAGTCTGCTACTGGCCCAGATTTAAAACAGCTTCCCTATTTCTTTTTCCCCCGGTAGCTTTCCATCACTGAGATCCTCACTCACTGAAGCTGAAGAACAACTGCATGTTACATTTAAAATTTCAGAGGGAATTCTATCCCTGTTTTTCAGTATAGGAGATACTGTCCAGGCAACAGGGGTGACATTTTTACTACCACGCCTAGACAGTTTTAAAAGAAAGTCTGTTTCTTTCAAGATGAAGAAATATAATCTTTTAATGTAGAACTTCTGTTGACAAAAGCTTCCCTTCCTTCTCTTTCATCAACATAGTTTGCCTTCCTGCTGTTGTAGTTTTGAGACCATTTATTCAGACAGTACAGATATGACAAGCAAGTATAGTAGCTAAGACTTTCACATCCTCTTATTCAGTGTCCTTTTCATAACAGCAGAGCCTTCTAAGGTTCACCTACCCAGACATACTATGAAACGCAAGGTCCTCTTTGAGACAATGAATCCTAACTTGCCAGAGATTTTAACTTTTATGATTGCTTCATTCCCCAAGAATAACAACTTTAGCTCTTTCCTTGTTGTCATATGGTTCTCCATCCTGTATTACAATAACTTTGATTTTCTTCACCTGTGATAAGTTGTTCTCAATATCTAGAACATTCAAATCTTGCAACAATCATCACTGAAACAGAGTTTGATAGACTTATACTTAGTATCAGTTAGGGTTAAAGCAACTTAACAATAATGTGGGCTCTTATAACACAATATGCATAATTTTTCAATTGACACATGACTCAGTGCACTACCGTGCAGAGATACTTAACACCAAGTCCAGATATGGAGTTTAGCTATAGTAGCTGGATGCTCTTCCAGTACTAAGCAGCCCCCAAAAAATGTAGTACAAAATACCAAGAAGCTGCACTGTTTTCGAGACATAAGTGTGCATCTTTCTCTATTATTGCATTGTCACATCTAGGTGCATCAGCGCACCTAGAGTCATACTAATTGTGCTATTCTTGTCTTTGCCACTGAATATTTACCTGTTAGTAACATAACTTTTCACCAGTGAAATAGGGATACTATTTGCTAGAGATGAGTAAACAACATGGCAGAAGCAGTTTTTCAGAATTTCACATTTTAAAAAATTGCTTCTGCATTCAGAAGGAATAGATGGCAGACAAGATATGCTATTCACAATAGTTCACTAATTTATTCAATTTAGAATTCTATGCAAATATTTGCAATTTTTATGAGGTAGCTGATTATGCAGGTATGATGGCAGTGTTACTTTCCCTGAATGCCTGACTTGTATCATTAACTTCTGCAAAAAATTCTGAATTGTACTTTACTTTCAAGTCTCTTTTACAGTCTTCCACATAATTGTTCATACAAGCTTTTTGTAAATCTCTTCCCCTTCAACTTACTGATGTCAGTAGAAGTATCATTTTGTCTACAATTATTGCAAATGTCTCCACTTTCTTTTCCTGTTAGTTATGTGTGGATTGTCTTCTGTGAGATAGTCCTTAAGATTTATTATCTTTTCCTTCAGATTTCATCCCAAGATTCACTTTCTCTGTGACAACTGCAAGAAATTGATAAATCAATCTTAAAAACATTGGGTTAGAAACAGAAGGTGTACTGGTGATTTCATTTATTTGCTTAATTTCAGATGATCTGGATTTCTAAGACTTCTATAGGTAATTTGTATAATCATATGAATTCATCGTTGTGATTTTCTTACCTTCTGTTGTTTGGCACACTTGCTTCTTTCACTTTGATTCAAACAATAATCTAAGCATTTGAGGTAAAAACTATACCTACTTGTCTAATTCTATGACAGGTACTAAGATTTTAACTAGTCTCACAGTAATACTGGTGGGTAAGCCATTCAAAATGTTCCTCTGGTTGTTATTTTTGGTTTTTTTTCTATTTCTGCATCATGTCTGTTATAATGGTATGCTGGTTCAGCCTTAGAAATATAACTAGGGTGCTGTTAGAAACAAGTATTATTTATTCTGAAAACAAACTCAACTTGACTGTAGTTTCTGAGTTGGTGTTAGCCCATTAAACTTTTCCTGATGACTTATTAGTAGAGAATGATCACAGGACTTTGCTTCAAAACTTTGTTTCTGATTCAATGAATTGGCGGACTGGTGGCTGTTGTTGCTGCTGCTGCTGCTACTCAAGGTTTCTTTCAGTCTGTTAAATTTTGGATTGCATATAGACAGCTATTTAATGTTTTGCAGTTTATTTAACTGCTGAGATGTTTAAGAGATCAAGGAAGGGAGGGAGAACAAAATCTGTCCATAAGCAAAGAAGTCTTGATTAAAGAGGCAGGAAAGTTAGTACACCATAGTTCAATGGAATAATTTCTGAGATGTGCTAATTTAAAGAAAAATCCTCCTTAGGAGAGTGTATAGGAAGGCTTCACTTGGCCAGTGATAGAGCTTGGGATCAAGCTTAGATAATTTGCCAGTGCAAGATCTGGTAAGGTAAAGCCTTTGCTACACATTGGCTCTTATATTGAAAGTCCATATGGTGGGAATGTCAAGATTGCACAGTCTAGTCAGAAAATGCCACAGTTGAGATTTTATTCATCTTCCTTATGCCATTGTGTCTGCTTGTAAGAACACTCGTAAATGTCTAATATATTCATGCTTCTTTTTGACTGGCCCTAAAACCACCTCTGTTTGCCTCTGTCTTCTTTCCAGCCTGTTCATGTCTATCCCTTGGACAAAACTGCCCTTAGCTGGTCTGGTCCAGCATCACAAGAGAGTGCTGGAAAGCCAGAACAGCTGGTGTTCTAAAATAATTGCAATAGGTAGTTGAGAGATAAGGTTGTGAATGAAAATCTTCCCAAAACACATTGAGCTGGATAAATTTGCACCACACAGGTAAAATTTGCAATAGTTTTAGCTGTTCATATTCATTAACTGTCAGCTGAGTGCACAAGCAAAGGTGTTTTCTTACAAAGGTATGAGCAATGATTTTTCCTTACTGCTTGCTGAAGTGTGACACATGCATACAGGATCGAAAAGACAGGACTCTTCATACTCCTCAGTATCTGTTCCCTGCTCCAAAACATAGGAAAGCTAAAACTCAGCAAGCTAGAGGAGAAGGAAACAATCTTCTACAGGAAGAAAAATTTACTTTCCCTGAGCACAGTCTCACAAAAAGTCCATCTTGATGCCTTGTGCCTTGAACAATGCAAAGGACAGATATGGTTTAAAACATCTGTATTGGGTTTGTATGTCAAGGTTTTGGTAGTGGTGAGGAGGCAGGGGCGGCTTCTGTGAGAAGCTCATAGAGGCTGTCCCTGTGTCTGACAGAGTCAATGCCAGACAACTGGTGGTAGCATCTCTGGGATAACATAGTTAAGAAGGGGAAAAAAAAACCCACAGCTGTGCAGCAGCAACTGCAGCAGTCAGGAAAGAGGAGTGAGAATATGTGAGAGCAACAGCTGTGCAGACACCAAGGTCACCTCAGGACAACTCATCTCTGGAGGTGGTTGACAGAGATAGGAAGCCAAATAGGCCCCTTGTATTCCAGGAGGAAATAGTTGGTGATTTACTGAGCCATCTGGATCCTCACAAGTCTGTGGGACCAGATGAGATCCATCCTAGGGTGATGAGGGAGCTAGCAGAAGAACTTGCCAAGCCGCTCTCCATCATCTTCCAACAGTCCTGGCTCACTGGGGAGGTCCCATATGACTGGAAATTGGCCAATGTTACCCCAGTCCACAAAAAGGGCTGCAGAGCTGACCCTGGCAACTACAGGCCTGTCAGCCTGACCTTGGTGCCTGGCAGGGTTATGGAGCAGATCATCCTGAATGGAATCACACAGCACCTTCAGGATGGACAAGGGATCAGACCCAGCCAGCATGGGTTTAGGAGGGGCAGGTCCTGTCTGACCAACCTGATCTCCTTTTATCATCAGGTGACTCACCTGGTGGATGAGGAGAAAGCTGTGGATGTGGTCTATCTGGACTTCAGCAAGGCCTTTGACACTGTCTCCCATAATATACTCCTGCAAAAGCTGGTAGCCCATGGCTTGGACAAGTGTACTCTACGCTGGGTTAAGAACTGGCTGGAGGGCCGGGCCCAGAGAGTGCTGGTGAATGGGGCTGCATCCAGCTGGCGGCCAGTCACTAGTGGTGTTCCCCTGGGGTCAGTGTTGGGTCCAGTCCTGTTTAACATCTTTATTGACGATTTAGATGAGGGGATTGAGACCATCATCAGCAAATTTGCTGATGACACCAAGTTGGGAGGGAGTGTCGACCTGCTAGAGGGCAGGAGGGCTCTGCAGAGGGATCTGGATAGACTGGAAAAATGGGCTGATTCCAATGGGATGAAGTTCAATAAGGCAAACAGGTGCTGCACTTTGGTCACAACAACCCCCTGCAGCGCTCATTGCCCCTCACAAGAGGGGCAATGAGAAACAGGTGACCGAGAAACTGACCAACAGCATGTAACATCCCATTCACGTGAATACTTCATATAAAAGTGGGAGATCATGAGGATCTCGCCACCTTTTCCCTTTTGCTTATGGCCAACATTAGGAGAGGATCTTGCCAGTCATCCCTGTGCACTGAGGCCTAGTGACAGACTGAATCCAGCTCCGGTTGGCTGCAGAGTCCAGTCCAGGACTTTGGGTGCCGGCTCTGCAGTTGCTGAGACTTTCAAGATTGGTTTCATATATTTTGTATTATTTTCTCTATTCTTATTAGTAGCATTAATAAAACATTTTTAATTTTTCCAACTTTCTTCTCTCTGTCCTTTTCCTTCCGATCACCTGTCCTCGGCGGGAAGCGGGGAGAGGGAGGGACTAAAAAGGGGGAAGCGGGGAGAGAGGGGGTTAACAATACATCTGCCGTGGTTTTATTGTCGCCCCGCAATCTAAACTCACGACAGATAATTGGCACCCAAACAGGGACAAAAAAGGGGATGAGATCCTCTTGATCATCCACTTTAATATGAAGTATTCACTTGAATGGGATGTTATACACCATTGGTCAGTTTCTCAGTCACCTGTTTCTTGTTGCCTCTCTTGCGAGATGTGAATCTGTCCTTATCAATAACTTCGCATTCCATTGCTAGGTTTACCAAAACATGTATCTGGTTCTTCAGGAAAATGCAGCTAATATGAAGGCTTTAGCTGACAGGCAAATTCACTGAAAGAGAAACTTGTTTTTTAACAAAACCAGGACAGACAGAAACAGACCTTCTGACTCTCGTCTCTTCTGGCTAAAGCCTGGTCCCACACAGCTCTGGAGCATCAGATTGGACAAGGAAAGGAGCCTGGTCAAAGGCACTCTGACTTTCATCTACAAAAGCTTCACAATTAGTCTAGGGGAGTGGGAGCAGTGATACAATATATAGCACATTTGCATGGCTTGACACATTCCTATCTATGATATTCAGAATTGCACAGCATTTTGAGGGGCCATTGAGTTCCTTTCTATTTTTTTCTTTATTACAGTTCTTCAATGTAAAAGCTACAGGGTACTGATACGTACACATCTTTGTAAAGTATTTACGAGTAGATTAAAAGCTGCAGAATTTTTTGAAAAATTATTTGCATTTCAAAGCAGTAGAGAAGGCTGTTCTGGGTGAGATCACACAGAACTATTAACTAATAACTTTAATGAGCTTTCTTAATTGCATAGGTGAACTTTGACTCAGGTCCTGTGTTGAAAAATAATATCAGCCAGCAGTAACTTGACTCTTGGCTTTGGGCTTAAACAGAGCCAGAGAAAGACAAAAAAGAAGTAGCTAGTTTATTTTTTAACCAGGAATTCTGTGATATATTTCATTTTTCAGAATGTATAAAAATGTGATAAATACCCCCAAAAGGTCAGGAAAACATTTTTACATGTTCTCATTCACACTCAAACATTTAAATACTGCTGGTTCGTAATTGTTCATTACTTCATTAGAATTTTTGTGCTAACAAGCTATAATTTTAGACAAGAACTTCACAGTGCATGCATAGTGCAATCATAGATGCTTTTTGCTTATGTGTATGTATATATGTATACTTGTATGCATGGATGTTGCTTTGTTGTATGTATCACAGTGAAGAAAAGTTGCACAGGGAGATGAAAAGAAGGATAGTGAGGTAATCCTGCAGATGTTTAGAGGAAATTCCTGCACTGGCAGAAAATAAAAGTATGCAGTGCTGGTTGTTTAAGCAGGAATGAAAGGTGTCATTTTGAATAGCGACAGTTCATCATGGCACCAGTGAGGTTGCCAATAACTTAACATCCCACAAGTCTAAAGAACTGTGGGAAATCATTTTTCACTGCAGGAAATCATCTTGCAGTGAAAAATATTTTTAATGGTGTAATTTCTTTCATGTTTTTAAAGAGTAACATTTTTTAATGGATGTATAATAACCAATGGTAAACATATTGACACAAAATATACTTTAGAGATGAAGATGTAGCCTTTCAAAATCTTCTCAGACTGAAGGCCCAAGGGAGTTGTTGCTAAAGGTGTGTACTAAAAACACTGCTTCATATTCATTAAATTCAAATTGGACCATATGCAATAACTGGTCAAAGTTTACTGCAGGCTTCTCCTAACATTCACTTTGTCCTAAAAACAGTCAAAAATCTTTAAGTTGCTTGTATTTCCTTTGCTAGACCTTTTTACCTTTTTTCATTATTTATACAAGAGGTAAGGTTACATTTTTTTCATATTGAAAAGAAAGTAATTTTTTCACAAAGCCGTTCAAAGCTAAGGTTGTAGTCACAGATGTGGTTAGCAGGAAGCATAGTAGTATCATCTGGGTCAATGTAAAATGAAATAACGAATTGCATTTATGTTTACTTCTAGCCTGGATTATTGAACCAAGCAATCTTTGTTTTTCTGACTTGTGATTTAATATAATTTATTATTTTTCCTTATTAGTGTGTAAAGCACTCCAGCTATGTCTCAGTTCTGAATCTTGCTTGCCTGCAAGTGCACACAGGTGCCTGTATGCAGCCTTATGGATAAATGCATATCCATCTTCATCTATGTGCACAGGCTCTTGCAGAAGGCAACTGTTAAAAGTTTGAAGGGCTTTACTAACACTATATTTCTTTATTCCAACCACAAGTCAAAAGTTAAAAAAATTGTTTTGTCATATTTTGTACTGACCATCTTCTATTTTGTACTCCTCAGAAGTCTTAGTTACCAGGTGGATTGGATAGCTGCAAAAAGCATTTCATATTTTTGCTATCTAAAATGAACACTCCAGGGATGATAGTCTTCCACTGAACCTGTTTATTTTGTGCTTCATACATTGGGTGAATAAGATAGGAAATGAATTGCCTGCATGCTAGAAGTATCAGTATGAAAGCACTAGCCTCACAGACTGAGCTTTGAAAGCAATGATCAGAGAACCTGAAAGCCCGTTTGATCTGAATTCATTGCAAATACCTAACTCACAGACCCCTATAGATTTCCAGTTTTAACTTAGTGCCTAATGAAGTGAAGTTTGTATCTAAAAACTTTTGTCACAGCTGGACATAACTAGTAATAGTTACTTGCAAGACTACAACTTAAGGGGGAAACTAAATGAATCTCAGCAGGTTGTCCTTCTAGGACGAAGTTGAAATGTGCTTTTATAGGTAGTATAACAAAGAAAAGTCTTCATCCAGATCTCCAGAGTACATCGCAAAACCAGCAAGCAATTTGTCTCATATTATTAGTCTCTGCATAGAAGTGTCAGAGTGGAAAGAAGCAACGATACTCAAGAGTGAGATTCTTCCACAGCTTTCCAAGAGGAACAGAACAAAATTTATATGCAGCTCCAAGAGAATTCATTGCTCACCAAATTATTATTTTAACAATCAAAGTACAACGGCTGTTTATTACTGAGGCTGGTTACAATAAGGGTAACGCTTACAATCCAAACCAGTTTCTGTTGAAAATTGCTCATGATACAACAAAATCAGTAGATCCAAGTATCTGTTCTTTGTCTCACAAGTTGAATCCTCACCCTTCTGATCACTCATAGTCTGAGAGGGCAGCCCTCCTCTCTCAGGCAGGATGATTAGGTGAGTTATATCTGAAGTCATTTGCCAGGGGAGTAGGAAGTTGTTGCACCAGAGTTACTGATGGGAGTTTCTTCTTCGTCAGGCTGGGGTTTACTCAATATTATTTTTATGTGTTTCAGACATCTTATTTGCTAGAACAACTATCTGCATCATAAATTTAGTTATGCTATATTTGTTTAAATCTATGACTCCTTCTCTTCCTCCTTTCTTTTATAATACAATTCACATGACTGCACACACATGAACAAAACTTGACTCAAATTCGAGTTAAAAACTTCGTAAGCACTAGCCATATGGTTCTCAAAGTCCAAAGAAGGTCAGGCAGTGAATGGATGCTCATTGGGTAATTTTGTCACTATAGGTAGGAGCAGCTGGGCAATAGTCATCTGTCCACACCTGAGAGGAAGTTACAGGCAGGACTTATGTAAATAATTTTACAAGTACGGCTAAAATGAAGCTCAAATTAACCAATCTGGAAAAGGCCTCAATGTGCTGGAGGCACCTTGTTTTATTAATGAGGTCACTTCCAACCTTAACCATTCTGTCATTCTGTTATGAAGCCTGACTGCCAGTACTGCCACTTGGTCTCACCAAGTTGACTGTACTGCAGGAGTTAAGGCATTTCCATCGTCCTTGCTTGCAGTGTGCCTTACTCTGCAAGTGTCTCAGGCACACCTTCCTTTGAAGAGAGCCTACATTATTCTTTTTATAATTCTTCTTTTGAAATGGGTTATTGAGTGTCTTCATTTAGTAGCTAACCTTGAAAAGCTCTCTTGCCTTTGATGACTAAACCTGTAAAGTACAGCCTTTGGAGAAGGGTAGTTAATTTAGCAAAGGTTATCTTGTCTTCTACTATCCTCAGTTTTAAGCTGAAGACAGAAATTAATAAACCTTTTACTAACTGTGATTTCCATGGAATCTGTTGTGCTTCTTTGGACATTGTGCTGCTTAAACACAGGCAGCTCATATTATCTTGTTTTTCTCAGAAACACCTCAGAGCTCCTTTACATGTCCTGGAAGTATAAAGATATATTCTGTAAACCCTTCTCAGGTCATTCATTCTAAAAATCTCATAAAATCTCTCTGTGTAGTATAACAAAAGAATCATTTTTCCTTAATACAAATTCTAATCAGAGATGCACCAGTTCTTCATTCCTCATCTGAGCCATTAGGTATGTGTATGTGCAAAAAAATTACACCTATTTATAGCTGTAATGTATACAATAAATATTAAAGGAATGTTTTTATTGTCAAGGAGCTCCTTTTCTTGAAGATAATGCATCATTAAGGTTTGCCTTAAAACATTGATGTGAATAGGAAAGGCAAAAACCTAGTTTCATAACACCTCACAGAGGCCCAATGCTGTAAACTTATCATAAACATAATTAGCCCTATTTGCAGAGTGTATGGTATTTATCTCTGCACACCACTGTCTTGAGGAGACCTACTGAGAGCAGGAGAAGAATAATACCTAACCTCCTTTACTGTTCATGGCGGGAAAAGCTGTTTCTTCTCTGATGTCTAGAGGCGAAATACTGGATAAACAGATCCTTTTACAAGCCACATAATAGTGAAGGAAAATCTGAATTTGTTGCTGTTGCCATTCACAATAGGTTTTATTGTTTTATTTCAAACGACAGCACACGTCTGCTTTGCAATGGTACTGTAAAATTCACAGAATTCTCCATTTGTGGCAGTTTTAACTGTTTTCCTATCTTCACCCCCACAGGCCTGTGACGGAGGGATAGAACGGATCAGTGGAGTCATGCATCACACAGCTGTATCATGCTGGCAGCCATTCCTGGGTCTGGCTGTACTGCTGGTCTTCACAGGCCCCACCATAGGCTGCCCAGCCCGCTGTGAATGCTCGGCACAGAACAAGTCTGTCAGCTGTCACCGAAGACGTCTGATGTCCATCCCAGAGGGCATTCCCATTGAGACCAAAATCTTGGACCTCAGCAAGAACCGACTGAAGAGCGTCAACCCTGAGGAATTCACGTCATATCCTTTGCTGGAGGAGATTGACCTCAGTGACAATATAGTTGCCAATGTGGAGCCTGGAGCCTTTAACAATCTCTTCAACTTGCGCTCCCTGAGGCTGAAAGGAAACCGTCTGAAGTTGGTCCCCCTTGGGGTGTTCACCGGGTTGTCAAACTTAACAAAGCTTGATATAAGTGAAAACAAGATTGTCATTTTACTGGACTACATGTTCCAAGATCTGCATAACCTAAAATCCCTGGAGGTTGGGGACAATGATTTGGTTTATATATCACACAGGGCCTTTAGTGGACTGCTTAGCCTGGAGCACCTTACCCTGGAGAGATGCAACCTCACAGCTGTACCAACAGAAGCTCTTTCTCACCTCCACAACCTCATCAGTCTGCATCTGAAACAGCTCAACATTAATGTTTTGCCTGCTTATGCCTTTAAAAGACTGTTTCGCCTGAAAGACCTAGAGATAGACGCCTGGCCCCTTCTGGACATGCTACCTGCCAACAGTCTGTATGGTCTCAACCTTACTTCTCTCTCCATCACCAACACCAACCTCTCTGCAGTACCTTACTCTGCTTTTAAACATCTGGTTTACCTGACACATCTAAACCTCTCGTACAACCCTATCAGCACCATTGAAGCAGGCATGCTTTCAGATTTAGTGCGCCTGCAGGAACTCCACATGGTGGGGGCCCAGCTACGTACCATTGAATCACATGCTTTCCAAGGGCTCCGATTCTTACGTGTGCTTAATGTGTCCCAAAACCTGCTAGAAACCCTAGAAGAGAATGTATTTCATTCCCCCAAAAGCCTTGAGGTCCTCTGCATTAACAACAATCCTCTGGCCTGTGACTGTCGTCTCCTTTGGATTTTACAGAGACAACCCACTTTGCAGTTTGGAGGCCAGCCACCAATGTGTGCTGGCCCAGACAGTGTCAAAGAGAGGTCATTCAAAGACTTTCACAGCACAGCTCTTTCCTTTTACTTCACCTGTAAGAAACCCAAGATACAAGACAAGAAGTTGCAATACCTGGTAGTGGAGGAAGGTCAGACGGTGCAGCTGATTTGCAATGCTGATGGCGATCCACAGCCCACCATATCCTGGGTTACCCCACGTCGGAGGCTGATCACAACTAAATCAAATGGAAGAGCCACCGTGCTGGGAGATGGAACCCTGGAGATCCGATTTGCTCAAGACCAGGACACTGGGATCTATGTTTGTATTGCGAGTAACGCAGCTGGGAATGACACCTATTCGGCCTCCCTTACGGTAAAGGGATTTACTTCAGACCGTTTCCTTTATGCCAACAGGACCCCTATGTATATGACAGACTCCAACGACACCAGTTCCAATGGAACTAATGCGAACACCTTCTCTCTGGACCTTAAGACAATATTGGTGTCCACAGCTATGGGCTGTTTCACATTCCTTGGAGTGGTTTTATTTTGTTTCCTTCTTCTTTTTGTGTGGAGCCGAGGGAAAGGCAAACACAAAACCAGCATTGACCTTGAATATGTCCCTCGCAAAAACAATGGTGCTGTGGTTGAAGGGGAGGTTGCTGGACCACGAAGGTTCAATATGAAAATGATTTGATGGTATTCTGCTAGCAGTGCTTTTTCTGTGGCATTAAAACCAATTAAACAAGCCTGGCATGTGGACTTGCTAGGCAGAAGCAGCTTAATGCAGCTGTCACTGTATCAAAAGGTTACATGAAAACGGAAAGACTATTTGTGGTTATACAGCAGAGCCTCCAGACCTTGAGGCAGATATGTCAGGGCCTTTCATAGAACTGGTAAATTGTACTAACTGTTTGCATTGCAAATATTGGCATTCTGGGGATATCAGCAATGAACCGCTGGCTCATGCTCATGGACAATTGTTCAACATTTTCTACCACTACAAAAAGAAAAGGAAAAAAAAAAAAAAACAACACCTACAGTGTAGGATTTACATACTTAAAGAAAAAGACACATTTGTCTAAAACATACTCTACAGTGAAATTTGTATCTATAGATCTCATTTGGTAAAACCTTGCATCATCCCTTCTAGTTGGTTCAACACCACAAAAAATTGGTAGTTTTTTTTAATCTACATCTATACTGTGTACATTTTAAAGCAATACAAATGAGAGGTTGTGCTTTTAGATATCCACCAATACTGACCCAAGTGTGATGTCACCGTCCTTTTAACCACCTTCCTACTCAAATTAGAGTTCTGTAGTTACCAATTAGAAATAACTTATTTTTCTCCACACGTGGAAGACCAGAGATGAGTAATTGAGAGCAAAAATGCTCAGCTCTGTTCATCTTCTCTTCGTATAAATATAAGGCATGTGCCTAGTTTTGATACAGAATGGAATATTTTTTATATCTGTGATATCACACTGGACCAGTTTACTGTAACATAGCCCTGGATCTCACCCAGGGAAGGCAACCCACTAGACATTGCTGGCACAGGGGACTTGAGTTCTGCCTTGAATAGAGAGAGCTGGTTTTGTTAGCCCTGATTTTAATTTCAAAGCTACTGTTGAAATGTTAATGTGTCCTGGGCAAAAAAGAAGAACATAATACATTCTGCATGCTCCTTGGTAAATATGGTCATATTACTATTTATATGAATGAATTAAAACACACAAAAGCTCTGCTACGAGGAATGAACTCTTCTCCAATGCCAAGTAAACGACGGTTGTCCATGCGTATTATGGGGATTATAAAACTAAAATAATGTTTAAATCATGATAGCCTCAAAAAGGCTAACAAACTGCCAGATATAATGAACCTCTAGCCACAATCACTCTCATCTTGTATATTTGTAGATAACACACAAACAAAGCTAATTTCCAATAACAGATTACTTAGCTATTATTGATGCCATTTTAATAACAATGTGGTTATGTTTCTTTCAGGGGCATTATCTTAAACCAAGAGGGGCAAGTTATTCCAGTTTTTAGGAAGTTTTTTTATTGGAAAGAAAACAGAAGTGGAATGTTAGTTCAGTACAAGTAACTGTTTTATGCCCCTAAACGAATTGTCAAAAGGCTCAGAAATGAAACTTTATTCTTTATTGTTGATACCACTATTCTTATTTTGAAATTCTCAGCAATGGGAAGATACGGAGTTGTGCAACCAATTCGCAATTTTCCAGCAATTATGAGCCATGGGTTTGTTCCTAAGTGATTGATAGCAAATACAATTTATAAATGATTGGCATAACTGGACTAAGGATAATACTGACTCTGTACATATTTAGCCAAAATGAATATGAACATACTTTAAGAGAGAATATTCAGATTAAAGCAATTTAAGAGCCTGTGTCCAATCTTAAAATGAGATTTCAGCACTTTGAAACCAAAGTCAGGCTGACCTCTAATGGGATGCAGGGGCCTCTAAAATTAGTATCCACATTCTTTGACAGAGGTTTACTAAGCAAGTTAAAAATCTCTTGCTCCTGTCAAGGGAAATGTGCCAAAAGTAAAATACAGCTGCGCTGGAGTATCACTAACATTGCTATAAGACCCAAGGCTAAGCAGTTTTGAGAATCTCTTTTCTTTCTGGTTGATCTTTAGTTGCATCATTGCTCCATTTTAAGTTATGAAACTGAGGAGAATGCAAAGGTTGTTAGAATTTTCTTCACTTCAGTTGGTTTTAAGTTTAGATTTGGGTTTTCTTGCTTCCTTTTTTTATGCACTGAGCTAGAGAGCTGGAGATTTATGGAGGTGCTTGAGACTGATCCTCTTTGTTTTACGACAGTTTGTAGAATATTAATGAAACAGGATAACCCCTGAATAAATTCTAACACCAGGGAAATTATTTTTGCTGATATAATAACCACAGCACTGAAGTCCAAAACTCTACTGTACCTTAATGAGGGCAGTTACAGAAACAAATGGGGATAAAACAAAGTGTTTCTGAACTGCCCATTGAAGACATTTGCATGTGCCTTTCCCTTGTAATTGTCATTTTTTCAATGAGTAATCTATTGCCCCTGCAGTCATTTCATGTTTAATGTTAAAATCAATGTTAAAAGCAAAAATTATCCTAAATTCTAGACCATTGCAGCTGACCGCTTCATATTAAAAAAAAAAAAAAAAAAAAAAAAAAAAGTGCTTTTAGAATTAATAATGAGTTGCTGAATTCCCATATTCCCTTAGAATGACTCCAAAAAGTGATTGCATTGTTAGTGCACTGCAAGGATTTCTGAGCAGTAATGTGCTTAGTTACCCATGTGAAATGTGTGCTGGTGATGAAAATCACTGCTTGCTCTTGCTGAGCACCACCTTGCAGAACTGTCAGTGTTGTGTGTATTGCCTTCAGTTCAGTCAGTATTCAGTTTTTAAGAATCAGTGTTTGCTGCCTGCCTCTAGCAATGTTCTACTTTTTTGCAGCCTATTTATTTCACCATGGACTTGGCAAGGCATATGGCATCTCTTGTGAGGAGTGAGGACAGCATGACTCAGAGACATAGTCTTCATATATATTCATGGGACACACGCTCACTGTGGCTGTTTAGAGTATATAAGGAACACAGTGTCAGGCTTAGACAAGCACCTTTTTGTCAATTCTTTTAAGAAAAGATTGGCTGAATGCCTACCTTGTCTTTTAAAATAATCACTACTTCTTCTCTGCTAGAGGTCAAGGAGATACCACAGTTTATCCTACTGCAAGGGAGAAAAAGGGCTGGGCTGTGAGGAGGCATCTGACCCACATGGCACTCTTACTGTATATTCAGAAACCAGTGGACAATGCACACCTGCCACCAAAAGAGAGAATGATGGTTTTCCCCTACCTCCAACTTGTGTACTAGTTGCCCCCTTCACTGGCTCAAGGCCAAACCTGAACTCACCTGGTAGTCAGTGCAGCAAAACTCTGAGGAGCAGCAATAGTCCTGCAGAAAAGGAGAAAACTGAAAATGTTGAAACCAGCAGAGCCACTTGAGAAAGCAGGTACCACAGTATCCTTGTCAATAATTCCTATAAGAGCAGTGCTGAGCGTCCCACAAATACATTTTGAAGTCCACTTGCATAGAGCAGTACTCCTCTTCCATAATGGATGGATATAGAAGTGCTTAGATTTCCCATGACTGAGTTAAAGAGAATACTGCAGCAATGTTTTAAGAAAAGAGTTTACAATGATTTAAGAATCAACGACAGCTAAGCAGCATCCTACCTCAGCTTTGTTTTCAGGTTTTGAGCTGGTTCTCTTTTTGTTTCTTTGAGGGTTTTTTTGTTGTTTTGTTTTTGTTTTTCTCTGATTTGCATTTTGGTTGGTTGGTTGTTTTTGTTTGTTTGTTTGTTTGTTTTGTTTTCCCCTTCTTCCTTCCTTATTAACTTGGAAGTGTTCTTTTCAGAAAGGTTTAATTCTAACCATCAGCTCAGTTAGATTCGGACTGGGAGAATACTTTTGCCCTCCCCCCCTTCCTCACCATTCACATGGGTTCCCAGTGCCAACAGGGTCAAGAACTCCAGATACAATCAAAATCAGCCAAGAGACTCTGAGCCCCTAGAGAACTGTTGACACAAGCTAGTGTCACTAGTTTTTGTTTTATTTTTTTAACTAAACTTTGTTGTTTTTTTTAATTATGTTTATGCTATTCTCATACTGCCATTAAAGGTTTCCTTTATTTATTTGAATGGTAGGTATATCCTTTTCCTTATTTCTTGTGTCATGGCGTTGCATTACCTGTGATGGTAACAATAAAACTGCCATAAAGAAAATTAAGAAAGAAAGCCACATTACACCCTCAACACCACAAATTTTACTGAGACACAGTAAGAAGTCAGTGTTAATATTTTATAGAAAGTCTTATCTTAACCTTGTGATACAGGAAGACACTGGTGTGGAGGAACTTTGAAATGTAGGACATTTTGCAACTGAATCACATCTGAGATACATAGAAATAGATTTTCCCACACCATGCATAGAAGTCTGCTTTAGATATTGGAATTTTCCCAAAAATCTTTCAGGATGTGTGGATGCCAGAAGCCCACGTTTAACCCATAAAAAGACAAAGTATTGGCTGAAAATCCAGTAGCGCAAGCAGCTTCTGGCTGCCCAAGGACAACAGTAGCTTCTAGAAAAGACAACCAAAAAAGCTGCAGTTATATAGTTATTTTGCCTCTTCTGCTACTGCATCCTGTTAAAAAAGGGTCCATTAGCCAGTAACAACATGGACAACCCTTACTAATTTTTCTTCAAAGAGGGCAACATTTGTATAAATAAACTAGAGTCTCTTCTACCTCCTTCCCCAGCAGTGAAACATCCAGCAAGAAACAAGGAAAGGGAAAACATTCTGCCCAGCTTGCTGATTATCATTTTCCCCTGAATGATTCTAGTCTGCCTGGGGTTAGCATGATGACAGCTCTGTCCCTTCCCATCCTCTTAGCTCACAATGTGGCTTGACATGCAGCAGCAGGGAAAGGAGAACACGGTCAAGCTGTGCCTCCTCCCTGAACTGTAGCTCTGGTTTTCTCAAATAACAGGAGTGTAGCAGCAGTGTCTTAGAAACTGAAGTCTGTTGCAACTTATCTGTAGTTTTGCCATTGGACAACATATGGGAAAACACTGGATACAGGCTTTTTGACCTAATTTCAGTACCTTAGGGGATTTCTCTTTGTGCTAAATGAACTAAGAAAGAAAGCCTAAAAAAACTTTCATACAATAATTTAAAAGTTAATAGTGCCTGAAGGAAATAAAGGAACATCTTTGGAAAGGGAAAGGGGCCTGATTGCTGGAGAATGACTGAAAAAAAGAATGAGATTTTTCAAATTAGCTAAGCAATTTGGATGCCCTGTTCCTATACCTGTAATAAGAATTACTAACTCAGTTTCCCCTGGCAGCTTATACAAATGAGAGCCAGTTGGTTCAGTGACACATGCTCCCTTTGTCTACCGGCTCTGCCCTCTTCCCTTCTCAGTTTCAAATTACGGTGATGCCAAATGAAGATCTCTGGATTTGGTTTCGTTTCACTGCATTTTCACATGGCTTTTGGAATCTAAATCTCAAAGCAGGATCTTAAACTGTCTTCAAGCCAAAAATAAAAAAGCATGATGAAGCTTGAATTAACTTCCTCCTGCAAATTAAATAAACCAACTTCTGTAAGGTTCTTGCTACTGAATGCCAAAAGCAATCTGCAGGTTGAATGTCTGAGTCTTTTTCTTTTTTTTTTTTTTTTTTTTTTACTAAATGCAGGTGGTTTGATTTAAGGCCAGCTGGAAATAAAGATCTGTATTTATAGCCTCAGCAGAATAAGGAAAGAGCTGGCACATTCAAGAAAATGTTCCATGTTATTTCAACCTAAATTTAAGGGTACTTAATCCTTCATATTCAAATAACTCATAAAAGAGTACAAAAGAGCAGACTTTCACCTCATAATCTGATTATTTGTATTTATTCAAACTGGTACCAAAATTGTCATGAAGCAGAAGTTTTGAAGCAAGAGACTGAAAACAGTTTTTCTGCTCTAGTCAGGCAATGTAAATCAGGATAAATCCTCTTGATACCATTCTGTTACTCCTTAGCTACACTAGAAATTCGATAAAGTAATCTAGGTTTTTTGCTTTCTACTAAGTGGGCTACAGTGGAAAATAAGCAGAACTTATGTTGTAATTATTTTCTCACCTTGTGGCATACCTTCTGTTCTGGATTCTTTTAATACTTACCACTGCTAACTGAGTTGGAGAATGTGAAATGTAGATTCTGGGAAGAAAAGGAAAAAAATGGAAAAGAAAATCTGTAACCTTAAAGAAGTCTGTCTATTTCTATGTGTGGTATTTGCAAGTCATTATCTCCTCACACATAAGTCAAGAGCAATGGCTTGAAATTTCAAGGCAGCTATGAAGATGGTTGTCAGCTTGTACACACGTTAATAATTTTGATCTTTCAGAAGACAAAATATTATTACTTCTTAACTAATTAATTTTCGTCATTTTGATACATAAAGCAAATGACACTTTGGCTTCATTACAGTGAGCACTGTGTAAGTAGGAAGTAAATGACCATGATCTGGTGAGCTTACAGCCATATAGTAGGAAGTTGGCTTCTGGGCAAGTATATATGATAGAAAGTCTCTCATTGTTTAGGGAAGGAATGCCATAATGCATATATATTAAATTATCATCACACTTACTGAAATCTGTTTGCAAGCACATGTAGTTCATATGTATATGTTTGTGTGTGCAAAAAAAGACTTATATTTGTTTTGACCTTTTCTTACTTCGAGTATTAAATGTATATTGTTTTTAAAAGGTGACAAGGTTAACCAGAAAAAATGTGTTGTAGCTTATTTTAATATATATGATCATGAATATGGATGGGAAATGAAACAGCCTTGCTGTTATGATCCATGAACAAGTCGGGTTTATCCATAAGTTCACTTCATTCATGTTTGAGCAAAGTATGCTGATATAATGAAAAAAAAAAAAAAAAAAAGCTTTGTTTGTCGAGACAGTTGTCCTGAATGTCATTTTAAAGTTACTTTAGGGCTTATGTCATGATATGTATCATACTTATCCAAAATGAAACCCAAATAAATCATTCCATGGAGTGGTAAAATTTACTGGGAAAAGTGAAGAAAATTTACATTGCTTCCCCTGTTGTAGCTAATCACTTTTTTTTCAAGGTTTAGTGGATGAAACTAAGATGAGCAAAATCAAAATACTGTTTTCTCAGCGCCAGATCTGAGGTCCTTAGTGCCAAGTCTTCACAACAGGTAATCTGCTCATACCCACCTCTCTTGAACTGAGAATATAAACATTACAGTCAGAAAGAGAAGAGTCTCACAGGTATTTTTCATCTGTTCACTTTCACTCCTCCTTCATTGTATGGAGCCCTCAGACACAGATGAGTTTTGAGATTTGTTCTCCATGAAAAGTGTCAGTCAGCCTGTTCCCTCACTTTCACTTGCACAGTGTGTATAGGTAATCGATGGGGATACCAATCAGACTAATGGTGGAAGGAAAAAGCTTGCCACTTACCAGTACTGTGGAGAGCACAGCAGAAAATTAGGTTTCACCAGCTGTGTGTCACTTGGAAGGCAACCAACACTGAGAATCTGCATCTGAAACATGATTTCAAAGGAAATCGCCAGTGTTCAGACTCCACTGTAACTGCACCAAAAAAAAAAAAAAAAAAAGTGGTGGAAAGTAGATTCTGTTGAGCTTGAAAGGTGCTCCAAGCCCCTCAGGCTTGCCCTGACCCACCAAATCAGCTTTGAAGGAGGACACTG
Source organism: Columba livia (assembly GCF_036013475.1). Taxonomy (NCBI): domain Eukaryota; kingdom Metazoa; phylum Chordata; class Aves; order Columbiformes; family Columbidae; genus Columba; species Columba livia. Next base: position 70,304,890 of record NC_088642.1, read on the forward strand.
GCCATAACCTAGAGTATTGCTACTCCCATTCTTCCACAGCTGGTTACTTTCATCAACAGAGAATTTCACTTATGCTTACTGGCATCATCTGAAAAAAGATGTATCAACCATGAACCCATTATCCTCTAAACCAGGGTTCTATTTGCTAGAAGGGGAAACAAAGTTGTTATTGCTACCTCAGGAAAGGCAGAAGCAGGTTGAAATCCTGCTGGATTGCTGGGAGAAGAGACACACAGGGGCTGAATCTGAGCTCTCTTGTGCCTCCTGAAATCTGTTTTATCTCTCTGCATTTGCATTTGACACCTCCAAAAGTTTTTGGCTGATGTGCACCACTGTACCTTTCTCTGTAGAAAACATCAAATGCAATGAAACTGTGGGCTAAACTTAACTATAGATTGGGTTGAGAATTTTCTTTATTTTCATGTTCCTTTGTTTTTTTAATCTGTTAATCTGAGAGACAGTCTGTAGTTTACTGCAGTACTACCTTCAGTATGACATGAAAAAAGAGCCATTGCTTCTACCACTGCATTGAGTTTACAAAAAATACATTGAGTATGCTTTTTCAAAAGGTTCCTCTACCCTAAACTTTAGATTTATTTTATGCAATTTAGCTTACTTTTCTGAACCACCTGGCATGATTTCAAGAGGTGGAACCTGTTCCTATAACACAGGATCTAATGTGTAATTTCCATTTCTTACAGTAGAAGTACTAGTTTTCTCCATGATAACAGAGTAGTAAAAAACACTATCACATCAGGTAGTCACTGACAAATTCATTAAAATAATCCACTTAAGGCCAGAGTCTAAACAGAAAAGAAGTTGTATGCTCCAGAGATACTCTTTTCATAAAATTTTGTAATATCTATAGATAACTCTTGAAAAACACCACCTCAGCTTTAAAAAACATCCACAATTTTCCAGAGCATAGTCGCAATTGTAAATTTATAAGAATATTTATACTTCTACACATCCACTATAGAAGATTTGTCTCACAGTTAGTAGCCCTATGTTGGATACCATGGTAACCTTTAAATAAGCAAATCTTGCCATCCAAAGTTTATTTTAAGAAATGCCCAGGTTTAGTATTTTTGTGTTTGACAAAGGTAATGGGAAATAGGAGTTCACACTATTTACCAATTAATAAAATCAATTCACAGAGACTGAGTTATCCTCACATGGGGAAATGCTCACGGTGAATTTTCTGCATCATAAAACCTTCCCACACACAGCTGTAGATGACAAACTATAAAAAGGGCTTTATTCATCTCCTGTACTACATGGACTGGGGGAGAGGCTGGTAATTCATGCTGCAAAAGCATGATTAACTCTGAAACTACTGGATTATGAAACAGAGTTATTGCAAAGGACCTAACCTTGCTGTCTACAGACTCTGCAGCAATCTGAGATATCCAGTCTAAATTCCTTCTTTCCTAGATAAAGGAGATTCCCCATGGAAAGCCTTATTTTGCCTCCATTCTTGGAAGGGTAATTTTCAACCTTAGTAATTGAGGGAAAATGTAATACAATAAGTTAGTAAAATACAGGATTGGATACTAGAGCAGAAAATAAATTAAAACTTGCATAAAAGATTACATGACACTGGACCGTAGCACCTTGTCTAAGTAACTTTGAAATTATTTGGGTTTGCAGGAGCTGGTTTATTAATTAATTGCTAGGGAATACATTCAGCTAGTTAAAGCTGTAATCACCAGCTGGAAGATCTTATTTACCTCATCAGTCCCTAAGTGGAAGTTATATTTTTCTGAGCTATTTTCCAATAACTTTGCTATTTATATTACTCAAAAGCACAAGTGATGGAGAGCACACTTATTTTATTATAGGAAGACAATGATAATAAATTTAATCTATTACTTTTACTATGAGAGCTCTTTGCTGTATGTACAAAGACTAATAGATTACATCCATTATGTAAAGTATACTTATCACTGAAACCAAACAATATCTTGTCTTAAAAAACTATGAGCCTTCGGTGTGTCTGTGCAGTGCATCGGTTCTAATGCACTGCAGATAATACTTTGTTTTTACATAGAACAGGCATGCCATGCAATGGGCTTAGAGAAAATATAGCACTCTGACTTATACAAAAGCTTGCATTTTAATGGACCTTATGGAATTTTGTGTTGGCTTTTGTGAGTTTGGCGGGCTGTCACATTGTGCTAAAGGATATCAATCAGCATTTCCTGACTATGAAGGCATAGCTGTTGGCTAGTAACACAAGCAGAGGGCTGGAACTCAGGATTCCTGAGCTGTAATCAAAACCCCTGGGCCTCTAACTCTCTGGAGAATACAATAACGATATTTACCTTTCAAAAGGAAGATTCTGCCATTTTTCTAATGATTATAAAGCCAAGGAGTTATGGTTCAGCCATCCCTGCATGAGGAATGATAACTTTGTGTGTAGGTTGGTGTGCAGTAATAGGTATTTTTATTAGATAAAGAAAACCCTTTTTTTTAAGAAATGTAACCTCTACTGCTCAAAGTGTTCCAAAAGATGATGGCAATGTGGTGACAGCAGTGGTCTACCTTGTAGTCGGCATTTCCAACAGCTGTAGAAGAGTTGCTCTTGCAGAGCAGTGGCAGTATGTGAAAGAACACTGTCATGAAAGATGCACACCAACTAGACTGTCTTTTTTGCAGTTCAGTGGTATATTGCATGAAAGGATCTCTTAATGCCTCGTTTAATTAGTGATTTTGCAATGCTTGAAAAACATGATTCATCTCCTAAAGAATCTATGAAGATTTGTCTCTTTGGCTTTGATCATAGATGAGAGATGCTGAAATGAATGCAAACCACACATCAGTTATCAGGTTGTCAAGTGTCACCCCAAGCACTCAAACTACTACTACAAAAAACATTTCCATTTTGTCCTTCTACAAGACAGCCAAAAATAGATCCCATAGTCTTTCTACTCTCTAATCAAAGTTTATTGAAAGAAAGCTAGCATTCCCACAGTTTCTGCACTCTTTAACGGATAAAACAAGTATCCACTTCTCAAATTTCTGCTGCCAATGTTTATCATAGGGAATTTGTTCTGACACTCTGTTTACTCTAATTGCTGCAATACTAAATCATGGCCAAACTCATCTTCATCTTCTAATCAAGACTGTTTTGTTTATACTTGAGCCAAACACTTGGAACTTCCCCATTCTCAGCTTCTGCTTTAGCACTGCAGCCAGAAGAATTTGCTGTGAATGTCAGTGAAGCACATTTGATAGTAAACGGCCAGTTATCACCTCACATCCAGCAGTCATTGGGAACTATTTCAGAGGTCCAGGCCTATCTGGCATGATTAAAAATAGCAACTGGTCCTTGGGAACAAGATTAACCAGCATACATCCATTTTGCCATTCAAGACTACCGTCAGCTCCAGATACTGGAAGGTGTGTGTTCCAGTCAACGAGGACTGAGGGGAGTACTTGCTGAATGTGCATGCCATCTTAGACAACTGCACACAAAAAGACAAGTGAGAGATCAATTTGTCCTTTAAGGCTTAACATACTGAAGGAGAAACCCAAACCACTGCATTCAAAAAAAAAGAAACAAAACACAACAACAACACACATTTTGCTCTGGTGGGCTTTACGGTGTAAGAAGGAAAAGTCAGAAATATGGATAAGAGTTGTATTTGTTGATGGGAAAATTGTTTTCTCAGTGTGATAAAATGCTTCCTCCAGATCCTGTCTTAACACAAGGATTTTTATCTCTCCTTGTTCAAAAGGGAAAGTTATAAACCACCTCATTTCATTGCAAATACTTTTTTAAAATCCAGTCTGTTCTGATAAAAATACCAACCCTTCCTGGATTTTCAACAGCTATTGTAATTGTTTTTCATAGAAATTGATTTTAATTGTAACATTGTTCTGCTACAGCCCTATTGTCTGTGTCCTTCCAAACTGTCAGTTACTTAAACAAAGAAATAAAAGCTTGAAAGCACATTGTTGTAATTGACTTCTATGTTTCAACTGTCTTATCAGAAACAAGTTTATGAAATTCATCTGTTGAGGCATAAAAATAAAATAGTTTCCTTAAAAAAATAAATAAATAAAGATAAAAACCCATTACCGTTTCACTTGCGTTTTTTAAAGCAAAAGTTTGAAGCTCTGTGTGGCAGATACACTCTCTGCCCCTTCCCAGACCAAAAGAAACTTCTAGGCTGGTGAACAGCTACGGTCATGCATATGATCATCTGTTGACAGACAAGGCCTTTGACCAATGAGACACCTTGGCTGGGAGAAGTTTGTGGACAACTATGGTAAGTGACCACATCTCAGATTCAACAAGGGTATAAACTGAGCCCACGGGAAACCCCATTTGAATTGGTCTTCCTTGGAGCAGTGAGTCTGAAGTTGAAGACTCTTCTCCTTATACTGGCCATCTAAGGAATATTCCCCAGTAACTGGGACACCCTACCAAACTGGTTAAGTGATCTGGGTACCCTTTAGAGTCCTTGCTTTGACACAGAGTGGGAAAATGCGCATTTTGAGTCATCACTCTAGAGTCTAGGTTAGAGTCACTCTAATCCCCTTTGAGATTTAAGTCATTTGTGTAGTCATTGAACTCATAACTGGTATCCAGACCTTTGTAATATGATGTTATTGGAGTGCTGAATAAGTGTGGATAAACCCCATCTGTAGATGGTTTCTGTTCAACAGATCAGGTTATAATCAAGTCTGTTCAGAGCTTGTTATCTGCCTGACTTTTGGAGTACCTCTATAAGACTGTCATTCCAGTCCTCTGTTTCAGAAATATGCATAGCATTCCAGTGAGTATATCTATTATTAAAAAAAAAAAAAATTCTAATGATGTCACATTTCCTGCATATATAAGGCTAGTGTCCCCCAACTAGGACAGCATTTATCAACTCAGTGTCTTCCATCCTGCCGTTTCCCCACACTTTCCAAACAGTATTTCACTGGTAAGTTCAGCCTATGGTGTCCCCACCCAGTTCCAGAACCACCGAGTCCTGGATTTGTTCCACTACCTTGTCCCCACATTTACCTGGAGAGATAGGACCTAGGTCCTAAGTAGCTGCTGCTGAACCTTTAGCTGGTCCCTGCCATGCTGCCAGCCCTTTCCCTATTGTCCACCCCTTCCTTTCCTGGTTACCATTGCCATAGAGGAGACACAATCCACCCCCACAGAGGGAAACAACTTTTCTCTGCTTTGGAAATGGACATGCTCTCAGGCGGCAGCCAATAGCTTTCTGTCCAGGTACCGACACTTCTGCTCAGCTCTGTTTTATCTCTGATGTGTGGCTTTGACCATAAGCAGGGCCGCTAGGGGTGCGAGGATAGCAGGCAGAAGCACCTAAACCATAGAGAAGCTATGTATTTAGCAGCTACAAAGTGATTTCTAGCAGCAAAATCCCTTACCAAGAGGAAGAAGATGCCAGACGGACCTAATGGGGCTCTGGGACAACACAACCAAATCCTTGGTGACTAGAATAAAACACCAATACTGAGCAGAAGACAAAAAATTAGGGAAGAGAGTGGAAAAGGACATTGCGAGAGGCCCCAGAGGAGTGTGCAGAGGCACAAGTGCTGGTGCAGCCAGAGCGCTGCAAGGGCAAGCACCGCTGTCATGGCCCATCACAACCCAAGCAATGAACTGTGACCAGACCACACTCAATACTCATCCACAGGCAGCAGCAGAGTCTGGCCCAGGCTGGTTCACGCCTGGACTCCTACTGAGTGTGTGCATAAGGCCTGAAGACTCAAGTGAGGCTTTGGGTGGTACTGGGTCCTGCTTTGGGGGCTGCTGGTGGCAGTTCTTAGTGCCCATCCCTGGAGCTGTCACCTCTGTTCCCTGGCCCTGCCTGGTTCAGGCATCTGGACACCTCAGGTCATGCGTGATATGGTGGGCCAGTAGGAAACTAAACTGCTGCCTCTGCAGGTTCCTTATCCAGCCCATCAAATTCTCAGCACAAGCAGAAGATGACTTCAGAGTAAAACAGAATGCCTGCCACAGAGCGTCAGAGCTTCCAAATACCCAGGCACGTGCAGCCCTCATCACCCCATGGCATCTCTGCCATCCTCTCCACAGCACATATCATTGTCAGCTGAGGAGGGGACTGCACGGATGGTGCCCAGGGTTCCAGTGGTAACCTCCAATGCAACATCTGGGCAGCCCTTTCCAAGGCCACCCTCATATCCACAAGCTGGTGATGCAACAGAAGCTCCATGAGGTCTACAAAGCCAAGTAAGCGTCCGCCTTTTGTATCTGGGATCTGTATATTTCTTATGCCAGACAGTTAAGGGCAATGCTTTCTAAAGAGCTCCTGTAAAATTTCTGCAGGCACTGAAGAGAGAATTACTGGCTCAATAATCCCTGTAGGGATGGACTTCTGAGAAGTGATACTTTTGGGCCAGGAGAAAGGAATTGTGGCTCTGCATTTCCATGAAGGTAAAGAACAAAGATGTTATTCTCAAAAATGTGCCACACAAGCCTGCGAAAGAAAAAAAATTACAGCACAGAGGCCGAGACCAGCTTGGAACACAAAGGCCAGCTGGAGTGAGAACAACAAAAGCAATGTATTCTGTGTTCCAGAACAAGGCCTTGACTTTTCAGGGACTGTGAAGAATATATCCTGTGAGTGTCCTCGAGGTTGCCAAGTAACTGCATTCGTCTTTGGTCTATGTGCATCACAAAGCTCTTGGAAGCTGGGTGGAGTTTCATGCCAGCTAAATTAAATAAGTGCTACAACAAACAGTTACCTGTTTCAGCTTAAATCCATGTTAAAGAAGCAGTATATTGGATTTCATACCTGCCACTTTTATTATCATCTTACATCCTGGTGGGGACCTCTCAAAACTCAGCCAGGTCTTATACAGAACTGAAATAGAATTATACAGGAAGTTCTTTGTTGGTGCTTTGTTTCATAATTCACATCTTTTTCTGTGTTTGATATGTTTAATTGTTGCTGTGTTCTCCTCAAATGAACTTTACAGGAAAATTTTGAGGCAATACTCCTCTTGTTTGTACATTTTTAGGTATAAGCATACTGTGCATCAAATGAGGGCACTAACAATTTTTATCTCTATAGTACCTTTGACCTCTCAACAGAATTGTTGTTTCTCCTAGATGATTGGCTGTCTTTCCTCATTACAGGCCATGTGAAACTCCTCTTCCAGAAAGACCCTACTGAAACCGATCAAGCCCACTGATGTTGCTTTTATACAGAACTCATTTGTCTTAAATTTTTGTACTTCTTTGGCTTCAGGGAAATGCTTGTAATTTGCCAGCTCAGAAAATCAGCCTCCCTTTTGAAAGATCACTAGTCTTTTTCTTGTGTGTTGTTTGGTTGGTTGGTTGGTTTTTTTAATAAGGTACTCACTTTTGATGAGAAGAGCATTACATTGCACCATGAATCCACCATCTTAGCTGGTGCATACAGAAAAGAATACTTTAGCTCTTCTGAGGATACTGTAACATGTGGCATAGCAATTCACAATGACTGTACCTCACTCACCCTCTCTATACGGTTTAAGGGAGAAGCAGCTATGCACCACTACTCAGTATTACATTAATTTCATTTGCAGTGTTAATCTATGTCATTGCCATGGCTCCCATCACTATCCCTCCTCCACCACAAACACTCCCTCCTATAGAGTTCATTTGTCCAAGCCAAACTCTTGCTTTCTGTTTCCTGCTGGTACTTTGGTACACTCCCATCATCAAAAGCAAATCACTCTTTGCCAGTACCAGCCTCACCTCCTGTCATGCTGATCCCTTCTGCAACTTTTTGCAGTTTTATCCTTGGCATTATTGTATCTATGTCGAGTTTCAAGCAAATGTGATTTTATATTTAGAAATTCATTAATATTCAGATTCTGTGTACTGCACAACCTTCTTATTAAATAATGAGCACATAGCACACAGAACTCCCACTCGCTCTCTTGCATTAGTAAGAACTGGTTGTGGCAAGCATTAGTAAATTTAATAAAATTGTTATTATGTATTCACCACATATGCCTTTGAAGCCTGTTCATGTTGTGCCGTGAATGCATAATTAGCATAGGGAACACAGACCAGAACTCCACAAGCCTCTCTTTGGGACTTTATGACACCGTTGACTATAAGAAAAAGTTCACTCATCTCCAGTCAGCAAGAAATTCAATTGAATGAATGTCAAATGTAAGTACACATAGTGTACAAGGCTCGAGTATAATTGTAACTGTGAGATTTAGTTACTGGCTAGAACTCAAGTTTGTGCACAGAAATTTAAATGTTGAGAGACAATACCAAATTTTGAAATTAAATTCAACTACTTATGAAAACTGTGAGTGCTATAAATTTGATCTCAGGACATAATTTGCATTTACGGGTCCCATAGAAAGGGTTGGACAGAATTTCATTTGAAAATGTTGCTAAAGCTTTAACTGTGCATAGCACCCAGTCTAAAAATCCTGATCCCATTCTTACTACTGGGATGATTTGGTTCCTATACACTTGAGTCATTTGGAATAAATTCCAGGCAGATTTTAGAAAGGATTGGATAAGGGGAAAAAAAAGCCCTCAAATCATCCTGTCATTTTTCCACACATCCAGATAGTAACAGGAAAAAAAAAAAATTCCAAGACAGATTGTTTTTTACAGTATTATGATTGAATCAATGTAAGACCATCTGTATTACCTGAACAGCCCTTATGAGGTTTTATGAGGTTCACTCAGTAGTTTCTCCTCTCAGCACTATCCTATTGCAGTTCACAGATCTATAGCCAGAAGTGGCACTTCACATCTTTATCAGTTTAGAATAGTACCTTGGTCTTTAATATTATGCATGTGCATACCTTAAGGTTCAGTGCTTATAGTTTTGTGGCTGAAAAGGGCACCACTTTCTTAGCTTTCTCCACCAGGCAGTTACCTGTTTCTCATACATAAAAACTGTACTTCCTGGTTGGATACATATTGTTTAACCTGATTATATATTAGGATAGTTTTAAACAAGCAAATAGAGAGCATTTGCACTGATCAGCTACTGAAATATCTACTGCGGTTTGATTGTTTCACCTGAAAACAATGAGAAGATGGTCACTGAACTGTGGGCAGGTTGTCATGTGCATTTCCTTGTCCAATGTGTCTGGCTTCTTAAGAGGAAATTGCAGGGCACTTTTTGTTTCACTGGGTGGTGCAAGAACCAACATCTTCAAAGCAATGACACAGGCCTCAAGGACAGCAGGTCTTCATCAGTCTGCACATCTGTACCAGCACCCAGTGCTCTGCTTGTGTAAGTATGTGAAACATGGCATTCTTCCAAACATCTCCTGGTGTCACTGCTTTGCCAGAAGCCTGTCATGTCCTTGTGGGTACTAAGACCATAAATGTATCTAAATATCAAATGAATCACAGTGTTGGTAATATAATTGTACCTCTGATTTTTTAGACTATTGATGGCTATTTTTGGTTTGCTTGGTTTGACCTCTGGAGATTGCTTTGATGGCAAAAGAAATTAAGAAATGCTGCTTTTGACAGCATCTCCTTCAGAATAAATTTGTAGTGGAGGTTAGGGAAGGGTGAGGCAATGTACCTTGCTAAGGAATTTATACATCAAGCCATACCACTGAAAATAAGAAAATGTCAGCTTGATTGTCATGCCCTCTTTCCTTCACTGCTATATGTAGTGAGTGTGGGGCTCTATTAACATGCAGTTGAGATGCTACATCATGCTGTCTTGGCTCAAGCTTTTGGGTATGGAAGTAACTAATTGAGCTGTTTCTATCTTCTCTGTGCAAGGACTTTGAGACTGCTTGCTGCTTTTCTTTCCTTTGAGCCTTCTATTTTCCTGTAAACAAGCAAACAGAAGACAGAGAAGCAGAAAACAGTAGAGTCAGATCCTGCATAAGCATGGTAATTTATGAAATATACAATCAGATTTTGCCACAGCAGCCTAAGAAATAAAAGGAGTTCCAGAAGGGAAATAAAATAATAGCAACAAAATCCTCTCACACACTCCCATACCCCTAGCAGATCACACTGTAGGGCAGCGTGTTATCTGTTTATTACAGCACTCAGAGTAGCAGAGCAAGTGAGTTAGCTACAAGATAGTAAAAAATTACTTGAGAAGACTCTTGAGTTTATCTCAGAGGCTTAAATCTAATCATATATCTCTCTTCAGCTATGTAATGCCTAAGAAGAATTCAGCTGCTCAGGCAGGTTTTTAATTGTAATACCCACAGGAAAGAGTCCCAGAAGTCTGAACATGTACCTGAACAATTTATTCTACCATAGGCAGCTTTATTTCCGTAATAGGTACCATTATTATGACTATCTTGCAGTTTACTGTGTGCTTTACCAGCTAAGGTGATGTGACAACCTTGAAGCACTCCCCCCATCACAATTAAAACAAAGAATGGTGTTATGCCTTAAACATTTAGTTTTTGATACTTTGGGCAGAAAAGACAGATGGTTGTGGAGGCAGACACCTTGTCTTTTCTTTCCCAAGGTTTTGTGGAATTAACAGTGTTGCTGTGAAGGCCTTATGGCCTAATTGGGATCGTAGAATGGCCTAATCAGGATCATAGAGATGAACCATCTGGTGGACAACCAGTTACCAGAAGAAACCAAGAACCAACAGCTACCCCTGATGGGCAAAACAACTCACTTCTGGGCAGTATTGTGAACTTTCCCCCAGTTTGAAGACCCTAGACCCATTTCCAGAAGAGTCTTCCTAACTAGCATGAAGAGTGAACAGAGAGAGGAGACAAACCGTCCCCTCCGATCTTGCATGTAAATGAACTGGGTTATAAAACGACCTCATGCATGACATAAGGTATGTACCAAAATCTTCAACACATCCAGAGGATGTCATGGGACTGATTGACCTGCAGAGCGGTGCAGTGGTATATCTCTCTCTCTCTCTCTGAAATCTTAGTTTTCCTTCTCTAGCTCTGTCTTTTCCTTCTTGAACATATAAAGGTAATATCATTTTAAGTTCTGCTGCTAAAGTCTTGTTAAGTTCTGTAATATAATAACATAGTTTTGCCAAGTCACTAATAGCCGTAATTTGTATTCCACTTCAATTTGTATTGAAGTATTGAATTAGACCTCTGGAGTGATTGTCTGTCATTCACTTCACATTACCGCGCAGAGATACCCAGAGTTAACTCACACCTGATCTCAACTGGTGAGACAGGGTGTGTGTCATGTACAGCATCAATTCATCCCTAAACCCGCCTGGTGGGACGGGACAGGTGATTCATCTTATTTTCAAAATTTACTGGTGTTAGCATTGGAAGCACCCACTCGAACTCTGACAGGGCAACTATCCCACTCATTCCCATGACCTGCGGCAGCTGACAGATGCAGACATGAGCTAGGACCTGCAGTTCCCCAGTGTCCACGCATCTGCTCTTGCCTCATCACTGCAAGTCCAAAGTTTCAAGGCTGGTGTTGAGTCACTTCCAACCAAGCAGTGAAGGTCCAGATCACATGTGAGCCCTCAGAGGGCTCTTGCTAAAAGACTTAAAGTACTCTTTTGAGAAAGGGCATTTCTAAGGGCTGAAGAAATGCTACTGTGGTGTAACTTTACAGTAAGTAGATTGATTCATCTTCCTTTCATTTCTTGACTAGTGAATTTTATAAATACCTATCACTGTGTTGTCTGTCTCAGATGTCATGAAGCAATACTTGCATTTTTATCTTTACCTTAATCTATCTATATGTGATCTAAGGTTTGTAGATATCTGCCCATCTTCCTGTCAATACTGAGAAGCTGCACACTCTGACCCTGGTGTTCCCCAGCACACCTGTCAATGATCACCAGGGAGCAAGAGAGGTGAGGTGTATGGCAGGTAAAGAGCTGCACCCAGGAGAGGCAGTTGCGACTACCGTAACTACTGGTGATGCTGAAAGGCCACTAGCATGCAGTAAGATACCAGGGTGCTATGCTGTTATGGAGGAATTACAGCAAGTTTATCAAAATCCTCTCCTTGCCATGTGTTGTTCTTGTATCTCATCACAGCTGCCTAGGCCCAAGGAGACAAGAAAGACAAGGATTTGCTGTAGAAACTTCATTGAAGTAAGTTATTGCTGCCACAGGTCACTTTGTGAAGATGTGAGGTATTATTGGAATACAGGGCTATGATAGGGGGGAAGTGAAGAGTGGTAGGATGCCTCTGCCTACAGAGTGCTGTTCCAGCATATTGTGAGATAGTATCTCCTGTCTACAGTCTCTCTGATGCCTATAATTTTCTTTCAGCAAACTAAGGCTGCAAGGTGGGATTAGGTTGGCTGAGACAGATTTTACACAGATTGTAAACCACAAGGAGCACTTTCCATTTGTTACAGTTTCTTCAGCTGATGGCCATTTTCACCTTGAAAGTGCAGCAGTAGGAAATTCAAGTCCTGTCTGACTGATCGGGCTGAAAAACAGCATAGCTTCTGTCAAAAAACATTTTGCTGCTCGCTGTTGTTGCTGTTCTCTCACATGAAAGAGTACAGCATTTAATACATGCAAGCATGCTATTTTTTTTCCTCTTGACTTTACATTAATACATAGTCTATATGTTGGAGAACCTTGAAAACAACTGTACAGTTGTAGAAGTGAGAGTATCCAGAGATTCCCCTTTATTTCTAATCAAATTTTTAAAGTTATAGTGACACAAATCAAAACTAAACAAACCTATGCGCTCTATCTCTGAGTCCTATTTTCTAGTCTCAGCCAAGAAATCCACTTCAAGTTTTGGTTAGTTTGTATAACAGTATTGTTAGGCTTGTTATTCTTCTAAATAGTGTCCAAGTCTCTATAATAGCATTTCATAATGTACAATCACATCAATACATTTGACATAATGTTTAGTCTGATGTGCTTTCTGAAGAACAAGATTTGTTTTTGTCAGTCTGCTTTGGACACTTTGTGGGTGAAGATTTCACTGGCTGAGCAACTGATTTTACCCCTTAACCTCAAATTCAATACTGTCAGCAGCAGTACAGGTAGAATATAATGCAAAGATTTTGTAAATGCAGCCATTAATAGTATCACAGTAACATCATAGTGATATACCAAAGGCTATACCTAATAATGGGCAGAGGGGAGAAATCTTAGGAAAAAGACTTATTTACATAATTGAGTAAAAAAATTGGGATTTTTAGCAGTCCTTCCTCAGTTTAGTAACTATGAATGCAGCAATCTTAATGTTACATTTAATTCCTAGAATAGTTCTCCTTTGGGCAATGGAAAATAGGACAAATGTGTTTCTAAAAAAAAAAAAAAAAAGGCTGTTTGTAAGCCAGAGCATTTATTTCATGGTTCAAAGCTGCTTTAGAACAGCCAGAAATATCTTTTGCAGTATGCCAAACAACTTTTTCACTGATATAAAATACATCCTAAAGTGCATGTATGATCACTTGAATTCTGGATAACCTACATGGAAAATTACATCAGTCTCCTTAAATTTCAATCCTGACTTGCTTTGCCACAAGCCACATTTCTAGTGTCTGTCACTTATCAATTATACAAGGTTAATATTTTCAAATGTGACCTATGGGAAAAGTGGATTATTTTCCTGCTTCAATAGATCAAAAATGGCTGAAATACTTTTGTTAAGGCCTAAAACAAACAAACAAACAAACAACAAAACAAAATCAAATACAAACAAACAAACAAACAAAAACACAACAAAAAACCCACGAAAATATAATCCCTTATGGCTAAGATGAATGATGAAATTATGAAGCTGAAAGTAATGTTAAAAGAAGTTTGCACTTGTACCTGAAACTTTAGCTCCACTGTGGTGTATGCAAGCCCTGGCTGCTAAGTAGATACACAAAGGTGCAGTCAGTATATTTGTGTACAAAATCATTTGAATGTTACCAATATATCTTACTTATTTTAAATGGTGTGTAGCACTTGTTCCTCTCCAGCGGTCTGATGATACCTTATGTATCTTTTAATTTTATTTTTCAGGAATATAAACAAAAAATAAGACATTCTTAGTTAAGTAGCTCTTGTTAAACTTCCAGAAGGTGACTTTAATTTTTACTCAACAAATAGCCAGTACTTTAGAACAGAAATCTATCAATCTGGGACCAAAGTCCAGCTCTGTGGATTTCTGTGTAAACCATGCTTCTGCCCCACTCCCATGTGAATCATGTCACCAAGAAAGAGTGAGAAATTCAATACAGGTTTACACCTCCCTGAAATGTTAAAATATTTAATTTTTTAACATTGTAGAGATAGAAATAAAATGCAAACATTAATTCCTTCAGACCCCACCCTGAAGATTTTCTATTAAAATTAATAGGTGTTAACATCCTGACGATGACCTATGTCAGCAGTGTAGGCAGGATGATGCCCACCCTCTATGTAAGGTACAGTTCTCCCAAATCACACGACCATCCATGGAGCCAAGGAGTGCCCTGACTCTTACATTCAAAAGGTATTTGTACAACTGGTCACTGCTGCCAGATGACCTCGACACCAAATGTTCCTGGCAGTCTGATGGAGCCATGACATCACTTATTATCCTGTGTTTGCTGTTGGTGATTGGGTGAGTTGACATGTGAGCACATTGTTGTTCCTCTTTCCTACTGTGTCATTAAAGCTTTGTCTTACAGCATGTTCTCAGACTCTGTTACTGTCAGAACATGGATGTGTAACAAATAAACTGGCTATAACACAGGCTTGGATCTGTTAGATCAGTGTTTCACTGCAGAACTGTTTGTCATAAGTTAGTTCGATGATTATTGGGATATACAGATGTGGGAAGTTACACTGGGAACAACCTTCCCAAACTCTGTATAATCCAATGGCTCCCTCTATGGTCATTTCTCTCCGGATCCTCCATCATGAGCACCATCACCCTCCCTAAGGACCCAAGCCAAGCTCTCCCTTGACTTCTGCTCAAAATCAGATTATCTGGAGTCTAAAGGAGAAGTGAGCAGAGTTGTTCATAAATACTAGCCTGAATTGCAAACTGTAAGATCAGTTAGATGACTAGCAACAAAATTCAGAGCCAAGTAGTTGAAATATCCAAAGCAAGAACAAGAGAGGGAGAGAAGGGCAATGTGTATCACCAAGTGTTTTCCAGAAAATTGCCTAAGAAAGGCTGACAAAAAGTCTTGTTTCAAGATTTCCATTATTTCAGCTGGGGCTGACTCACCACACTTTCTGGGTCAGCTATTGTGTTCCCTGCTGCCTAACAGGCACACAAGGTATAAAGAAAGGTCTCTGTGATCCCATCAAGCCTGTTGCTGTCTATGCTGCACCTTCAGGCTGATTTTCAAGTTTAACTGAAAACCATTGCTTTCTGAGTGATCTCTGACTCTATAGTCTGTTTAGGCACCAGTGGAGCACAGGGAAAAACAGAAAACTCGGTCACAATAGGGCAGAATACCCAATCCAAGACTTCAGGGGAAAGCACCCCCAAGAGCTCATATGGGCTACCACAGAGATGCAGAAAAGATTGCCAAATGTGTGGAAGGAAATAGTCATAGTGGCTTCTCTCTGGAAGAAATAGTCTAGACTCTCTTAAGTGTGGCAAATTCTGGAGGGCACCTGGCTTTGATATAATTTCTATCTCTAAATGTACCACTGATTTTCTCTCTGACCCTTTCCCTTAAAGTGCAGAATTCAAAATTATCCAGAAATATGCAGCGTATGCACAGTACGGTTATTTTTCTTCTCTAGCTAGTAATTTACATTTGAAGTTGATCCGGATACACATCAGCTGCTTTCATCCTGAATGGGGCAGATTGTGTTCACCTGTCTAGCCCACAACACAGCCATGCCTCACAGCAACTGATAACTTCGTCTCCTTTTTCTCATCTGTGGTGCCTGGAGTGGTAAGCAAGGAGCACATGGTGACCTGAAAATGTCTTCCAGGGACATGCTGGATTTATGCTTCTCATGCAACTGTTTGAATGGTGTTCAGAGGACCCAATCTAAGAGCCAGATGTTGGAGGCTAGTCATTGCAAATTAACATCTTTTTAAAACCTCAGAGTTAATATATTTTAGCAGAAACTGAAGGTTTTGGTGTGGTTGCAAGTAAGAAGGTTTGCTTGGTGGGTCTTCTTCCAGTCTAACAGAGAGAAGGCCTGAGAAAGAGTCAGGGGGCATGTTAAAGCAACCCTGCTCAGAAAAGGGCTGAGATTTAATGAAGTATCTGAGCAGACACTTCTCTATATGGCTTTGGAGTTAAAAAAAAAAAATAGAAGTGGAATGTTAATTTATCCCCAAATGCAATTGTAAGTCAAAAAGGGATTTCAGTAACAAAATAAGCACAACCTATTCTATGAAGTCCAGAACGCTGTTAGGCTTTCTCACAGCATGTTTTAGAGGAGGTGCAGATTTGAGGCTGATGTAAATCCACAGAACTTCATCTAAATCAGTAGGGTTCCTCTAATTTAAACCAGCCGAGGATCATGTCTCAAATCTCTTAGTCATAACAGCATGCTGTAAGCCAAGAGAAAATTAGTAGAGGAAATTACACACAAATTGTTGCTGTGCTGATTTTCTGAGATAAACAACTTATCATAAATATTTAAAATCCATTATAACTTTTTATTTATTCTCAAATACAGTATGCTAATTTTGCAATGCTAAAATCATTCAGTCCACTTATTTGCATAATTGCCACATGGCAGTTTGGTAGAAGTTTTGATTCAAGATACTTATAAGTGATAGCATGATTGTGTGTTCAGTTGAATCAAGAAAAAAATAAAAGAAACCTTTCAATGCAAAATACATTATAATAACTAACATAGATAAGAGGAGAGAAAAATTGCGATTTGGTTGAGGGCAGAGAAAAGCTTTCCATAAATTAAAAATGTCTGTTGGGTGCTAAAACTTCATAATAGTCTGAGCAAATGTTGAATGTGATGCTCTGGGTAGAATGAATAGTGTTGCAGTGATTAAAATATTAACTGGTGGTTAACTGTAATTGGCAGCGATTCAGTAACAATTATTTTTCCTAGAGGTAGGAATAATGACATCAGCTAGGAAAAGAAAGTATATATGTGTACATATATATACATAATCTGGGAAAATAAATGAGTGATGCACATTTTCTGTCTAATTTACCTGTTAAATGTGTTCTACAAAATAGTTAATCCCTGTGTTAGATCTGTGTACATGGCACCTCCAAACTTTTGGGCTCTTAGAGCAAGCAAGCTGCAAACACAAGCATCTAACAACCAGTTGGGCAGAATCAGATGAAGCAGTGGTTCATAGCCTTCTATGTAACAGGCTTTACCACAGTTTCATCATTCCATGTTCTCACACACACAAATGAATTGTAAACTCCTAGGGGAGAACTGAGTCCACAAATGGGTCTAACTCAGGCCACAGAGTCCCTAGCCCCACTTTTCCAAGGCTCAGAGGCACCTCAGCCCTGGAGAAGCTCAGGCACCAGCCCTCCTCTGCAGGCTTTACAGACCTGCCCATGGAAACACACCGTGTCCAAGACTACCAGGAGCCAAAATTTCAGGGTGTCCATTACAGCCCTGCTTAGAACCTTTTACTGTATAATACTTCAGAAGAGCAGAGAACACCAATGAGGAGAATCAATTCTTTCAAACACTTATTCAGAAAAGTTTATTTTAAAAATCTCCCTGAACACCTTTCCATATATCAGATAACAGCAAAGTGACCCATGAACAAAGAGATCTGAGTAGAAGTTCTGCTACTCAAAAATCACGCTAAAAGGGGAGTACAAAAATGGGACCTTACAAAATGTCCTTGGAAGAAAGTACAAGGAAAAGTTTCATTGTGAAAAAGGAGAAGACTGCTAGACTGGAGGACCCCAGATGAGACTTTGGTGAATACATATCTACAAAATCTAAAATGCTATTACCAGGCAGTAAACATGTCACTGGAAACTGCAATATCTGATGCACAAGAAGCAGGTTATGAGATGACCTGAAATATTCTGGGCAGCCATGGTGGCGTTGAAGACGTGCACACAGGTCTGCTCAGTCTGTAGACCAGCAGTCAAGTCCATGTTATGTTCAGCACCAGCAGGGATGACAATAGTTGTAAATACTTGTAGCACAGAGGTAGTTGTGTAACTTCAAGAGATACAGGTCTCTAGTATATAGTATAATGTTCAAGAGCATGCCTGATCCTAAAGACAAATTAAATCTATACCTCTTCACAAGGCTGTCAAGAGGGTGTTGCTTAGGCTTCGGTTTGCAACATGATCAAAAAAACAAAAGTGTAGGTCTGCTGGGCTGCACCTCACCCTTGAGGGGTAAAAAGGACTTTCTGTTGTATCTCCCATTTAGCTAGAATATTACCTTTGAGTTCACTCTTACATGTTTGTACAGCACGTACTGCAGATAAACCTTGGACCTTGACAAATCTGGCACAGGTAAACAGATATTATGACAAATCTGGTTATAACCTGCAAAGACCGTGTTTACAGGTTGTGTAAGGGCAACAACACAAAACAACCAGTGGTTCTGTTGATTATAATGCTATTATTCATTTCATAATCAAGCAAAGAAGGTGGCATTTCAAAGTAATATTTAAACATACTAAAATCAAAATTTTGAAAGGAAGAGGATGATGACAGCTGTGTAATCTGAGCTTTCTCTTCCTCACAGATACCAGAAACAGCACTGATCTGCTGTGAGGAGCAGAGAAAATTCTCCTTTTCAGAAACTCTCATTAGTATTTGTCTGACCCACTTCTAGTGCTGAAAATAAATTCCTTTTTAAATATGTTTATTGTTAAACTACAACTCATAGCAGTTGTCATTCAATACCTACTAGAGGTACTAAAATCATATACCTAGAATGTCGTGCATGAAAGCTGCCTTCCTGGTGTAAGAATAGCCATATAGCCTCACTCCAATTCTATTGCTTTTCAAACTATGGGAAAAGGAAAGCTTTAAAACAGATGTGCAGTACTTGGATACCCTGTCAACTGATGCAGTGAAGCAATGACAGGTCTGAACTGGTTGGACCCTTTCAGTTTTAGGCTGGACTTCATATTACATGAGAATTTTTGGCAGCTACAAGCCCAGCAGCTATCAATGTTCTCTTTGCTTGTGACAGAATCAAGAAAGCCTCCCATATCAAAGTCTGTCAGCTGAGTGCTTTTCCTCAGCCTTACTCACTCTCTCCCTTTTTTTTAAAGGATACTCAGAAATATAGAGGGTTTACAGAGAAACTGGCAGAAACAAGGGAGCTAGAAAGCCAGCCAGATGTTCTGGGGCTTTGCTTGTTTTACAAGCACTGGATTCTTGTGTGCCTAAACTACTAATTCTGATTTTAATATTGTTTTTCTATTAGCAGACACATTGCTTCTGGCATAAGACTTACAGTGCTCACCTGAAGCAGTTTTTATCAGACGTTGTCTGGTACAGTCACTGGAAGCTGCTGTCACCTCACTTTGCTCAGTGGCACCTGGCAGTTGTCTCCATTTCTCAGTGAAAGAAAAACTCCTGGCTCTTCACAGGCATCTTCTCACTGAACTTAACTCAATTATCCTCATTTGTTTTGAACAGGAGTGGCACCTTGCCTTGTCAAAATGCATGCATTACTCCTGAATTTCACTCTGAATTTATTTCTTTGAATGGTTAAATGCTGTATGAAACATCAATTGGGGTCTGTAGTCAGTTCTTGTTAGAGGCAAGCAAAAACAACTTATTCCAAATTTGTAAGTATTTTAGCTGAGCAAAGAACCATAATCCTACATCAAGGAAAATATATTCTAGATTAAAAAATGAAGAAGCCTGGTGCTTTGAGGGTGTCTCACACAGCAGTTGTGGTGTAGAGTCTCAGAGCTGAGACTACTTCCTTCTTCTCTGGAGAAACAATGACTCTCTAAAACAAGTAGCATCCATTGCACTAGTTAATAATTCAGTTTAACAGTGATGTGAACTTTATGATTAGACAGAGGAGAACATAGTGTGGCAGATGTAAAAATCAGCTGAAATGTCAGCAGCATGACAATGTAGAGACTTTCCTTTACTGCCTGTGAATTCTGTTTGACAGAGGGAGTGGTTAAGAGAACACAGTACTTTTTAATGCCTAAATAAAAGTATTTATCTAACTTGGCAAATGAAGTCAGGAACAATTTTTCTTGCCTGCCAACCAGGAAAGTGCATTGTTAAAACTTATGGGCCACCTAAAGAAACACTCTAGGACAAGGGATTAAGTGGCGTGAGGAGAGTTGATTTCCCTTTTTCCATCCTAAGAGAGAGGGTTGGAGAACAAAGTCTGGTTTTAAAAGGAAAACGGCTAAATAAATAAAGTTACATCTGAATTTCAACAGTGAATAAGGGTACAACATGAAGGATGTGGCGTTTGGTTGTGTTATTGTTAAGTTCTTGGCTCTCCTACATTGCTTTCAGATAATGTAAGAGTATTCTGGAGCAGAAAAAAACCTACTTGTTGGAAAGAGCCATGGAGCAGGATAAATCAGGGAAGAGAGCTACTGTGTGTTGTTGAGGGGTTGTGGATGCAAGCAGAGAAGCTGCTGATAGCAGGAGGAAGTAGGTAGGTCCCACAGGGGAAGGAAAAGGCATTTTCTAGGCTGTGGAGGAGGGTGGGCAGATTGCTGTAAGCCAGAAAGTGTTTCAGCTGGCTGGAACCAAGTCTGACAGCAAGACATTTCTTCTGAAGGGACACAGTGAGTTCTAAAAGAGGTGCACGTGGACTATGAGGAGAGGCTGAGAGATTTGGGGTTGTTCAGACTGGAGAAGAGAAGGGTCTGCAAAGACGTTACTGTGGCCATTTAATACTTAAAGGGGGCCAATAAGAAAGATAGGGACAGAATTTTTAGTAGGATCTTTAGCAACAGGACAAGGGGTAGTAGTTTTAAACTGAAAGAGGGGAGATTCAGACTAGACATAAAGAAGAAATTTTTTACAGTGAGGGTGGTGAAACAGTGGAATGAGTTGCCCAGAAAGGAGATAGATGACCCATCCCTGGAAACATTCAAGGTCAGGTTAGAGTGGTCTCTGAGCAACCTGATCTATCCGAAGATGTCCCTGCTCTTTGCAGGGGGGTTGGACTGGGTGACATTTCAAGGTCCCATCTAACCCAAACTGTTCAATGATTAAATTCATCAATGGTCAAAGGGTTCAATTGCCCTGCAGAGCTGGCCTTTGAGTATTGTGAGGCTCATACCACAGTGTTTCCACTATTACAAGAAACCTCTGTAATAATTGCTTAGTCTGTTATCTCAGAACATGTATTTGTTTCCTAATCTGAGGAACCTGAGGTTATGAGAACTTCAAAACTGTGCTTTAATCTCTCTTGGATCCTTCTTTCCCTTTCAAAAGGTCATTCATCAATATTTGCATAATGAAAGGCATAACAATGATTCAGTGAAGCCACACCATAAATCCGTGGGACTATTTCAAGCAGATATTCTGCACAGCAGACTGCCCCACAATTTTCAGGTCTTTGGGGGGTTGTTTGTTTGTTTGTTTGTTTTGCTTTTTACTGAAAATAACTTTAAATTTCTTCCTATGCCGAACAAGAAACTTCTACTAATGAAAAAGAAGGAGTGGTTCCTGAAGCTTCTCATGCATTCACTAAGCTCTATGCCTTGTTTTGAAGACACAAAGCATGTTACTTGTGGAACAAGTTGCCCAAATTAGGTCCACTGGGTAGATAAGGATATTGTTTATTCTCTGTTGATTTCTGCAAGAGTTCTGTGTTCTTAAAGCAGATCCAGGGCAAACTGTGGCTATATGAAGCAAGAAATCCTCAGCAGCCTTTCCCAGTAGTCACCAACATAATGAATGAGCATGTGAACAGGGCCCTTCAACTGATTGCTTTGTAAAAGAGGTTAAACAGTCTTTCTCTGTAACCACTCTAAAATCAGTAACTGCAGCTTTATCTTGCCAAAGTAGATCTATGAAAAATAACTTGGTCTTCTGATTTGCCACGGTCCCCCTGTGCACCCTGCTGAGCTAGACTGACATGCAGGCAGGTACATGGGCACTGCCATGTAACGTGGCAGCCAAATGTCTTTGAAAGCAAGACCCAGAGAGTGAAGAGACTAACTCCCCAAGGAAAAGTTTAAAGTTTTCTTTTAAAACATTTATGCTACAATCTTATAAGGGGACCTCAGAAGGCATGAGATATTTCCTTTACACCCTTAGCAATTCTTTGTGAAATGAGTCTGAAAATCTGTTTACTAAATAAAGTTATAAACCCTCTTCACATCATAAACAGCACTCCACACTCCCATGCAGGACTGAGCTTGTTCATGACACGTTTCTCAAAGTTGGAAGAATCACTGAGTTGAAAAATAACATTCAGGTCGTAAAAATCTAAACCATTTCTGCAAAGCTTTCAGAGAGAAGACTTTCTAGGCTGATTTATTCTCTACGGTTGCCATGATCATTGACCTTGCAGGCATTTCTGGGATGCTGAAATGCACCACAGACATTTAAGTGCTAATTCATTACAGTAATTTCAATCCTCTGAGTTATATGAATTTGTTTTTCTTGAAAATGGCTGTGCATTCTGCTTTTGTAGAATGACATGCCCTAGGAATGCCATCCAGTTGTGTTCCACTTAAGGTAGTCAATAATTACTTCTTCTCAGATCTTCTTCCCTAAAGGTTTATTCATATATTAAAAACATGTATTATCCTCTGAATCTATATACTTACATGGTGAGATCATCATCTGGTGTATGTTAGGACCACAGTTTCTTTATACGGTATCTGATGAGCTGATGTATGGATTTGAAGGGCCAAAGAACCTTCTTTGACCAGTTTCTCTGGCCTTATGATTAACACAGGCCATAAGATTTTCAAATGCTTGTGAATTCCAAGAGAAAAAAAGTATGTCAAGTAGCTGGCTCAGTTTCTAATGACTTTACTTAAAAAATAATTTTTTTTTTTTTTTTTAAGAGTAAGGTTTTGCTGGATTTAGTGGCCATATAAATAAGTCAATATAGAGCAATGCATCCCCCTCTAAGAAAAATAATTATTTTCTAAACTGTCACATGTGCCCAAGCCCATGATAAGGTTGCTACTTATAAACCAGAAACATCTGCATGCCAAAACTATTTTAGTCATGGCCCAAACTAAACATGACATTTTAATACTGTGTCACTGCATTCCCACAAAACACACTTCGTTTTCTACTCCAGATAATCCATTTCTGCCTTCTGCTGGAAGCACATCACTTCAGTCACACGGCAATTTGTCATAGAGAAGATAAAACTGAACATAAATTAAATATTTATCTTTCTAGGGACATTCTCCTTGGGTATGTGTAACTTTGATATGTTTATTCAAGTGGCAAAAAATTAAAATTTGAAAAGAGCTCTCTGTGACATGCTTTTCCTCCAGTGAATTCTGATTTACAGAGAAGTCAATGAACTGATGCTAATGTAGCAGGAACATCAGATTTACGCTCGTGGCCCTCTTTTTAAAAATACTGTTTCCTTTTCTGACATGAATGCAGCTGAGGAAACTATAAGATGGATTCTGGGTGTACTAAGTGCCAACTGCTACACACTAGTCTTTAAATGATGCAGATGGCAAAGCAGTGCCAACATCCAAGGGGTTCTGTCTCAAAATACAACTTTATAAAAACAGCTCAAAGGAACCAAACAAATTTTATTTTTCCCAGCGCTGTTTCTGCTTGCTGCAGGTTTGGTACAGGTCCAAGCTGTACATCTTCCCAAGAATAAAAGCTTGCCTGTGTATTGGAGAAAAAATGAATAAGGCAGGTAGAGTTACTGTAACAGTAATATCTGCAGGATGACTCCTGATTTACACCTGTATGAGCATTAGACACACCGTCTATAATCTACTGAAGGCAAAAGTGAAATTATGGCTTAGCAACTCCTGAAAATATTCAGCTTCGAAGATACAGTAAATCATATAAAATATTAATCAGACTCCCTCAAAAAGTATCCTTATAGGTAGGGTTGAATGCTCTCTAAAATTATGTCTTTTGAATTGCGCTTTTTATTGGCAATTTAAATTCCAACAAATACAATGTTTAAGTATCTCAGTAAATTTCACTCCGAAGCAATCAAAGTGGTATGCTGCTACTGGTGATGAGAATCACTGTGAAGAGAACCTAAGACTCAACATGTTTTTGCAAGTTAGTCAAAGCTCTGTGTGGGAAGAAGCCACAGAAATTTATTCAAGCTCCTACTTTAGTTTAGAGCACAAGTGTGAGTTACACCAGGAAGTGAAATTCGGTCTGGATAGAGAATATTGGCATCTATCTCACAGAATAATAGAGAGGAGATTTAAGAATTTTGAAAATATGCTTCTGGAAGACAGATATACAGGTGTTTCCAAGCAAAGATGTGCTTTTCTTACAATAATCTCTTTCAGAAGTGTGCTGAGGAAGATGGTAACATGATGACATATCCTAGACAAATCTTCAACTTCTTTGCCTTTTGCTTCTCCCTTAGTGACTGGACATTTCATCTAGAGTTCTCTTGGTTCCAAAGACACTGAATCATCTTGCTGAGTGGAAACTGAGAACATTGAGTTTCAAAGGACTGGAAAAATTAAAAAAAAAACAAAACCAAAACCAAAACCAAAACCAAAAACAAAAACAAAAACTGGAACCACTTAAAGATGAGGTAAGTTTACAGAGGGAAGAGGCAAGGAAGTCAAGGTCATAAAGTGAGTTTCCAAATCAACCATATTTGCTGCAAAATTATATTCTAGATGCCACTTTGCACAGTGGTGAGTGCTCATGTTGCAGTAATATACTTGCACGGGGCCTGATGCATTGTGCTTTGCCTTTTCTCTCTATAATAATATATCAGTAATGAAGACAATAGAACTCCCCAAATAAGTGTAGGGTCCTATATAGTAAATTTATAGTCAAGTCAACATCAATATCAGCAAATAAACTATATTCCACTGAACTAGTGTAAGGCTTGAAGATGAGGGCATGATGAGGATACAACTGTCAAAATATTTAATGTATTATTTCACCTGTAAACTGGAAAATTTTTATTTGACAGGTGTTTTATACAAATCTTTGAGGAAAAAAAAAGAAAAAGTATTGCATATTTTTCTAGAACTTCATAAGATAAATATAAACAATGGGTATAACTTCAAAGAGGTACTTTTAGAAATAATATAACATTATCTTATAACTATTCATAGCAATATATAAGCCCTGCTGCAAAACTAATCCTCTCCCTCACTAGCACTTAAACCCTATTTACTACCCTAGTTAACCTGGCTATGGAAGTACTTAAGTACGTAAAGAGGGCATATTTCATAAATTCTTAAGTCCTAGATAGCATGCAGTTAAAATGGATGCCAATCCCAAAACTCTGAATGCATGCTTCAATTATTGGAGAAACAGAGTATTCAAATCAATAGAAAGTAGTAATACCTACAACTATCAATATACATGCAAATAGCTGGCACTTCACTAGTGTCTTTCTAATGCTCAGTTTATTTTAAAATTTCAAGGCATAACTTAAGCATGTTGTTTCATTCTTGCAGGATAGAAGAGCACTAATTCAAACATCTAAAGGGAAAATGAGAGAGACTGTTTATGGAGAAATCACATGGCAGAATTTCTGTCTTGCACTTCCCTT
Organism: Columba livia; assembly: GCF_036013475.1. Taxonomy (NCBI): domain Eukaryota; kingdom Metazoa; phylum Chordata; class Aves; order Columbiformes; family Columbidae; genus Columba; species Columba livia. The sequence continues at coordinate 70,330,404 of NC_088642.1, forward strand.
AACATTTGGAGTCCAGGTAATACAATATAAAGGAAAGCGGCCACAGCACAGTACAAAGAGTTTATACAAGAAATGCTACTTTTTCCAATGCATGAGACAGTTCGTATAACCTAAAGTATATCACTGCTAGAGAATCAGCTCAACTATATCATTGACTGAGCATCAAATGAACCCTGATACATATGCATAATTTTCATTTATTTGCCTTGAATTTTAACCCAAGTTAACCCATTCTTGTAAGCTTGATGACTTCCAAGTTGAAGTTTACAGGAAGAATAAAATGCACCAGCAATTCTTTGACTAACCTTGCCTGCCGCTACAGTTCAGAGCTGCATTATCAACACTTAAACATTCAGATAATGATACAACATGTTGTTCTGTGGTATAGTAAGAGGCTGATCAGGATCTCATGACCTACTTTACCTCTGAGAGAGGAAGAATGGACGTGGTTTACAAAGTACAAAGCAGGTAAGAATCAGGGCACATGGCAAACTCAAATTGAGGTAACTCAAAGGGTTTCTAACACATCTGTAGAGAACATACCACCTTACTGACTATCATTGCAAACAAAGGAGTCATATAAATGCAACATTTCAGGAGAAGAATGAAAATATTGTTGGTCTTTAAATATACAGTAATACATAACAGAGATTTGGGAAAGGATCCCAAGTCTGATTCGTCTTCTCCAGCACTCTCTGACTTAAAGTGCTAAAGTTGTGGTCCTCAGCTTCAGTAGCAGAATGCTATTAGTTTCTTTGTGGAAAAAAAAAATCCTCACAATATAGTCTGTGGTAATGGCAAACTTGCATTCAGCAAAGTTTGAAAATATCAGACAAACTACATAGCATTTGCTGTTTCATTCTCTTTTGTTAATGAACTCCATTCAAATTTTGGTTAAATACATGCATGTCTGCTCTAAAAATGGCAGAAGCCATTCTAGAACACCCCTCCCAAAACTGCAGATTACTTTGATGTGGCCAAGATTATTTCTTTAGAGTGCATTGCTGTGTTTCAGTTTACTATAATTACAGGAATAATTTGTGATTCTCTTACAAGGAGGTTTCCCATGGAAGAGAAAATGTTTTATTTGACCAACTTATGTCACAGGGAAAAAAAGAGACACTTTCAGACATGCAAGTTTGTTAAGTTTCCATGTATATATTAGTCTAGTAAAAACAATGAGAGTTCAGTTCTACTGGTACTCTTCTCAAAGAACATTCATTTGGATTTGGAATGCTGTTCACAGCTGATTTTGATGTGTACATTACCTAAAGTGGTACAAATAATGAACTTGTCATTTTCTGAGGCAGTGTAATTAATATCTCCCAGAGCCCGCAAAAAAGACTACAGATAACAATAGCCCACTTGTTTAACCTCATCCTGCAAACATCAACAATTATGGTACATTAAGTCCGGAGGTTTGAGACCTGTTTCATCACATGGTCCCTTCCTTTCCTATTCTGCAACCAGCAGGCCTGTTTACAAGTAACTAATGACTGGTGGTGAGCGATGGCAAGAGCTGTGTGTCCAACACAGTGCCCCAACACAAATCCAGGTTTAGTTCAAACTCTTTGTTTTGGAGAGCACAGACTTCAGGAAATCAGGGCAAAAACTTACTTATTTGTGTGAATAGTCTCTCTGAAGTCAGGGGATTCACTTGTGTAGCTGAAATTGTTGATCTGAATGACATCAGCTCAGCCTACAGAAACAGCATTGACGAAGATCAAGCTGAATTCATGTCCCTCTTGCACACCACACTGGAACATAAATTATATGAACCATTAATGCCCATAGCTTTATCTATTAGAATAACTGATGTTCCAGAGATATAATAATTAATTCAACCATAAGATGATTGTGTGAAACTTTTGACAGTATCAACATGAAAAACATCACATCTATTAAACCATTACTTTGTTAATTTCACTGCTTATATAAGCACTTGGGATTCTGTTTTACTAGATTGCTAGCAGATGCTGCAAAGCAGATGACTTACATAGTCAGACCACCTGGAGAAATTCAAGTGTGGCATTCTTTTAATCATCTTTCTATATTATAGGTCTGTTTGAGAGTAACCAAACAGTTCAGTATCTGAAGTACAAACTAAATTTCTGCTATGAATTATTTTCATCCAACTCCCCTTTTCCCCCAGTGTTATTATTACTAGTTTGTTTGTTTGTTTTCTCCATATTACAAGGTACTGAGCTCATTTTGGAAGAGACAGTGCCAGCAAGGACTCTGCTGGCCTGTAAACTGGAGAATTTGGCCCAGCAGTGCTTGTTTGTGGTGGTTCCCATTGAGCAGAACAGTCCTGAGCAGAAACAATAGCAATAAGACCTTGCAGATGAAGACTTGGCTTTGTATTGGAAATATATAAGTAACGTGCAGCTAGATGTGCCCTTCTTACCTGGTTTGATTCACTTTTTTTGGTACAAGTGTATAAAAAACACCCTTGTGCCAGCAGTCTGGATTAAGAATGAATACCAGTCAGATAGTCCTAAAGATGTTGCTGTTTCTACAGGCACTAGTGCTGTAGCTGGTGGAAGCAATTTTTCACAGATCAGGCCAAGACAATGATCTCAGTGTTGTCAAATCAGCACACAGCACTAATGGTAGTTTTAACTATAGGGGATTGTAGAATGAGAATACACAATTAGAATCTTGAATGCCTGATATGGAGTTGGCGTCACTCCAGCAGCAGAGATGGGAGCTGCTGTGGCTCCAGCAGCTGCAGGGCAGGCACCCTGAAGTCATGGGAGGGACTTCACAGCAAACCTGAAACTGGATTTCAGAGATGCAGGACCTGAGGCCTGTAGATTGCAGACACACAGACAGGGTCCTCTCTAAATGCCAGCCATGGTCGAAGAGAGCTAGATCCTCATGATCTCCATCTTATATAGTTGGTATGACGATTATGGGATGGAATACTCAGTTGGTCAGTTTTAGTCACCTGTTCTGTCTGCCCCCTTGGCAAACATGTCCCTCTCAATTATGGGATGTTATCAGAATTCTTAGCTGTCATAGCAACAAATCTAAACATGAACTTTTTCAGCATTCCATTGGTGACTCTTATCAGTTTCAAGCACAGTGTCCGAAAAACATGCAGGCAAAAATTCAGAAAAGTACAGTTACTTAAAAGAACTTAGTTGAAAGGAAAAATTCACTAAATGGGAACCGGTCTTGCTTTTAACAAAACCAGGACACCAGATTAAAAGGCTTTCACAATTGGGAGTATAGCATCATCCTCTTAATTCCTCAAAAACAGAATGAAGTATTGGCTACCAAAAAATTTCAAGTAGTGTATGCAACAGTAGCAGCACCGCCTGCAAAGGACACCCTTTTTTGTCAGTTTAGAAAGAGTGTTACTGGCCTATGAAAAATGATGAAAGCAAAGCCAAGAGAAAATCCAACAGGATAAATACAAACCAGAGCAAGGGAAATTTAACACAGAGCCTTAAAGTTGAGCAGTAGAGGTAAGAATTAGGCAAGTGGGAGTCAAGGCAATGAGTGATGGGATTTTTCACTGTTTTAATCATTCTGTAATTTCTCAAGTATTTGAGATAATGATCAGGGCTAGACTATGAATGATTGCCTATTAACTGCAAGGCACTTATAAGCTGTCCAGGGAGAGCTGCCTGACAGATATGAAGGTCTTCTTTTTGTGTAGCTGTGCTGATTAATAATATTCTGAGGATACATGGGCATAGATTATCTGCGATCAAGTGCTGATAACATTCTCTCACCTGTTTATACCATTTACAATTTGATTAGTTGCTCTCTTTTTTCTGTGAGCTATATCTGACATTATCCTTTAGAATGAACACCAGCAGTACTTCTGAAGCCATATCTCTGCCCTAGACATTGTCCTTTTCTCTGATATGATGAAGTAGGAAAACCTGTAACTTGCAAAATAAATTCTTGATTTGCCCTTGGTAGTCTGTAGAATGTCTTTACCAGGAAGTTTGAACAGGGACTGATACCTCAAATTTTTTTATCTTCAGAAATGTTAAAGTGAGGATAACAAACTATGTTTACACAGTGCAGCAAATATTATTTACACTCTGTGAATTTGTCTTTGGGCAAGCTTACCTGAGCTCCAGGGATGCAATGATGAGAAGCATTATGCAGGAGACTACAGAAGGTAATATGTGCATCTTTGCATGGGTCATGACTTGGGGTGCTTCACTAGGCTACACTTCTCTGATTTGGTCCCTGCTAACTTGGAAAAAGTATCCTTTCCATCTAGATACAGAAGAGAAATTGTAGGAGGGAGTCAGAACTACCTTCGGCATCAGGGTGGCTTTGTCTGTGTTCACACCACAAAATGGGTGATTCATCAGATGAATTTAGGTGAAATCCATGAAGCATAAACTGTGTCCCTAGGCCAGACACTCTGACTGAAATTGCCCCATAAATTTGAAAGATTTTCTGTGTGTAACAGAGAAGAAGAAAGGTTGCAATGCAGTAAGAACATTGAATAAGGGAGCCATTTTCCTTTTAAGGTATCTGAAATCTTTTGAGAATAATGGTTAAAATAGTAGTATAATTTTATTTTCTCAAATAAGAGGAATGTAGATGTTTCTGGGGTATTAATCCGGTGTATTAAGAACTTTTTGCATCCCAACAAATGAGGAATAGCAAAGATTCACAGTGATAGTAAATGTAATGAATATTTAGCTGGGCTGCTCAATTCTGGAAAAAAAGAGTATATTAAAGCCCCAGACATTCACTAATGTACTAAAACTGAATACTGAGCACTAAATGGAGTAAAAAGTCCTCAGGAAGTTTCTAAAAAAGAAAGGACTCATGATATGTCCTTCTTCAATAATATGAAGACAGGCTTCTTATGCTCTGAGTTACCTTTTAAAACTATCTAGAAAAGAGCATCAGAGTACTAAAGTATATTTTATGCACGCTTGCCCTGATTCTCAACTGGCCAGCTAGGAGTGTTACTAGCCCAAGTTTTGCCTATGTAAACTTTCTTGACTGCTTAAGCCATGATACTTATGGGGACGTTATCCCCTGACTAAAGATAGGTGTCTTTGATAGCATCAGGAAAATAGAAAGAGTATGAGAGAGCATGCACATGCATGTGAGAGGCTGTTGCACTTTCTCATGTGAGTAAAGTGAGGAGAATTAGGCCTGTCCTTAAGTTTTGTGGTGAGTGGAGACAAGGTTTGTCATGTTGGATTTGGACCTGTTTGCTTTCCTTCCTTTTCTTCTACTTCTCTCTCTCTCTGTTGTTGTTATGTGCAGACCTCACACTTACATTAGAAGCTTAAATTGATACCCATAGAGCCTTTTATGTGTTAATAAAAACAAGCTTTTAACCCAGAGGCTCTGTTTGGGGTAGTACCAGCAGACAATGAAAGATCGTTGTTAGTCCTGGGCTGAGTCAGAGAAGCAGTAGATGTCTTCTTCTGCTGGGAACAAAATAGGTTCCAGAGGAAATCCCACCCAGAGCAGGATCATCTGGTACTGGGAGTTGTCCACAGGAGGAGACTGCATCTTTGTGCCTGGAAGAAGTGCATGGTCAGGCATTGCCACCCCACAGTCATCAAAGTATCAAGAACCCTGAGCTGGCACAGGGGTGTTAAATTGACATAGAAGAGTTTGAGATTGACAACTAAGTCCATCTGATCTTCAGTGCTAACAGCTCCTGCCCAACTCACCCTTAGGCACGGCTGGGCAAACCTTCCTATTTAGCCCTTGTAGCTTTGGATCTGCTTCAACCAGCGTGGCTGTGAGTCAGTGAACTGCATGGGCACAAGTGGGAAGTGCTGCGTTTAAGCATGGGAATTCAAGCAAGTTCTCATCAAGGCAAACTGACATCCTTTACAAGGCTTTTGTTATCCCTGCATCCTTTTGGTTGCAAGTTCAGGCACAGATATGTAAAAGGAACTTCTTGTTCATGCTTCCGTGACTGACCATTGATTTAAGTCCTATTAAAAATAGCTACAGGAAGAAAATAAAATCCTTTAAGAAAACTGTTTTATTTCTGCTTTGGTTTATTCCCATACAGTGTTGGACTGAGGGAAGATGATGAATTTAAGGGCGAAAAAAACATAGCTGGCAAAAAATTAAGATATTATTCTTTGATTTTCACTAGATGCAGAAATAACATCAATTGGGGGCTGCTTCTGTATTGTTAGCAGCTGGTTCGCTGTAGTCCTACTCTAATCTTTGTTTCACTCACCACTGTGTCCCAATGAAAATAATGACTGCTACATGCTCGGTAGTTCTGAACAATGAAACCCATGCTTGCAAATTAATGTTGTTTTGAGTTCAGCAGTTCCAGCCTTGATGGATTTTTCTTATTATTTTTTCAGTTTTGAGCACTGTGGTAAACACTTGAGTCAAAATTTACTAGCGTAGTCTTCAGTGATTCTCAAAGAAATTCAGACTCTGTCATCGGTAGCAGTAAGCAGGTCAAACCAAGTATATTTAAAACTCTAGTCTCTGTTCATTTATTTTAATGAGAGTGTGATCTAGTGGCTCTGTAAGCAGTTGAAAAAAGTTGGATTTTATATCATTAATATTTTATGTTACAAATGTCTATCTATTCTGGCATTGTACCTTACCTTTTCTTCCCTTTCACAAATGGAATCTGTCTGAATACAGTGGGTATTGGCAAATCACTCTCTGCTCTAAAGGAAATCACAGCAGGATCAGCCAGCCTTGGGTGGAGAAAAAAAAAAAAATAAATTGAAATTAAATTGATTTATATCAATTTAAGGGGCCCAAGATGGCTGGGGTGCATTCAGAGATTGTTTCTTCCACTCTCAGGATCAGAGCACCCCCACACGCAGGAAGTCAAGGAAGGCCTCTGTGCTTAAATAGGGATCTGTTGGGTATGCTCAAGCAGAAGAGGAGAGTTTACAGGTCATGGAAGCAGGGGCTGGCCACTTGGGAAGAATATAAGGCTGCTGTTAGAGGATGTAGGAAGGCAGCTAGGATAGCCAAGGCCTCCTTAGAATTACAGCTGGCGAGAGGGGTCAAGGACTGCAAAAAGAGCTTTTTCAAATACATAGCAGATAAAACTAACACCAGAGGCAATGTAGGCCCACTGATGAATGGGGTGGGTGCCCTGGTGGCAGAAGATACAGAGAAGGCAGAATTACTGAATGCCTTCTTTGTCTCTGTCTACTCTGCTGGAGGCGGTCCTGGGGAGCCCTGTACCCCTGAGACCCCGGATGAAACCAGGTCAGTGGAGGAGTTTGCTTTAGTTGATGAGGACTGGGTTAGGGAGCAATTAAATAGTCTGGACATCCATAAATCCATGGGTCCAGATGGGATGCATCCACGGGTGCTGAGGGAGCTGGCTGAAGTCATTGCTGGACCGCTCTCCATCAAAGTCTTGGGAAACGGGAGAGGTGCCCGAGGATTGGAGGAAAGCAAATGTCACTCCAGTCTTCAAAAAGAGCAAGAAGGAGGACCCGGGTAATTCTAGACCGGTCAGCCTCACATCCGTCCCTGGGAAAGTTATGGAACAGCTTATCCTTGGTGCCATCTCAAGGCATATCAAGGACAAGAGGGTTATTAGGGGCAGTCAGCATGGCTTTACTAAAGGTAAGTCATGCTTGACCAACCTCATAGCCTTTTATGAGAATGTAACAAGGTGGATGGATGACGGCAGAGCGGTGGATGTGGTCTACCTTGACTTCAGCAAAGCGTTTGACACAGTCTCCCATAGCATCCTCACAGCTAAGTTGAAGAGGTGTGGTCTGGACAATAGACTAGTGAGGTGGGTTGCAAACTGGCTTAAGGAGAGAAGCCAGAGAGTGGTAGTCAATGGTGCGGAGTCTAGTTGGAGGCCAGTATCTAGCGGAGTGCCTCAGGGGTCAGTATTGGAGCCAATATTATGCAATATATTCATTAACAATTTAGACGAGGGAATAGAGTGTACTACCAGCAAGTTTGCTGATGACGCTAAGCTGGGAGGAGTGGCTGACACGCCAGAAGGCTGTGCTGCCATCCAGCGGGACCTGGACAGGCTGGAGAGTTGTGCGGGGAATAACCTGATGAAATTTAAAGAGGGAAAGTGTAGAGTTCTGCATCTGGGCAGGAACAACCCCAGGTTCCAGTATAGGTTGGTAAATTACATATTAGAGAGCAGTGTAGGGGAAAGGGTCCTGGGGGTCCTGGTGGACAGCAGGATGACCATGAGCCAGCACTGTGCCCTTGTGGCCAGGAAGGTCAATGGCATCCTGGGGTGTATTAGAAGGGGGGTGGTTAGTAGATCAAGAGAGGTTCTCCTTCCCCTCTACTCCACCCTGGTGAGACCCCATCTGGAGTATTGTGTCCAGTTCTGGGCCCCTCAGTTCCAGAAGGACAGGGAACTGCTGAGAGAGTCCAGCATAGGGCAACAAAGATGATCAAGGGAGTGGAGCATCTCTCTTATGAAGAAAGGTTAAGGGAGCTGGGTCTCTTTAGTTTGGAGAAGAGGAGGCTAAGGGGTGACCTTATTAATGTCTATAAGTATATAAAAGGTGAGTGCCATGAGGATGGAGCCAGGCTCTTCCCGGTGGCAAACAATGATAGGACAAGGGGTAATGGGATCAAGCTGGAACACAAGAGTTTCCACTTAAATTTGAGAAAAAACTTCTTCTCAGTGAGGGTGACAGAGCACAGGAACAGGCTGCCCAGGGGGGTTGTGGAGTCTCCTTCTCTGAAGGCATTCAAAACCCGCCTGGACATGTTCCTGTGTGACCTCACCTAGGTGTTCCTGCTCTGGCAGGGGGACTGGACTAAATGATCTTTTGAGGTCCCTTCCAATCCCAAACATACTGTGATACTGTGTTATATGCAGGAGAAGATGCTTTTTCAAAAGCATTCATATGGAAATATTAATTAAGATATATTGACTGATAAACAGATCTCTTTAAAATGGTGTTTCCCACAGCACTTATTCTTAACATGTGTTTTTGTTGAAGAAATAGATAGTTGCAAATATCATTTTTTTCACAAAGACAAGAACATTAGAAAAATACTGTGCTGTCCTGCTTCATCAGTGGTCAAGATTTTTGCAAGTGTAGTCTCCATTTTGGATTTGTGTGAACAATGAAGGGTAACAGAAGCCCAATGTGACTATGCAACTACCTGAAGCAGAACAGCTTCCTCCTGCACAGATGGACTCGAAGACTGTCAGTGCTTTTATGTCTCTAAGCATCTTTCTCTTACCTAAAAATGAGATAGAAACTTTCCCTCACCTTGCATACAACAGGTACATTGTAAGCTAGCAAATGCTCTTGAGATCCATTTAGATTTGCAGTTTCGGTGGTAGTTGATATACTGTGTGAGATTACTATTGTCACTGTCTTTGCATAATTTAAGCAGAGGCTGGTTTGTTCTACATACATAGAATAACGTCGACATTAATGTACCGTAGGCTATACCACTGATGGCTCTCTCCTCAAGACAAAGGATCACTACATTATAAAGCATATATGCTTTATAATCTTTTCCTGCAATCTCATTCACAGCCAGTGGCGAATATGCTTCTAAGCAGTAATGAAAGAGAGGGTAATTCGAGCAGATGGAGTGCAATATTCAAGCCATTATACCAAATCACACCTAGAATATGGTATGCAATTCAGATTATTTGCATTCAAAAAAGACCTGATAGAATCAGAAAAGTTTCAGAAAATTATGATTAAACTAATCAGCGGTTTGAGAGAAAAATTGCAGAAAGTTAAAGGAACAATTATGTAATAAATAGCATAAGGACACTGAGAATTAAGGACCCAAAAATTCCTTGTAATTCAATCCTGATAATTTCCAGTCCTTCAATTCTTCCTTTCATGTTCCTGCCTACTTTGCTGTATAGACAAAACCTATTAGATTGGTCTGCCAGTTCCCTAAAAACTTAGAAACTGTTGGCATGCAGATTTCAGTTGGCCAAGGCATGGAAAGATACCAGAGAAGGAGCTCCAACAGATCTTGAGAAAATGGGTGGCTATGTGGAAAAGAAAAATTCACGTGGGTTATCTGCAGCAAAAGCTGCAAGGTAAGGTTATCACACTGATCATCCAGCACATGTACAGCTTGACACCAGCATTGACACATGCCTCATGCATCACAGCTGACAGTTAAAGGGTGTAACTGCTGAGCAGGAGTGGGACGTGAAGGCCCTGGGATATCTGCCTGGACATCAGAGAATACAGGGTGGAGATGGAGGGCAATGGAAGGTGCATAGTGACAGTGGGACCAAACTCAGGGGGAAAGAGAACACATGTATTGTGCTGCTCTAAAAAAGCCATCTCTCTCTGTTGAAATTGCTGTGAAAGAAGGCTGTATATCCACCAATCTTTCAAATTCTTGGTTTCCAAATATTTGGTGAAGAAACCAACCTTCAATTATACTTTGCCTTTAAGATTTCTTTTTTGTATGTTTGTCCTCAGCTTTACACAATTCTGCCAGGGAATCCTCACATAAATCATTTATTCTCTACCTGCAACTTTTATTTGAAGTCTCTTTAGGAACACAGTAAAATTCTGAACTGAATTTAAGATTCTGTTACTGCATTACTGCCTCTCTGCTCATAGCTGGCCTGTATGGTAAGATTAAAATCCTATTTAATCCATTTTCCAAAGAAGGCTTATTTTCAGCCTGTGACAGAGGAACGAAACGTTTTGTCAGTGAGTTCAAAATGAAGCATTATTTAAATATGCATATCCTTCTGCAACAAATACTGTGTAAATGGAAGGCACCACAATATATTAAGACCCGCACAAGACATGCAAGGTTTTACAAATTCTGCAATATGATTTTCTGCAAGTAGAAGCTAACTCTACCCTGTTACAAAGAAATTCTGTCTCCAGAAGCAAAGTTCATGAAGATATCATGAGATACAACAACATCTGGTACCAAATGCCCATTTGAACACCCTTTTCCTGGTCCTCTTAGGGCAACCCAAGTGAGTGACCGAGAGAAGCATTATATGGGGTATATAGTACATGAGATTTGCAACAAAAGATCAAAGATAACGTTTTAGAATTTTTTAATCTTGTTATGCTCTGATCTTTGATAACTTCTTGGACAGCAAGTTCCAAAATCTGATGACATAGTAAATGAAACAGAACTCTTTTGATGTAAATTTTCAGTTTGCTACAGCTAAACAGTTTCAAATGTTCTCTTGCATTATAAAGAGAGGGGACTAGCAACTCAAAATTAAACCATACATGGTTTAATTAAACCATTAAACCATACATTTTTTTTAATGCCTTGCTTTCATCAAGTGCTTTTGTTCCACTCTATTCCTAGAGCAAAGACCCATTTATCCTCCTAGTAGAGTTTTTACGAGCTCTGGGAACTGCTGTAGAGATCCAAATGCAAGTGTTAAGGCTGCAAATGGCTTCTGCAGGATGGGCTAATGTGAGCCTTTTTCTCTCTGTTTGTTTAGGCAATCAGACAGCACTGAAGATAAGATGCTCCTCAGTTTTTCCAAAATGAAAGAAGAAACAGAGAGACTGATTGTGTGAAACAGAAGTCCGTACCAGTCCCTTTGGCAATCTTGATGGATTTTTTAGCTTGTTCCTCTGGCTATGTAGAACGCGTATGAAGTATATATTAAAATATTCATACACTGGGCAATAACCACCTTTCAAGACTGATGTGAGATTGACTCAGAAACACACAGCTCTTGGGGCTTGATTCATGTTTCCTTAATGTTTGCTGTTGGCAAGACTGCTCCCATTGATAAATTCTCAAAACAAACTTGTGAGCCAAGATTGCTTTTCCCTCTATGACTGATATTTTCCTACCCACAAACTTTGGTAATTTTACTTAATAGGTAAATTTTATTCATCCCTTCTAGCACTAATTCTCTTTGAAAGAAAGGGAATGCATAATTTACTCTGATATATTTGTCTTGCTAAATTCCATCTTGTATAAAATGCATGTCAAAGAATGTTTCTCAGATATCAGTATCACTTCATATACTACTATAAATGCTATCTGTTTTGCATAAAAGTAATAATAAATGACGATGCAATCAGCACGTAAGCTCCTAAAAATCTGTTGATTACTTGAAAAAAATTCTCAATCTCTGAAACATAGATCAGATTAATTTTTTACTTCAAGTTTAGGAATCTGTGACATGAACATTAACATGGAGGTGTTAGCAAGGATAAAAGAGGAGCTGAATATTTATGGCAATATTTACACTACGATAACAGAGATGAGAAATAACTTTCAGAAGGAACACAAAGCCAAAATTACAGGGTTTAATTTTGGTGTTACGCTACGTATCTTCAGTTCTCCTACGTGTGACAACACCAGGGCTTTCTGTGAGGTAAGCCCTTGCGGGAGTCCCACTGAATGTACCCCATTACAACAACTAGCTATGACTTACAGCTGGAATTTCGGATTTGCACCTGAGAAAGTCTGTAGCAAAACAAACTACTTTAACAATACTTACTACCACACAGCATGACTCTTTTCGTGTGTTTTCAAATTGCCAAGTAAATAAATATATCCTGAAACATGTAAATATGAAAGGAGCTGTATATATATATGTTATATTAAGTTGTAAGTTATAGACAGAATGAAATTAGATGAAATTTTCATGTTTGCTTCCTCCTTGCACCCCTAACTATGTTGAGGTTTGTAGAAGCATCAGAGAGTCCAGAGGAGGACTCTGCTTCAGGTTCTGAAAATCAAGGGGGAAAAGTAAACAGAGAAAGCAAAAGTACAGAACAATCAAACTGGTCTGCAAGCTGAAACCATCTCCCAGGCCCGCACTGAACCCTTCACCAGCTCAGTTGTGGTGAACTATGGTGAATGTTTTGCTCTATGCACGGATTATTTCCTCATATCTTCTGGGTTTTTTTTCTCAGTGCTCTGTGCGGAAGCCTTGACACACATTCCATAGCTAATTTCATTGCAAAATAAAGAAATTTTGAGTTTATCAAAAGGGTGTGAAACACAAGGCACAGAATATTTTAAATATTCTGTATTAAAAATCCTCATAATTTGTCATGTATTGAATTTTTTAAGCCTTCATCCTTTGTTCAGTAGTCTCAAACTAAAGGTATTGAAGGCCTGGGACTATGACTCTGCTACCTGGCCATTCTGCCTGTAACTTTCGTGTCATTTTGTATCCCTGTCTCCATCTAGGGCTTAGGAATTTATAGAAATGCCTCTTCAAGGAATTCCTGTTAAAAGAGCCTTATTGCTATTTAAAAAACATCTTGTTGCAGACTTGTCCCTTTTTCAATTCGATCTCTAGTTTCCCCTAAAAACAAAACATATTGCAAAATGTAACCGCAAAGAAAAATCAGCATGTAATTTCTAATAGTAGGTATTCCCTGAACGTCTACATAACTCATAAATCAATAAGAATATCAGATTTGCTGCACTGTTTACTTCCTTCATTCTTTTAACAGTTTTTGGTATTTTTTAGTGTTTCTTCAGAAGTAATAGTTCTTAATTATTCTATGTTACTAAAGTGACTGAAGCAAAGAATTACAGATTTCCAAATCAGACATTCCAGATTTACAGTGTGTTTTGGACATAAAATAAACCCCATATTGCATGGGTCTTTCATTTAATCTCCTGGATGCCATTTTAACGCTGTTCAGTGGTACACTGTCCTGTACACTTTTCCTCCTAAGACCACTTGATTTTCTGATTCTGGAACAGCCAAACACATAGCTCTTACATGTTTCATTAGCATGGGAAAATTCACTAGTCAGTGGCTACTGAAAGAGAACTCCTCAAATTCAGTCCTCATCCATTGATTTGCACAGCTATTAGGTCTTGGTTTTGATTTGCACTCCTTCTTGTGGGAAGATGTCTGATGTGTGTGTAGGCCCTGGATTGAATTAGAGATTAAAAAAACCTATGCAAATTGTAAAAAAAAAAAAACTACTTTAACAAATGCTAATCTTAATTATGTTTACTTAAAATCTCTTCTTCAATCTTGCCTTGCAGTTTAACTTGACCATTTCACTGTCATTTGTTTACTCCTCTGGAATATTTTTTTTATCATAACTAGTATATTTTAACAGCATAGGGGGACAAAGGAAGAGACAACTGAGTACATCTCAAGACTGGAATGAGAACTAATTTGTCTTAGAAATGGTACTCTAGTTCTGCTGCATTTGTTCTTAAAGAATTTTTAGATGATTTCTCTAAATAGTTCTAGTCAGAGAAAAACTTCCTTACTCAACAACATGTTTAAGAGAATGTTTGCTAACAAGTCTTCCAGAAGACTCTTACTGTGTAGAAGCACAGATGATATAAGAGCACATAGCCACTTTCAAATAAAAAAAATATAAAATAAAATAAGGCCTGGGTTTGTTTTGTTTTGCTTTGTTTTGTTTTGTTTTGTTTTGTTTTGTTTTGTTTTGTTTTGTTTTGTTTTGTTTGGCAGGGGCGGGGGTGGTGGTAATGGTGGTTTGGTTTGGTTTGGTTTGGGTTTTTTGTCTGTTTTTGTTTTTCTAGATATGAAGTCGTTCCAGCTATGATATTGGATTATAACTGCCATGGTGAGGTGCCGCAAAGTCCATCAGTGCTCTGGAAAGGGTGCTCTGGGCACTTGCACTATGTTGTAGTTTGCAGATAATCCTACCAGGTAAGCACCATTTCTATTATCTTTTTTTGATCCCACAACTGTGTCTTTTCAATATAGTCATGTTAGTTTGTTTTTACACTCAATTATAACAGGCACAATACAAAAGAAATCTATGGTTGGTCTCTTGTCTAATGGAAATCACTGAGATTAAATTATGTGAAAAACCCCCATTGGGATCTATAAACAGCAGATCAAAATGGACTATGTTGCATTTAAACCCTAGTACTATAGATAGCATGCATGCAGATGGAGTCCATGCACACATCAGAATTATTTTGTTTTATTTTGCAACGTCACTTGTATTTTTGTATCATGGAAAAAAACATAGTACTATAGCAAATGGTACATTCACAGAGAATTTGCAACATCAGTATAAAAATCCCAGAGTTATTTGGAAAATATTCATTAAGAACCTTCTCTACTTCACTTCTGTTGCTCCTTAAATATTCTTTTTCTTTTTAATTCCATTATAGATGTTTTCCAAATTCACAAGGCTGGCTATGGGACTTTTATATAATTCTCCTAATCTGAACAGCAGTCCACACCACTTTTGCTGCTTAGAGACAGTAAAGAGGGAAAGGCTAAAAATTAATGATAATAATTATTATTAATTATTTTGATAATAATTAATAATTTAATCTATGGTGATTATGATGGCAACGATGATGATTATTATTGTTATTGTTATTGTTATTGTTAATTATTTCTAAAGGGCAACACAGCTCTGGCGATTACATCTTGAGGTCTTAAACTACCCAGGAGTCTTGCCTAGTCTTAGTCCCTAGGGCTAAGTGTCACAGCCAACAGGCTTTTCCTTTCAGAATCAGTAATCCCATAGCTTCTTTCCCATCCTTCACTAGTCCTTTTCTGGACAGTTGGTATCACACTCGTGCACTGGGAAGAGATGTGAGGTGCAAGTTCCAAGTTCTTCAAACATAACCCCATGGCTTCATGCCCCATGGCCAGAAATGACACTGGTTTTGCTGGATGTACAGTTTTCATAGCAACAACTTCCCCAACACAGCAGCAGCACCAGGGTACTTCTCTGGCTCACCTTTTCTAGGTCAATGCAGACAGGGTTTTCACTTCACTAAAAAATACTTTTAAAATGTTTTCCCAAACCTGTCCTCACTGGCTTTACTGTCCCTGTGCTGCAGGGAACATGAGTAGTCTCACACTGATCTCTGGGTTGCTGTACATACACTTTTACACCTCTTGCACAACACCTACAGAGACAACATCCAAGACTTACAACATCGGATCAGTGAGGGTGTAGAAGAAACTGCAGAAGGGTCATTCATATCTGGTTTTCAGAAGTTTTTTCACAAAGTGCTACGTTGACTGTAAGAACAACAGATAGATTAATCTTCATGGCAAAAACACAACCCATCAGTAAACCCTTCACTCTGTGGCAAATAATGCCAACTGTTTTTCTGTTGTTTTTTGACATTAATTCTTAGATTACATGCAGTAAAAAGGAAGTTTAGTTTATGCTAAGCTTTACTCACTCTCGCTCTCTGTGAAGTTGGATAATCTGCTGCACTATGTAGTGTAGCACAAGGTCACATTTCTCCTCTTTAGAATTCAGTCCAGTCCCTTACTTCCACCAATCCAACCTGAGCACTAAAGAATAGGCAGCTGTCTACCACCTGAAATACAAGTATTATGTATTATAGCTTCATTTACATTTATTTTTAGAGTTTTATCAGCAAGCCTAAATTCTCTCTACAGTAGTGCCCATGTCTGTATTGGTGTCTTTCCTGCAAAGAGATTTTTCAGTTGGATCAGTTAAATTATTGCTCATTTACACCTCTTTGTTTGCTCACCATGTACGACAGATTTGTTGGTGCAAATGCTACATATATGTATATAGTACTCATTTAAAAACTTGGATATGAACTCATGGATTATTTGCATTTTCATGGCGTAGAATGGCCTGGCAAGTTTTCAGTTATGGAATAAGCTATTGAAGTGTTTATCATCATTGCATGACTTCTGCCTGGCCTTTCTTTTTGTCATTAGGACATTGGTACACATAATGTTATTGGCTGGTGTTTGAAATTAAAGGATTAGTATATCCAGTGGCCATTGTCACTTGTGCTGACTGTGATGCCTGTGAACATCAGCCTTTCCTTACGGCCACTGACGTGTGGTGAGAAATGGAGGACCACATGGGAAAGTCATTTAATCCAAGAGAATACAAAGTATCTGGGAAAAAAAGCCTGTCCATACTGTTTTGTAAGGTACCATATTCCTGTAAGAGGTGGCAGATAAGATTTTTTATCTGTTCAGTCACAACTGACTGACTGTATTCCTCTGAGGGGCTGGGCGAGGGAGGAAGGCTGCCAGTTTCTCGCCTGGCTGCAGCACATTGGGGGCTGGAAGCTTTGGCAGGGGAATATTGTACATTCCCTGAGTGGAATCACACATCCCCAGGAGAAGATCAGCGAGAGCCACTCCTCCCCAGAGTTTGTTTGGCATAAGTTCAGCCACAGTTGCACATGCCATGTCTTCTTCCTTGGTAAACCAGATGAGAGCTTACTATCCTTTACGAAGTACATCAAACAGTATAAAACTACCAAAAAAACCTGTCATTTAACGGTCAATGCCTTTTCCTTCTTCTAGTCATGGACTTCACCTACAGATTAGTCAAATGTTTCCTAATCTATTTGCTCCCAAGTCACTTCACAGGGTTGTAACACAGACATACTGCTCTCCATGCACAGGCTTTGCCAGGGCAGCCATCTGCGTGCATGAGAAATTGTGGTCGGCTATGTCACAGCTCTCTTTTTCTCCTTTTCCTGTTCAGAGAGGGTCTTTTAGTGCTCAGTCTTTCCTTGCCTGGAAAGGACACTCCAGTCCTGGATGAAGCTGGCTTATTCCTCATTATCACTATTCTAATACACGCACATTTCACAAGAGAACTGTAAACCTAATTGTGTGGATGGAATCCAATAAATCTAGTGTCTCTACAGCTTCAAATAAATGCCACATTCTTCTGAGCGCTTTGGCCCACCCTGAACTTCAGCATTTTGACAGCTTTCTACTCCCTCGTCTGACCTAAACCAGCTGCAGTTTACATGATGCTATTCCATTGCTGCCTAATGAAAAAGAGCATCAAGATGAGAAATGGTATTCAAACTTCTCATATTAATGTCATCACTGATGCTGCTGTAAAGTGTTGTTAGCAGCTATATAGATTTGCTTTCACAGAAACAGATGCTTTCGTTTCTCTCCTCCTTGCATGAGCATGGAGGTCTGTTCTCTTTCTGATGTGATCAAGGGCTCTTAATGGGTCTACATTGAGCTGTTATAACGCACTGAGAGAGTTATTAGGCTGATAGCCTTGACTGGCTGGCAAACATGGAACAAAAATCCATCCCTCTGTATGGTAGTCAGCTGCCAGTCTTCAAGGGGCTTTCATGGTATTCTTTCAACTATGTGAAAATTATCTGTTCTGCAAAATGGACTGTTCTCCTGAAGGATTAGGCAGCTTATCATTACCATATAATTTTCTCAAAGAAGGGCTGGCTCGCTGTTCTTTTTCATGCCATTAATGCATTTCTCGAGCCAAAAAGCACAGCTTGTAACTATGATTACATTAAAAACATGTTGTGAAGATTCCTCTAATTTTCTCTAATAACAAAATAGACAAACTTTGACCTGAAAGGATGCCTTCAACAGTTATCTAGTAAGTCTGTCTAATCCAATATGAACTTGCCACAGCCAGACTTCAGACAGATTCTGTGGCATGCCGTTAAGTTAGGCATGAGGTGTGTGATCATGTCTTCCTGGTGTCCACAAAAGCCTCAATACTGACTTGTGCTGAATGGTGAACTGTGCCTATTGCTTGTTTATTAGCCTGTTCTCATTTACCTTTCTGAGGGAGACTATACCACCTGTTCTGATTGCCAGAGTTTAATTTGGAAAAACAAAAATACACTGGAGCCACACAAGGATTATCCCAGGTAAATACTAGCAAAAAAATATATTAGAACTTGTTAACCCTTGTGAATTAATTATTTATACTTAATAATTATTATTAATTATTTATACTCTTTTTTCCAG
This sequence comes from Columba livia, assembly GCF_036013475.1. Classification (NCBI taxonomy): domain Eukaryota; kingdom Metazoa; phylum Chordata; class Aves; order Columbiformes; family Columbidae; genus Columba; species Columba livia. The sequence continues at coordinate 70,349,047 of NC_088642.1, forward strand.
AAACACAGTTGTGTAGCCCTATTTAGTTGTTTTGAAGACTTGGACAAAGTTTTAGGTATGACAAAAGAAAAATTTGGAAGGTGGTCTCAGACAATCACCTTCTTGTTAACACTTCAGTGAAAACTGAAGCATGGAATTATGAATAACAGAACTTTGAATCAATTTAAAAGCAAACTATAACAGTATTTTAACCACAGAGTTACAGAAACATGGCTTTTGAGAACTTGCAACATCACTTATAATTTTCTAGATGTTGGATGAAGTTTAGTCCTGGTGGCAGTCTAAGTTTGAGGCATTGATGGCCTAAACTGTTCAGAATCCCTAAACATCTGTGAATGTCTTAATCTTAACATCCTAGAAGAAACAACTTTGATGATATGTTCATTACTCTGATCTGCATCCATAACCTGTTCCTGCAGCTTTAGTACAGTAGCCACTTCTCTGACTGGCAGACTATTTTAAGCCTTCATCATCTATTTAACCAGAGATGGAGTGCATAATAATTCTGTTCTTTCCTTCTTCATCAAACCACAAGAATCCAAAGCAAAACCAGGTGCAGTTTTGCTGGCATCAGGCTGCATTGAGCTATTTTTTTTCACTAAGCTTCTGATTTTGAAAGGACAGATCATGAAAAATTAGTACAAATGAATAACTATTCCATTGCATGCATGAGAAAATCCTTCCAAATTTAGGTACCCTTCAGCTCCTGAAAGATCAAAATAGAGTGGCAATGAGAAGTGGTCATGGAGATCAATTGAATCAAAGCTACATGAACAAGCATTTGGGAGATGAGATGCAGACACAGTAAGAACAACAGAAATCCTTTGCTGTTTAAGACATGAACAAAGCTCTTTAAGTACTTCTTGTCAAAATATAATACAGATGGATTTATCTGTTACTACTGAAAAGTTCTCTCTAAGCTATGTTGCCATTTGTCTCTCAAGAATATTCACAAGACAGTGAGTGTTACTACTATTTTTGCCTTCTTTCTGAATGCATCTTCATTAAAACAATTAAATTTTTGTCCCAGAAACTCGTCTGCTCCTGCCACTTGATGCCCTTTCTAAATCCAGAATCTCATAACAACACAGGTTCTTTGAGTGGATAAGTATACATCAGATATCAGGAGCTGAGGAATGAAAGGTGTTCACAGCAACAATCTTAAGCTTGTACAGCTGTGCTGTACTTAGAAATGGTTTCATCTGGTTCAGCCACCAAAGGTTGATCTGGAGCCTGGAGGAGTGGTAGAGGTGATGGCTTCTGTTAGACTCATTCATATTTTCAGTTAATTTATCCAGTGAGATGGCACTACTTTATCCTTCTTTACATATAACCTCTCTATATTTCCCTTTTCTTTCCCCTTCTATGCCCCCAGACACCAAGGAGTAGGAGAAGCCCGACTCCTTTGAACAAGATTTAGGCAGGAGCAACCCCCTCCAGGTGAGGAAAGAGTCTCACCCCGGCAGTTTTGTTCAGTTGCATAGAAAACAACACATAAACCACAAACCTTGGCATTTGGACAAAATCTGACATTCCTGCCTTTGGCACAGAGCAGCCTGTTGAATTTCTAAATTCTTCCATATTATATCTATGGAAGCTTTAGGAAGAAAAAAGAAGAGGGCAAATTAAGTTCCAAAAAACCTTCTATTGCTGCATTCACTAAACTTTCCAAGGCTCAAAGATCACCTCTCATGACCAGCCCTCCATTATAGACAAAAAGCAGCTGCAACACATTTATATTCTTTGATGCTAGGCTCATAGTCTTGCTGCAGGTGCATGAAGACAGAATGTGTCTGAGAGGCTTACCACCAATGGCCTATTAAAGATCAATTTGTATTCAAAAAAACAACACAGAATGAAAACACTTGTTTGGTAAGCATTGACAATGTCACAAAAGGACTTTTTCAATATTGTCAGCCGAAAAAGATTTCTACAAGGTCACAATGTCCAGACTCTTACAATTCCTTGTTTCCTTATTTTTACAACTCTTTGGTGGACTTGGCATTGCAGGAGGAGTTCTGCTTTTGTGATTTTCAAGTTTTTCAGCTGTCTTGGCTCAGAAGTAAAATTTGAAAAAAATGCACAGACTTCTGCAGAATCCTGCAGGCGCAAAACTCTCTCAAGTCAAAGACAAGGTATCCCAGCTGAAGTTTCAGAAGAATTTCAGAGCCATCTTTCAATAGTTTACATATTAATTCTTGATTTTGAACACTCGAGATGCTATTTTTACACAGATGTTAGAGCTATCTAACCATTCCAAACAGGAAGTTAAATAGTATTATTTCTACCTAATTAATTGCTAAAGTTCTACCCAGAAAGTGTCAGCACGATGCTGGAAGGCCGTGAAATTCAGGTCCGTTCCAGGGAACTGATGGGAGGTCATTTATTGCCCACTAAAGCCACTTGGATTGTACAGAACTAGGTCTCCTTTGTAGCCATCTCAGCAGTCCTTCCTACACTGAGAGTAGTTTTTTGGTTGCGTCTTGAGCACTTTAATATGCCCGTGCTAATGCCATTGAACTTGATAGAAATCTTAGCTACTGTTTCAGACAACCAGAACTAAAATAGTTTAGACAACATTTAAAAACAGCCTCCTCATCCTTCTTCAAAGCGAGAATTTTTGCAAGACTTTGGTGAAATGGAAGTATCTTACATTTCCACATAATTGATTTAAATGGATGCCTGTTGTATGAATTATGTTCTTTACACTATGATGCTGTGCATCTCTGACATACCTTCACTTTGTCTGGCATTCCTGTACATTCTGAATAGTCATTTACACTTGTAGAACAAAGATGTAAAGCACACTGTCTGATATTTTGGGTGGGTTAACTGGCTACATAAGATGATAACCTAGGCTAAAGTGGAATTTATTATGTTGCATCAGTAACAAAGATTGATACCAGATAAACTGAACGACAGAAAGTGCTGGCCAGCCTGGCTGGAGTGAAAAGCAGAGTCCTAATTTTATCATCAGCAATTTTCTCTGTAAGCAAGGGAAATGATGAAGCATGATCCTTGTCATGTTACCCCAAATTGTTCTATTCTCTATAGAATATATATTTTATATAGTTATCAAGGTGGATCATCAATATATATTCTCTATAGTCATCAAGGTTACCTGAAATTGGACAGTAGATTAAAAGCTTTGGGTGCAGGGAGGGGAGGATACTTAGCAGTAGGTGAACATGGTAAGAACATACAAGTAACCGTCTACTTAGGAACTTTGGCTAAGAACATCTTGGTATGACAGCATGAGCTGTTCAAGCACAAAAACCACTTCTTTTAACTCAGGGTCTCACCAAGAACTTCTTGATTTACTATTTTGGTCAGTATTGACAACTCTCACTGTTCATTAGATCACAAAACAGAATATCAACCAATCTCCTCATGCACAAGAGCTTCTAAAAGCAGATCTGTCCTAGTATAAGTTTGATTTTTTTTTCCCACAAATGTCTTATATTCTCTGTCACATGTTATGTTTTCTGTAAGAACAGTTTTGGGTTTTTTTAATAATATTGCAGATCTGCTTGCTTTTGCTTTTTTTGTGAATAAAATAATAATTTAAACAAAAAAAAAAAAGAGCAGTTAATTTCTGTATTTGCATTACTAGGGAAACACGACTTGCTAAACTGTGTGAAAATACCAAACACTAAAATTTACCTGTGAAATTTTCATTCAACCATCACAACTTTCCTTTGAATCTTTGAGATATCCAAAGACTATATTTTATGCTTACTGGGGGAAGAAGTCAAAGAAAGAGGAGTGGAACAACGCTTTGAAGAATGTTATTGGTCCAAATACGTACACTTTATCCTACTATTAACCAACAGAAGTATAAAAAGAGCAGTAAAAGAATTGCATTTTAGTATAGAAACAAGAAGGAAATAGGCCTGTTTGATTAGTCTTACAATATTTTTGTAGTCCTGTCAAAAATGAAGTTGTTATTGTCACAGAGGAAAGAAGAATGCTAAAAAACTTTGAGAGATGAAATTCACAGAATTGGAAAAATTAACTCGTATACTTACAAAATACATTGTATGTCACAGAAGAAAGTGTCTTCTAGCTAACTCTGCAAAATGTTGTCCCATGGAGACTTTCTCCAGGCTTGCAGCACCTGTTTCTGTGCAGAAAAACTGAAATTACAGACCTGCTATCTTTTTCCATATCTCAGTTGAACAAATACTGTGTGTACTTCCAGTCCCATTTCCGACTTTCCAGAGGTGACTGTGCCTCTGCTCTGGGACAGGCACGATCCAGCTTGGCCCTTAGTTGGGTAAAGGGCTCCAGTTTGAGTTTTAGCAAGGTTTTACTATATCAGTCACAGAGAAGTTGCTTAAGTGGCTGCTCAACCTTTTGCTTTCATCTAGTGCTCTTTCAGTGATCTAAGAGCATGTTTTCAAAGCTACTGAGGTACCACCAATTGCATCGCAAGTAACAGCTCACTGAAGTGCCTGTTTCTTAGCTGAGCTGAGATACTCTCTGCAAAATCTTTGTTCACTGATTCAGCAAGACGCTGCTTTTTATCTGCATTAAAATGATAGATGGGCACATGAGAAAGTGCCTGCTGATGTAGAAGTGCAGCAAGAAAGAAAACTCTTCTATAAATCATAGTAATGAATACACACAAAAATTACTCATAAAGAAGACAAGTTTTGATCAGGAAAACAATGCCTATTAAATGAGCCATTTGCTTATGTTTACTTTGAAAGCAGGTTGCCATATAAATCATTTTATCCTGCAGTGGTCTTCCTCAGACAATCTTCTTCCTCTGTCCCCATTCTTCACCAAAAGTAACATCAATTTTATTGTTATATTTCAGGTCCTTTAATTGTGTCCAAGCAACTGACTGGCCAGATGATGAACTGAGGGCCCATCCTGATAAAATTCAAAAAATCACAAGTTCTGTAACACACCTACACATTCAGACATATCTACACATGTATAGGTATCTGTACTTTAACATATGGAAGCCATGGCCACTCAGTGCTGCTTTCTGAATTAAACTCAGCAACTGTATATGCAAAATGTAAGTACTGTGTAATGTAAGCACATAACACCCAAATAACATTTATAATTACTCTAATCAGAAAAGTTGTTTGTTTGACAAATATACAAAAATTGAAATCATATAAAGTCTAAGCTGCTGTTCTAAATGTAATGGTTTTGTGTCATTTTAAACAGTCTCGTGGGTTCTACATAGTTTCCAATATGAACTAAGGCAACCAGCTTACCAGAGAAGTGGCAAAGTTTTCCAAGATGACACTCGAGTGACTGGGTGAGGTAGTAATGGCTGGATACAAGAATCAGTAGTTTCCACTGGCAGACTTCATGGTAAGCAAGGTACCTCAGCAAACTGTAAGAGCCACCCCAAAATGATTCCAAGTAAACAACAAGCTTAAGACAACTTCAATTTGGAATCAAAACTGAAACCAAATGACAGACCAAAACCAAACAACAGAGACCAGTACAAAGCTGGAGGGGTAATCCAAAATCAGTCACATTCTGACAATATTTAATAAACTGCTGGTTCAAAATAACAGTTTGGGATATTATTTCCATGCAATCAGACAAGGGTGATGATCCACAGCATGCACACAGTCACTCAAAAAAGAGGACTCTCTCACTCAAGGATACTCAGAAGAAATAATCACTTGCCCAGGGGAGAGCAAGGGCAGTGTTCAGCCATGGATATATCCAGAAGGAAAATCACTCACCAAGGAGATGGTGAGGACTCTCAGTGTTGGGAAATCTCCTTAAACAGTGTCTCTGTCTAAGGAGCGGGCTCTGTTTACAGTTTTGGTGCCCCAAGAAGACCACTCCAAGGGGGGCTTTGGCAAGTGTCTCATTCTATAACCAGGTCAGATCTGGTTGTGGTCATTACAAGCATGGTCTAGAAGCTTCTCTGGACTTGGGCACCTTGTTGGCTGAGGACTTCATATGTAGAGGTGGAGTCTTCCCCATCCTCCTGCCCCAGGGAAGAGGAGGTGAATATGAGGAGTCATGGTGCCCTGGGAGGTGGGGGGTGTGACTGTTGGCATTGACCAAGGTGGGTACATGGGGACAGCCACAGTAGGGCACAAAAGGTGCTAAAGAGCCATCAGCCATCGTATTAAAAGCTCCGGACCTCATTGGGGTGTGTGTACCTGTCACACATAAATTTATACCCTGTATCTCCCATGAGTTTCATGCCTTTATATTTATACCACGTTTACCTCTTTCCCTCTGTTTTTAAAAAGGATTAATTATTTTTCTATCCAGAAGATGCAATGGCACAAATGGACAGTTTTTCAAGGCATAGAAATGCCTTGATTTCTTGGCAGCTGTATTTCTAGATATACTCAAAAATTTGGGCTTTGCTGACCTGGGTACAATCCTGCAGCAGACAGAACAAGCAACCTGAAATAATTTTATTAGCCGTGATATCATCCTTCTTCCTTCCGGCATTTCTAATAAGGTGTCCTGCCTTTTTCATTTATGTACTAAGTCAATGGATTTCAACCAGCATATCTCTGGTGTATGGAGGAAACGGATACAGGGATTCTTAGAAAGCAGTTAAAGAAATCCAGCCTGCTACCTAGTCCGGCTGTGCAGTATACATCGATGCACATCCCCACTGAAAAGCTGAAAAAGACTTTGAAAACTACTAATCTAAGTTAATAAAATTCCATTATTGCAAATAAAGTGGCACTGATTTCCTTTAAGCATGAGAAATGCTCCACAAAATGAACCATTCCATTCTTCACTTAGTTACTCTTTAATTGGTGCATCTCAGTGAGTTCAATACTGAAATCCTGGAAAAGGCAAACACATTTAACTGGAGATTGTACAGTGCTGGTCTTACCAGCAAGAGGTTGCTGAACTCTGAACAGATGGGATTTTTGAGGAAATGCAATTAAGAAACCAATTACGTGCAATGAATGATAGCCCAGGATTAACAACTTAAATGTAAAACGTGTCTTTTTATCACTGGCGAAGTTCCTATCCTCCTTTATTTCAGAAAGATGGACTTGGCTTAGACATAATATGGATAAAAGTATTCATTATGATTTTTGATGAATTTGAAAAGCATCAGCTGAAGGTCCTCCACTCTCGCCCAGCAATATTAATTGGATTCAACTGAAAGCTTTGGAATAGATAATTTTAAACTATTTGACAAGTGTTCATTCTAGGGGACTTACTATTGCATTTGTCTTAACTATTAATGTAAAAACCCTACAGAAGTAAAATACATCTTTTATTAAATCTAACTATAAGGAATCTAGGAATTCTCAGCAGTTTCATGTTAACTTCAGAAGGAAATAACGAACGAAAAATAATTTTAAAGAAAAATCTACATTTCCTCTATCACCAGAACTGATCACATATTTTCTCTGTAGTGCAGAGGAATTTCTGTCTGTAATAAAAAACCAGATGTAGATTGGTTGTGGATGAAAAAATCGCTGTATACAACCCATCACTAACTAAAAATATAGACTGTATTGTCAATAATAGTTCAGTGTATTTCATTAACAGTAAACTGCATTTTCTTGTTATATATTTGGGGAGAGAAAATAGTTTTAGAGTGGAAAGGAATATGCACAGTAAATGTAAAATATCTTCCAGCAGCACTGTTCACAAGACTCCATTATGCCTCCTGTGTTTTTCATATTTTTATCTTTTAGAGCATCGATGCTACAGAACAGATCTTCACAGCTATTTTAACCCATCAGTATCCTCAGTGTCAACAAAAGCACCTTGGATTTCTACAGTGCAGGTAGAAAATCAGATACTTAAGAAATCAGCTGTTAGAAAGAGTGCTGAGGCAAGAGAAAAAGCCCATGAAGACCAACCATGAGATGAGACAGGATTCATCCCTGCATACTGGAACATTTTGAATTTCTTACAGCAACTGGCTCCTCAGAATGTGGATTCACATGTTGAAGATTTTTGTAAGTCATAGACATGAAAGAACCATGGAACAGCTGAAAGTTATCCAATTCACAGCATAATACAAGTTTAAGCTAACTGGAAAGTGTTAACTGCTATGTTTAGAAGACTATCCCTAAGAGACTGAATTAGGAAAAAAATATGGTAATAGCTGGCTTTCCCTGAAAAAAAAAAAGAAGTTTGTTAGCAGCTATTTGGACTAGTGCTTGTTTCAGCTTGTTAGTGAGAGGCTAAGGAGCCTAAGATAGTTTGTAATTCTGCAGGAAAAACTTCTGGTTAGTGTCTTTCTAGATTACCTAAATAGTTTTCTTGGATAAGATACATTTACTGCAAAATTGATTCTAGTGAATGACTGCCATATGCCAGTTCGTGTATCTGTTACCATAACAATAAGAGGGTTTGAGATGCTAAAGAAAAGAGAAAAAAAGCAAAGTTAATGCAGACCATTGGATTTTGTAATGATGTATTTTCAGCTTTCCAAGGAGAAACTGGTCTCCTTGTGCTGTTGTAGCCTAAGGCCACAATTCACAAACCCAGATGCGTAAGGTTAAGCTGCTAAATCTCTATTTATTACACAAAAGCAGTTTCATTTTCACCCTCACCTTCCAGCTTTAAAAGGTCTTTTACTGCTCCATTTAGCTCAAACTTTTTCAGGGTGGATTCACAACTTATGGTATTTTTCATATCTTCATTAATTGTAAGTGAAGCTATGCTAAATTTCAGTGCTTAGAACAGGTTGTTGAATATACATTTAAGGTTAGATTCAGCTAATAATGACATATCTTAAATTTAAGAAAAACTGGTATTTTCTTTTTCAGGCTTTTTGTATTGTATTGTATTTTTTTGTATTACTTGTATTTTGCATTTGCATAGTGGAATGCATCTTTGGGTCAGGTGCAGCCTCTCTTTCAGCAAATATACATTAGCTCAAATGAACAGCTGGCTAGTTTGCAAACTGTATAAGTGTACATGAAGCTCGGTTTGTACAAAACCAGTCACTTCATGACTATGTGAGTGGCAAGCACATCAGGAAAGAAGAATAAAGATGTACCTTGATGCCACAGTTCTGCCACATATGTTACATTAGTATTAATAAAAATAACAAAAATTTTCTTCCTTTGTCACAAAAAAAAAAAAAATAAAAAAAAATCTGGAGTCAAGAACCACAATGGCAAAACTTTCTGCCACCAGAGACGTGAAGTATGGACATGCTTTCAGGTTTGGTACAAAATGACAAAGAAGTCCCAGGGAGAAGTTGAAATTGGATTTTCATTAGTCTAGTGTTTTTTATAGATGAACACAGGGGAATATATCCCCCTAATCTTGTGTACTTGTAGGAGTGTTGCACCTGATGACTATTCTCTGATTATTTTTCCACTACAGTTACCAGTTTTGGAATTAGAGTGATCTGTTCTTGATGAGCTGGAGAATCTGGAATTCACATCTGAACTTAATCTTGGTTACACAAAATGTAGAGAAGCCTAACACAGTGTTACCTGTCAAAAGGAATTGCTCATTGGTATTGAATTAACTTAGCCTCATCGCACTAAAAACTCTTTCTCTTTGATACATATGTGTTATCTCCTTGAGCTGCTTTTTAACTACAAATATGTTGCACATGGTGGTGACACAAGTCAGAAATAGATATTTTCTGATATAAACAGATTTCAGGTAAAACCTCATTTTGTATCTTGACCTTTCTGCATTCAAGCTACTCAAAGCACCTTTGAAAGCCTTTGCGAACAGGTGCTACACACCAGCAATACACAGGGGTGTTTGGCCTGTGCTTCACTCCTAGAATAGCCATGGTTAGGGGATGAGTTACTAATTTCCTAAGATCTCTGAAAGTGGAAGTGCTTATTTACTTGGATGATATCTTGATTGCTTCAGAGTCATAAGTGCACCCAAAACTGTCTATTTCTGCCACAGTCCATCTGTTTAGGACTCTAAGGACTTTATCAAGGATAGAAAAATCTATATGACCCCTTCTTATAGCTCTGGTCTGCTGGGATTCACAGCGGATGCATGAATGTGCACTTCTCAAAGAGGGAAGCCATTAGCGCACATGTTGTTCCGCTGCTTCTCCCACCAAGGTTGTTTCCACATTTAGGAAAGTTTGTGAGGTTGCCAGAAGCCCTGATTCCTTCTGATGTTATGACCTTACTTTTTTTTAACTGTTGAAAGGCAAGAGAAGAGTGAGAAAGCAACTTTGCTCTCCTGTCACAGAGATCTTCAGCAGAAGAGAGGGAAATCCATCCTTGCACTGCATGCCCCAGAGATCCCGAGTCAAAAGTGGCAAAATTTACCTTTCTTACCAAGCAGATTTTGCAGCTTTCTGAGACTACTTTGCCCCAACTCATGTGAAAGGTGGTGGTTTCCCAGGACTGACCAACCTACATTGCCACATAAATATATCTGAAGTAGTAGGTGTGCTTAGTTGTACTACCCGGAGGTTTAGCTAGCCACTATTTAAGCACTGCTCCTTTCTCCTGTTCCTGTAACACATGAGCTGAGATATGCTGAACTGAGGGAGGTACCTGCAGCTACTGCTGAGCGATAACGTGTCTGAACACCAAGAAACCAAGTACCTCAAATAGCAGGGCTGGTACCATATCTTTGTCTTTGGGGATTAAAGGCTAATCCCTTCCTGAAGGTCAGGCACTGTGTGCTCATTTCTCCCTCTATCTTAAATTCATTGGGAAAACTATTAAGCTAAGACTGGCCACATTCTAGTGTACAAACAAGTTAATAGGGAGCATACCCTTTGTAATTACATTTTCCTTATTTCCAAGTATTATTAAAGTACAAGCATGTATTAGCTTCTAAATAACAAAAGCTATGCATTTGCAATAAGAAATGAAATTGTGACTCTTGCATAATGGACAAAGGCAATGTTGTGTGTGAGTAACACAGACAGTGTTCATTTAAATCCATAATAACTGTGATATTAAACCTGAATGGAATTCTTATCTGAAATCCTTAAGGAAAAAAGAAGGAAATAAAAACAAACAAATAAAAACAATGACAAAACCCACCACGCTCTGTTTCATAGTGTTATTAGAGGCAGGAGTCACTTTAAAGTTAGACAAACCACAAAGGTTATTAGGGATGATTGCACTGAACGGAACTGGATAAATTAAAGTCGTTGAAAGCGCAATGTGTCTCTGTGATTCACAGTTCTGGCAGGCTTATTTCTGTGCTGAAGGTGAAAGCATGTGAGAACAGGGAAGGCATGGTGATGCAGATAGCCACCTAACAATGCTGGGTCACTGGATGATTTGTTAGCCAGCATCTGTCTCATGCCAAAGTGCTTCCTAGTGTGCCATTGCCACTACTGTCAGTTTTCTGGCCAGGTTAACTCTAGCTCTAACATGCCCACATGCTTATGTCACTTTATTTCCCAGATCTAGTCGGTTTAATGAGGCTAATGGCACACCACACAGCCACTTATCAAACTGTGTGAAATACCACGCATCAGACGAAGCAAAGTACCTGATAACCTCCTCATTTTCAGTCCATGGCAAACCTGAGACCAAAATGTGCAAACTGAACCCCACATGGTCTTTGTTACAGAATACCTTTATTTCTTGGCACTTTAACAGGTGTGGTAAATGACTCAGGGGATGTCGGACTCAATGGATGCCTAGGTATGTATAGAGTCTCTGACATTGCCACAGTTTCCTGTGAATGCAGAAAGCTTTTCCATGTTTCTGTACTACTGTATTTCAGTACTGTTTTTGAAGTATTGCTGTACTATAAGTGTCCAGTTGTTGCTGGCATTTTCTTAAGACTGGAAAGGTTTACAGTGTGTGAAATGCTGGTCATCAGCATGCTTGCTATGGGAAAAACAGGCTGTAATTTTCTGGTGATGGTCAACTGTTCCAAAATGGTAGAAACATATTGTACGAGATTATAAAGCAGTTTAAGAACTTAAATAGATGGGACTTGATTCTAGAACAAAGAATTCTATACAGAGCTCCACCTGAACAGATGATTTTAGATCATTAACTTAAATGTCACCATGACAGTAAGCTTCATAAACTGGTACGATAACAATCCTCGGCAAGCCATGTTCCCCATTCACAAGTAAGAGTATGTCACATATAAAGAGGGGATCCTGTCCTGTGAACAGAAGCTGGCAACCAAGCGGCTAATCTGGAGAGGGCTCTGTGGACCACAGTGACTTTTCTTTGGTTTCCATAAATCTATAGAGCCATAACAATGACAGATCTGTGCAGAGAATTGGGATAGGCCTCCAGAGCTTTTCTAGGCAACACAATAGATTGTTACTCTTTTCAAATAAATGGAGTTTTTCACTGGGGATGGCACTTTGCCCTCTCTTTTCTATCAGGAGAGGTGGTAATAGCTTTTTATCATCCGATGTAATAACAATATGAGGACAACTGAAACTCATCAATATTTGCCAATGCCTTTTCCTCCTGCATCACCTCTTCACCTTTCTTATCAGTATGCAGGGCCTGGGTTGGAGAATTGCTTTCTTTAGTTTACTACAGAGTTACAGAATTTTTTTGAAGATGTTGTCTTATGCAAGACTTTTTGATACTCAGCTGAACTCTAAGAGAGAGAGATCAGAGAGCAGGTCTAGTTGCCCAGCTTCCAAACTTGAATTTCATGTCCCATAAATTGCCATGGACTTCAGCAAGAACAGTTTCACACATCTGTCACAATACAAACACGTTGGTTCTTTCAAAAGACATCAGTGCCAGGAAGTAATGTTTCCTTTTCTGTCTTTCCTAAGTGTCCCAATTGAAAAGGAACACATTAACAATTAAGTGCCAGTGTATTAAGGTGATTTATGAGATCTGTTTATCATACAGCAAACCACATTAAGTGTACCCTCAGGACTAGGATATAGGTTGTTTGTATTTGGTGTGTACCCAGCAAACCGTCTGTCAGTGCCTATTCATAGTAAAATGCCTTGATCCTAACAAATCTTGAAAATGTGTATTCTTAGCTACAACAGTGGTCATATGCCAATTTCAGTGAAGGATGTGGAACTACTCTCCCGTGCTGGTTGGTGTACAACCTAAATAATCTTCAGATACATATATCCTTAATTTTAAGCAGTGGGGTGCCTATGCATATACCTCTTTGTCGAAATCAGGACAAGAAATAGATACATATAGTATTTCTTGGAGGCTTGATTCCATGGATTGATAAAATAGTAATCTCCCTCTTTATGGCCTGCTGGTTTGGTGTTGGGCAACCATATGAAATTAATTGCTCCACCTGCAACCTGCCCAGACATTCCTCCTGAAAGAAGCTACAAAGATGGTTCCTGACAAGACAGACTCCTGCAGCAGATCCTGAAGCAAGGGGTGGGTGACCAGCCCCTGCACCTCTTTGGATGTTGCCCCCAAACAGCTGGTGAAGGAGCTGTTTGGCCTGGGGCTATGGCTTGGTTTTGTTATGGCGAAGAAATAGTCCTATAAAGGACTTGAATTTGGTAGAAAAAAAAATCAATGGAGAAAATGTGCCAGACACTTTCTGTGCAGGCAGAGGCAGAGGCATCTGAGTCCATGTAGGTTTGTAAAACATCACACCTGCACAGAGAACCCAGCTATCAACAGTCCACCAAGGTGGATCAGTACTTCAGCAAAACTGTGCCAGCTGATAGCAGATGTGAATCCAACCTGCGGCCTTTACCTGAGGATTTTCCTGGGATTTGACCTGTCAAATGTCACGATCCACCCTCGGGACTCCCTGTTTCTCCGCTGCTACCATACAAGCAAATCATGCACTGTCAGCATAGTGTCTGTTTCTCTCTCTCTCCATTATCCTAGGATGAAGATCTTCTTTCCCCCCGATCTGTTTTTGGGAAACTTCAGAAGGTCACATATTGTTGACAACTCTGCCATTGCACAATCAGTTGAATGGAGATATGGAGAAGAGGTAAAATGCTTCTCTGTCCCATAGCCAACCAAATGCAGATCGTTAAAGAGGGCTTAACAAGTCTTTGCTGACAGTGCTTTCTACCCTGAAGCTTTCTTTTAGTCCATGAAACATACACCCAGGTCTCAATAAAAGCTACCTGTGTACTCTATTAAGCAAATCACCATGTAGAATTGTTAAGCCAAGGCACTCCAAAGCTTTATGACCTTTTAATTTTGAATGAGTTACTGCTTATTTCATGAATCTTTTAAAACTTTAGTATCTCTGTCATTTTTCTCCAAAATGGAGACATGTGAGGTACATTTTTTTCTTTCTGTAGCTTTTATAAAAATGGACCAAAAAAGTTTTCGGTAATAACTGAAAGGAGACAATGAAGAAAAGTGACCTCTTGATCTCAGGGCACAGTACTGCAGGTGAGGTAACAGTGAATTTTTATGGCTGTGTCAGCCTCATAAACCCTATAAAAATAGAAGTTTAGTAAAGGAATGCTGACATCACCTTAACTGCAATGGTAGTAACATAATTTTCTTTTGCTAGTTAATCTCTTGGTAAAGTAACCTGTGCTGCCCTGGGAAATTTTTAATCTCTTGGAGAAAGGGGATTAAGGGGGAGGGGGAGATGTTTTCTCTCATAGATATCAAAAGAGCACAGTAAACTGAATTAATGTTGGGAGTGATTTCACAAACTCTTTAGAACAAATTAAACAAATTGTTTTCATGTGCTAAGATAATGTGGCTGTACTATGCCTTATTCTGTGCCTTCTACCCCTGTATTTGTCAGGTTTTTTCACTACACAGAGAGCTGCAGACACTCGCCTTTTGCCCTCCTCCTTCTAATTTTTGTTCTTCTTATGTATCTCTTGCATGCCAGGGTCACACAAGCTAAGCTTTTGGCTTATAGTGTGAATTTCTGACTGACATGGTGCCTTGTTCTTTCTTGCAAGTCCACAACAAGCATCCATAATCCTCTTTATTTTGTGTTTGAAATGCAGGTTTTTAATCTCTGTGCTGCACCAAGAGTTGATGGCTCAGTAAACTGGTACCACCACTGGCCAAGATGCTCTGGGGCAGTCCCTCCTACAGTTGCCATTCATTGGCCTGGGAGTAGCACCTCTTTGACCCATAAAATGAGATTCTCTGCCTAGCCTTTGCCCCTCCTACCACCCTCGGATTTTTGGGCGTGCTCTTCCCACCTATATGCATACATACTGTGTCCATTGTGCAGCAGGTGGAGATTTGGACAGCTGAAGGAAGAGCTAAGCATTTAGGAAAAGGCATAACCTAGTTTCTCGCATAAGAGGATTAGTAGGATTTTGGGAGAAGGCATGAACACTTGTCTCCTCCCCTTTTTCATATAATTGCCTACTGACAGCATCTCTTCAGAAGAGCTAGGTCTCTTTCTTTTCCTGTTTCCTCTCTTTGCATGCTTTTCTTCTCCGATTTTTTGTTTTCGCACTCCTAGGCTGGTTTTGGTTGTTTTTGTTTTGTTTTGCTTTGGTTTTTTATGTTATACACCCATTTATTTCCTGCTTCCCCCGGTGAATGTCTTTTGCCACACTGTGTTCATTTTTCCTCTTCCACCCTTGATAGCTCTCCTATTGAGACCTTGAAAGACATAGTGTAGGGTCAGATCTGCATCTTCATTCTGTCTTGGTTTCTGCTGGGATAGAGTTAATTTTCTTCCTAGCAGCTCTTTTACTGCTGTGTTTTGGATTTAGTATAAGAAGAATGTCGATCATACACTGATGTTTTAGTTGTTACTAAGCAATGTTTATACCAAGCCAAGGACTTTTTAGCAAAAAGGCCACAGGTACACAAGAATCTGGGAGAAGGCACAGACAGGACAACTGACTCAAATTCACCAGAGTGATATTCCATACCATATGACATCATGCTTAGTATATATTTGGGGGGAAGAAGAAAGAAGTTGGGTACATTCAGAGTCACCATGTTTGTCTTCCCAAGTAACTGTTACCCATGATGGAGCCCTGCTCTCCTGGAGATGGCTGAACACCTGTCTGATTATGGGAAGTACTGAATTAATTCCTTGTTTTGTTTTGCTTGCACACACAGATTTTGCTTTATTTATTAAACCGTCTTTATCTCAACCCACGAGTTTTCTCACTTTTCTGATTCTCTCCCCCATCCCACCAGGGGGATGAGCGAGCAGCTGCACAGTGCTTAGTTGCCAGCTGGGGTTAAACCATGACATCCTCCCAACATAAACTATTACAAACTGATGCAAACTGGCAGAATCACAGTCAGTCTATTAGTAATTCTGTCTCCTTCACCTCAGACAGATTAAGGATGAGGGGGAGGAAGGTTTGCATTCACCTTGAAATTCTGCACTTGCAGCATTTACATGGATGACAACCAAGGCAAACTGAGTACTCCCCCTCCATGCTGCATTCATAACAACTCTACAGCATGAAGTGCCTGACCCCAAAGCACCACCTAAAATGATACTGTACCCTACAACTCCATTCTGGGTGCTCCCATTAGTATACTCTACTCAATCAGGAGACTCATCTTGATCCTACCACTGCTCTTGAGCACTCCCCAAATTTTGCTATCTAGCTGCTAAAAGCATGGCTTTGAGATGAAGAAAGGTATACCAACCAGCAGACAAATTATTGAAAACTCTTTTCAGCTAGAAGAACTAGATGGGGAATAAAGTGTACTCCCACACTATAAAAACAAATTATCCTTTTTCATCCCTTAAATGAATCCTGGTGTTATTTACTCATTTAAAAAGAGCAGCCCAAGACTGCAAATATTGTTTACCCTCATGAAAATCTTGCACAAAATCCTTGATCCTGAAGACTCAAGTGTCAATGTATTTTATTGTTGATGAGTATAACCTCTCCTCATCAAAATGCATTAACCATGCAACAATAGAGATCTTTGTGTAACTGGACTTTGCTATGTTTTAACAGTCTAGGATGTCAGTTTTGAGCTCCAGTTGGTGCTTGTAAACTTTTGGAAGGAAGATAAGATACTTCCATTTATCATTATAAATAATCTAAGCCAGTGGTCTCCCGCACTAGCTGCCTGTCTTCCCTGTCCCTAGCTGCCATGCCTAAGGTACAAAGCAAGCTAGTCTCCTTTCTCAAATGTGTATTTCTGGCTGTTGGCTTCCCAAGTGAGAAAGATAAATGAGATTTATTTATAGTACTGAAAGTCAGAGGCTCGACCACTTCTACAAAAAGGATAAACAGCTAAGACAACATTGGAAGAGAAAGGGAAGAAGGGAACCTAGCACTTTCATGTCATATTGCAAATGAGCTTGGGAATGACTCCAAAACGAAAGGAGAAATGTTGCTTACTTGTCTGCAGTCTGAAAAATGCCCTGCCTGCTCACATGTGTCCAAGACTAAATGCTGGCATGCTAAACTTGTGCAACTCCTCTGGTGACTTTAAAAGTTAAAAATTTTTACTTTTATTTATTTGCCTGAAATGAATATCTGTTATGAAATTATTATTTTGTACTTGACATTTTAAATGTATTATCTGATTTAAAAATCAGCAACATCTGCTACCCTGCACTAAACTTCCTGTAACTAAAGATGCGCAAGCCCTGGAGATTCAGTATTATGTGAAATAGATTTGTTTAATATAATTGAACATAATTGTGCATGTAATGTTTTAACGTAATATTGCTCAACAGATGTGCAAATAATAGCTAGGTTATTTGCCACCAGCCATATGCTGGTGATGGGATGGCAGAAGCATCGTAATACTTGGCAAAACAAGTTCATTAGTCTGAGTGACTGGACCAATGCACTGAAACAGATTTGGTGGTGACCTGGGGACACTAATGTGTGCCTTGAGGACATGCCAATGTCTTACTCTGGCAGATAGCATATAATAAACTTTCTTGCCCCCTGTTGGTAAAAGATCCTGAGCACTGCTTTCAAATAGGAAGCTAGTAATCTCACTGAAACAGATGTTTAAGATAAGACTGTTTTGAAATTCAGGACAAGTTTATTGCATAGAACAGGAACTATGAAGTGAATACATGATTGTCTGATGACTTTGTATTATCTCATGAAACTCATTAGTAAAGAGACACAAAATTCAGTTTTCATTTATCAAAATTCTGGTCTGAAACATATTTCAGACATGCTTCTGTTGTAAAGAAATTTCCTATATTTGGGAATCTGAGGAAAACATCATTCCTAGTTCCTATTTCCTATTGCTGTGATGCTGGGAGAAAATACTGATAAAGAAAGAGATGGCAAAACACTAATATATCTTCCTTAGTCATCCACAGAAGGAAAAAAAAAACAAAACAAAACAGCTACATTGCCAACCTTTGATGAACATTCTTCTAGTCCTCTTTAGCCAAACATAAAGAATTAGAGTATTCCTACATATTCAGGGACTAACAAAATCAGTCTTATGGACTCTCATTAGAAATTGGGTGTTTCTCTGCATTTCTTATGTATTAAATAACTTAAATCTGACCTCCTAATGGAGTTTTAAACACAGTTTAAACTCTGATCTTCCAATACTGAGTTCAATAAATATTTGCTCTGATAGGGCATGCCTTCCTAAGGAACAGGCTTCCTTCTTTTGTCCTGTTTTGAGAACACCTTGGACTTAATAGTAACTGACACAAGACCATGAAATAAAGATGTGCATTTATCTGGTGGACTGTCTCAAGAATATAATACCATCAAAGAGAATACTCTCTGCTGTTAGGCTGGGGTTACCCATGGTGTGTGTTTGATCTGATATGCCAGGGGCAGCAGCTCCTGTGGTCATGTATCCATGGATGCTAAGCCTCTCATCTGTGGGTTTAAAAGTGATATTTGAAAACAGGCAGGGGGGGTAACAGTAATAAGGGATAACTGGGATAATAGATAATGGGGATGACAATTGTTCCTTACAGAGATTTAATGAAGTTGTGCTGTCTAATTGCTTGGACTTTTCTAAAGGTCTGGAGAATTAGCAAAGACGTAAGAACCACTGGCTGTTCATAACATCTCCTACAGTAAAATGCCATCCTCAGCATGACTGCAATATTCACTGTTATAGTAAGTGCTCTGACTATGGCTTAAAAAAATTTCAAGACTAGAAAATGTCTGTTGAGGCAGAGACACTGAACATAACTAGACAGCTGTAGAAGAGTATTTCTTTAGCAAATATTATTTTCATCATTTGGTTAAAGATTTTAACTTTTTTCACTCCTCCTGAAACTGTATAAAGATGTTAACTTTTTTTAAGTTGTCACGTGTTCAGAAAGATCTATCAAGTCAGTATCAGTAAGTATGATATGGGAATGTGGCAGCTGCACTATCAAATGCCTTTGCTTCCCTTCTTTGATCTTATTATTCTGCTAAGAATGATTTAGATTTTAATTTGAAACCACACAACCTTTTGGAACAGGGAGTGATTTGAACATTATGTTAACGATGGGTTCAAATGCTGACTAGATTGCAGCAAAGAGTTTGACATGTGCAGCAAATGCTTCACCGCTGAGTGCTGTACTCAGAGGAATTCTATATGCTTTTAAAATAAAATAATACAGCTCAAGACCAGAAAGATTCACTATGGTTATCTCATTTGCCCAAGCAAAAAGAATCAAGGAATCAAGTTAGACTATAGATGGATATCAATTTCATCTCCTAAATCTTCTCTCATTATTTTAATAGTGAAAAAGAAGATATTAGGCCAGTAAACTTCTTTTAGGGATAAATCTAAAATTGTTCTATCATTCAGTTGCCTTTTCCATAATGGATATTATTTGAGATTAATCTGAACATTTTAAATCTATATCTGTATATTTCTCAGCAGAGATATTCCAGAACAAGATATCTGCCTCAAAGATAGATGGGATGCCTGTCTTGGATGCCAAAGGAGTACTGTTTGGATGAAGTGCTCCCTATGGCAACTTGGGGAAAGTCTGCCACTCCAGTGGAAAAAGGTTCACGCAGTTCCTAAGTTCCCAGAGAAAATGTTCATGGATATTCTATGGTATTATGAGGTTATGTATTCATCATAGGCTGAGATTCAATGCATTGGAGCTCCAGTGACAGTGTGTTTCCAAAGTCATTCTGCTTTCTTTGGACACTTTAAAAACAGGATGCTATTTTTCTTCTCTGTTAAAAAAGTATGACCTTTGCTTCTCACATTTTATTCACTAATAGACTGAAGTGAACCTTTCCTGACTGCAACAATGTTTAGTAGGCTCACATTTGCAAAAACTGGCATTATAGTAGGTCCATGCAGACCAGCACATAGTGTGACCCTGCATTGCTAGAGTTCTGCTTCCTGGGCAGGAGAGGAGGGCTTTAACCTGTTGCTCCTTGCTCCAGCTCCACAGTCTTGTCAGGAGAACGAATCACTGTGGTCATTCTGTTGACTTTGCCCTGTTGCAGATTCCAGGCAGGCTGTCATGCCTGGAGAAGATGGAATCTATCTCATTCTGGGAAAAGTCCTGCAATAACATGCAGCAACAATCTTCCCTGCCAGAATCTTCTCCACTGCCATCTTGTCTTACCTCTTAGTTTACTGGTTATGGATGCCAAACATTCTCCCTTGCATTTAAGGGATCACAGATTTTCCAAGCAGCCAGTTTTTATTGTTAGACTTTCAATCCTTTGGGCTTTTGTAGAAACAACTTAATTTATCTTCATGGTGTAAGTCCAATAGTGTATTGTGATTTAATCCAAGCTAGCAATACAGCCGTGATAGCTGCTCACTCACTCCCCTCCACCCCCCAAGTAGGGAAGAGAATCAAAAGGGAAGATAGAACCTTGGACTGAGATACAGTTTAATAAAATAACAAAACAATAACATTCTACTAGTAGATATATAAAAATAAGATAGAAAATAAAATAAAGTTGCTCAATGCAATTCCTCACAAACTCCATCCACACCAAGCAGCCAGTCTCAGGAAGCAGCACCTGGTCCGAACAGCTGATCCCAGAGAGAGAGAAACCAGAAGATCTCGACTCTCCTTAAATATGAAGCATGATGCTAATGGGTTGGAATACTCTTTGTCGAGGGTTAAGATTGCGGGGTGACAATAAAACCCTGGCAGATGTATTGTTAACCCCCTCTCCCCCCCACACACTTCCCCCTCCCTCTCCCCCCTTTTCACTAAGGAGAGGCAATTGGGAGGAAAAGAAGCACAGAGTGAAGAGAGTTGGAAAAAATTAAAGATGTTTTACTAATGCTACTAATAAGAATAGAGAAAATAATACAAAATATACAAAACCAATCTTGAAAGTCTCAGCAACTGCAGAGCCGGCACCCAAAGTCCTGGATTAGACTCCGCAGCCAATTGGAGCTGGATTCAGTCTCTCACTAGGCCTCAGTTTGCAGGGACGACTAGCAAGGTCCTCTCCTAAGGTCGGCCATAAGCAGAAGGGAAAAGGGAAAAGCACACGAGATCCTCATGATCTCCCACTTTTATATGAAGTATTCACGTGAATGGAATGTTATACACAGTTGGTCAGTTTCTTGCTCACTTGCTTCTCGTCGCCTCTCTCGCGAGATGTCCATCTGTGCTTATCAATAAGTTTGCATTCCATTGCTAGGTTTACCAAAACATGTGTCTGGTTCTCCAGGAAAATGCAGCTAATATGAAGGCTTTAGCTGACAGACAAAATTCACTGAAAAAGAAACTTGTTTTTAACAAAACCAGGACACTCTTATTGATTAGTCTGGATGTCAGTCAAGCTCTGCCCCATCCATGCCCCCCTTCCTCAATGCCTCACACCTGTGAGCAAAGCGCTTAGAATGTCCTTGTCTCTCAGACCAGAGCAATTGAAAACATTAACTCTGTGCTGGGGTGTTATTTTCCTGTTCTCAAACTAAGTCCAAATAATGACTGTGCTAGCTACACACACAAATTTCTAACTGCATGAAGAAAATTAACTCATTTTCAGTCAAATCAGTACATGTATAGTGAAAGTGGTTTATGTGTTGGGGCTACCTGACTTGGGTCCTTAAAGAGAATTCACAGTAGAATAGATGCTTCTTTGATCCTCAAATCTTCCGCTTCCTTAGACAGACTGCTTTAAGCCAACTTCACAAATGCCCTATATATCCACTCAGTTTCAACCTGATTATCCACTTCAGCAGGCAAATTAGTATTTCTTGTTTAATTTCCAAGGAATTTTATTTTCATCTATCCATAAAATAGTAATTGTTGGGAATACAGGTTTTGTTAAGCAGATAAACCTTAATTCATCACATGCTATAGAATTATTTTACTTTAGCATAAAAGCTGAAATTAAGTAGCACTCATTATTAGGCATTGATTGTATGCAATCTTGGTCTCACTACATATTTAGGAGGGATGGGCATACAGATAAATGCACTTGCATTCTTGTTCATAAGAAAGTGCTAAATATGTTTCCTTCTCTGCGGATAATTTCTGGGTTTAGTTCAGAGTGACTGTTTTGTTTTATCCTGAAAAGTACCTGTGCTGAGGGACTGGTAAAGTTATGATATTCTCTGTGAATCCACTGAAGTGCCTGGGGATTCTTGTGATTGAAAAGAACAATATAAATTTAAGATATTATTAGTATTACTTTTACTAATAATAATAATTCAACCTTAGAATAAAGTTTACACCTGAGTTATTATAATGCCCTTAACAAATGGGTTTATGCAGCAGCAGAACTGCTGACACAAGTCTCCTGTAACAAGACAATGCCAGCAGGTATTACTATAACTCAAGCAGGGGCCAGTCAAAATGACACAGCCATTGTGTTGATGTGTTGTATATGGTTGTGAGTATTGGTGCCAGCTGTGTCATAAACCACTCCCTGGAAATAATAACCCTGACAGATAATGGAAATGAATTAGCATTTTCTCCTTAATCAGAATGTTTTGTAAGCCCGACCATACAGTCTCAATATTCAGTAAGAAATATTTTCAGCTCCCTCCACCTCAAAAAAAAAAGAAAAGTTTCAGTGAGGTTATGTCCCCTGTTTAATAAAGTTGGCAAGTTTTATTTTCTTGGTCCTTATGAAGCTCTGCATGAGATGTTGCTTCGGTGGAGAGTGACAGTCATACAGGGAATAGCAGGCTATTTACTCTTAGTAGCCCTGATTGCTGCATGACAGCAATGCTGGAAAGCTATTCTGGAGTTGAAGTCACAAGCTGTAAGTTGCAGCAGGGACTCAAAGCAGACTCACTTCATTTGGTCACTTGTGGGGAGGTGTGGTAGCAGGGGATGATTCTGTATCCATATATGTTAGGCACTTCCTTTGGCTTGTGGCAGAAGAAAGGTTTTGGGTTTGACTGATCAATGCCTTGAGATCTTTTAAGCTATCTCAGGTAATTGCAATACATCTAAACAGACAATAGATATCCTCAGTTAAAGTTCAACAATCAGAATGTGGAGCATTTTATTATCTGACAGTTAAACTCAGTTGCTGGAAGTTTTGGAAATTGTTGTCTTAAGTGAAAGCCCACGTTTGGTCAAAACACATCCCAGCCTGCAAGGAGAAACCAAGAAACATTACACTTCCCAGCTTCCTCACAGTCCTAGTTTTGCTAAGACTGCTATTTTTTTAGTTTATGAAAGTTCATGTTTCATAAATAAGGCTATTCTGGAAAATAATTGGTTTTAATGACACCATAGAAACATAGAAACATAGAATTGTTTGGGTTGGAAAGGATCATAAAGATCATGTAGTATCAACCCCCCTGCCATGGGCAGGGACATCTTTCACTAGATCAGATTGCTCAAAGCCCCATTCAACCTGGCCTCAAAGAAATCCAGGGATTGGGCATCCACAACTTCTCTGGGCAACCTGTTCCAGTGCATCACCACCCTCATGGTGAAGAATTTCTTCCTTATCTAAATCTACCCTCTTTCAGTTTAAAGCCATTACCCCTTGTCGTGTCACTACATGTTCTTGTACAAAGTCCTTCCCCAGCTTTCTTGTGGGTCCCCTTTAGATACTGGAAGGTTGCTATAAGGTATCACTGGAGCCCTCTCTTCTCCAGGTTGAACAACCCAAATTCAGCCTGTCTCCATAAGAGAGGTGCTCCACCCCACTGATCATTTTCTTGGCCTTCCTTTGGAGTCATTCCAACAGATCTATGTCCTTCTCATACTGGGGACACAGAGCTGAATGCAGTACTCCAGGTTGAGGTGTTCATAGAGCAGAGTAGAGCAGGACAATAACCTCTCTTGACCTGCTGGTCACACCTCTTTTCATGCAGCCCAGGATATGGTTAACTTTCTGGGCTGCATGCACACATTGATGGGTCATATGGACTTTCTCACCAATGAACACCCCCAAGTCCTTGTCCTTCAGGCAGCTACCAATCCATTCTCTCCCCAGCCTGTATTTGTCCTTGGGACTGCCCTGACATATGTGCAGGACCTTGCACTTGGCCTTGTTGAACTTCTTAAGGTTTGCACAGATCCATCTCTCAAGTGTCTCAAGGTCCCTGTGGATGG
This sequence comes from Columba livia, assembly GCF_036013475.1. Classification (NCBI taxonomy): domain Eukaryota; kingdom Metazoa; phylum Chordata; class Aves; order Columbiformes; family Columbidae; genus Columba; species Columba livia. Next base: position 70,373,320 of record NC_088642.1, read on the forward strand.
CATCCTGTCTCTCCAGCATGTCAATTGTACAGCATAGCTTGGTGTCATTGGCAAACGTGCTGAGGGTACACTCAGTCCCACTGTCCATGTTGCCAACAAAGATGTTAAACAGTACTGGTCCCAATACCAACCCCCGAGGAATGCTACTCATCACTCGTCTCCTCTTTGACATTGAGCTGTTGACAACAACTCTTTCAGTGCAACCATTCAGCCAATTTCTTATCCAGAGGGAGGTCCATCCATCAAATTCATGTCTCTCCAACTCAGAGAGAAGAATGTCAAGCAGGACAGAGTCAAACACTTTGCACTACTCCAGGTCCATCTCTCCATAAGATTTAGATTTTTGCTTTGTCTGGAAAAGTTCATTTGGCTCTTTTCAAAACCCAGATTTCCTTGCAATGTTAAAAGTACACATCAATACATTCACCAAGACTTTGGAAGTAAACGGAAGTTCCTTTTCTATCATGCTTATTAACAATGTGAACTTCCTTGACAGTTTATGCAAAAGTCTTTTATTAAAAAGACAAATAATTTTTACTTTAATCATATATTTCTTCCTCTTTTCCCAAAGCCTCCCTAGTGTTCTGAAATTATATTGAGTTTGGTACACACGTTAAAAAAATGAAATGTTTTAACTACAGATGAATTACATGAAATTAATTTAGACTCCAACATGTATTATCATGTGCCAGAAAAACTAAGTTTTCAAAATGTAAGCTCTATCTCAGACATAGTACTTGTTTGTTTCCAACATATGCAGTTAGAATAAACACTAAACTTTGAGACTCAGAAATCATTCTTGATCTTAGTACAAGGGCATGACACTGGTCAAGTAACAAGACAGGTATTTCTTAGATCATGTCTTTGTCTTCAGCAATCGTAATTAAGCCAGCTACAGCTGTATTTATCAATCAGCAGCATGCAGATAAATACAGATTTGTCATCAAGCGTGTGCCTCTTAAAGAGCTGTGCTGTGAGTTACTGGTATAGAGAAGACAGCTGTACCAATAAGGCTGCAAAGTTATTACTTGTTTACTAGGATGTCCCTTCTAAAAGGAAGTGTGATATGAGATTTTCCCTGTGGAATTTATTAGTAGGCTTTTCATCAAAATTTGGAAGTCTGAAGTTAGAAAAGTCTTACCTAGCGGGTAGATGACAAAAAATGCTTCAGAAATGCGCATATAAGAGAGCCTCAGATTTAAATCCTATCAGGCCAGTTAGAAATAAATACAACCCCCCCAAAATAACACTTCACAGTATCACAGTATGTTTAGGATTGGAAGGGACCTCAGAAGATCATCTAGTCCAATCCCCATGCCAGAGCAGGAACGCCTAGATGAGGTCACACAGGAACATGTCCAGGCGGGTTTTGAATGTCTCCAGAGAAGAAGACTCCACAATCCCCCTGGGCAGCCTGTTCCAAGCTCTGTCACCCTCACTGAGAAGTTTCTTCTCAAATTTAAGTGGAACCTCCTGTGTTCCAGCTTGATTCCATTACCCCTTGTCCTGTCATTGTTTGCCACTGAGAAGAGCCTGGCTCCATCCTCATGGCACTCACCTTTTATATACTTATAGACATTAATAAGGTCACCCCTCAGTCTCCCCTTCTCCAAACTAAAGAGACCCAGCTCCCTTAGCCTTTCTTCATAAGGGAGGTGCTCCACTCCCTTCATCATCTTCATTGCTCTGCACTGGACTCTCTCCAGCAGTTCCCTGTCCTTCTGGAACTGAGGAGCCCAGAACTGGACACAATATTCCAGATGTGGTCTCACCAGGGCAGAGTAGACGGGAAGGAGAACCTCTCTGACCTACTAACCACCCCTCTTCTAATACACCCCAGAATGCCACTGGCCTTCCTGGCCACAAGGGCACAGTGCTGGCTCATGGTCATCCTGTTGTCCACCAGGACCCACAGGTCCCTTTCCCTACACTGCTCTCTAATAGGTCATTCCCCAGCTGGATGCTAGGAAGCAACAAAATATAATTGAATACATTCTTATTCTTATCCGTAGTGTCCATGTGAGCAAGAGGTAACTGGTACTATTGTGCACACCAAATACAAAAAGAAGAGTGATGGTAAAACCCATTTGGGCACAGAACATGAGAAAGATTGGCAAGTTCTGTAAAGTCTCACAAACTTAGGGTGTTCAGATGCATGTGTAAAACTAGTTTACAGCACTGACTTTCAGCTGGAAGTAAGGAAGCTAGATTAAAAGTCCAACTGAGAAAATGGTGTGATCACAGATTGTCTTGTCTTTGCTTTTTCCGCAAGCATCCTTCTGACTTTGCTATCTAATGTACCAAAGTAAAGAGGCTGCTTGTTAGAACAACATGAGATGCAGTTTCTCCTCTTTTAAATCTCACACACACACATAAAAAAAAATACTTTTCATACAGAATATGGATTGGTTATTTGTGCCTACACTTCAAATTTCTCCTCCTACAATCTTTTTTTTAATGAAAGTGAAGGTAGAAAAACTGTCAAATCAGCTGTGTTGTTCTTCCCTTAGTTTGCTGTAAGAGCAAAGCAATTACAGTTTTCCTGTTATCTCAGCAATACGTTACCTTTCTATTCCTTGTAAAAGCTTTGTATTTGACTTACACTGACGGAGAGAAGGGGATATTTTCTGTATGGGCAGGCCAAACTGCTGTGATAGTAGATGGGCTAGTCAACTGTTGCCTTGGATCCTGCCCATTGCGAAGTGAAAAACTAAATTGATGTTCTTTCCTGATACCCCATGGAAGATTTGGCTTCAGACAGCATGAGAGTTCATGAAGTTCATATTAAATAAAGATCTGACTTGCTGTTCAAATTGACTTGTTAGTATGACCTACTAAATTTTCAGCTTGAGTTTTTGCTTCAGTGATGCTAATTTTTTTCAGAATAATTTCTGATAGCATCTAATACTTCTACAGGTAGCTCTTTAAACTTTGTTCATCCTTTACTGCTACTGCATTTTAATTTGCAGTCCTGAAAAATAGTAAGTAATGGTTAGCATGATCTACTCAAAGATGTATAGGGATAATTCAGGCTGTTTGTGTTACAACTTATTTTCTAAAATTAGAATAACTTTAGCTCCAGTGGTCACCCCAAGAGTCCAATGACAAATTTTTGGTTAGCCTTGTAGTTAATGCCCGTTATCCACAGCATGGCCATGGAACTGTAATGTCAGTGCAGCCTTTGATGACAGATATACCTGTCTATAAAATCTCCTGGTGTAGACAGCAGTGACATTTAGCGCTGAGAAATTGAGGTATGTAGATAAAGACCAAGTGACCCACTCCAAGTCATAAACAGGGGAAATGTCTTGGCCACAGAGCAGCTTAATAGGGACAGTTTCATAACCACAAGATCCTTTGCCTTTCTCTGACACTCAAGAACACAGAAGAAACTCTCCCTTGTCATTAGATGTGGGAGCTGCTACTAGTGTTGGCCATGCCCTTCCAGCACCATGATACCACAAATTCAGTCCTGTTGAAGCCACGTGCATAGAGGAGCTGGAAAATACTAATTTCCTGTGGTTTACCCTGCATTAAGTCATGTATCATACCTACTTAGAAACCGCTGCATACTTCTTCAAGAGATTATATTTGCCCTGCCAGTTGAGTGGATTTACTGATCTGATCTTTCTGCTCTCTAATGTGACCCACCATGTGCTAAGGACTTGATGGTTAATGCTCTCAGATATCACATGTTTTCATTAAATCCAAAACTAAAGTCTCATAAATTCCTTTCTGTATATTAAACACAAGAGCAACTTTCAAGAGACATCATCTTGGAGGAGGAGAAGGGATAAAACGGGGGAATTCAGATGACTGTGGTCTATTAAACTGATTTGTAGCAGAGTGACAGCGAATCTCCTTCTGCACTTTCTGTGCGTTTTGGGGAGTGTCATTCTGTGGTTGAAGCAGGACAGACACAGGTCAGTAATTTTTAGGAACAAAATCTCTGCCTTTATAAATGATCATCCCTATACCAATCTCCTGTGCTTAAATAGAACCACTTGTAGCCAGTGGGAGATTTATAACCTACTCTAGGCCAAACAGTGACCCATGAAGGATGTTCTGTCTTGCTTTAATTTGGCATCCAGCCAAGCTGTGTCTCCGCTGTTACAGTGTCTCCAGTTACAGAGAAACCTGCAACTCAGCCTTTGTGTGGTCGCTTGAAGGTGTGTGAGCACATGCTGAGCTAATTGCTAGTGCTGAGCATCACTTCAGACTGAAATATCTGTGTCTGTATGATGATACATGAGTGTCTGAAAGATGTCAGATCTCTAATCAAATGTCTTTTGCCTTGGGGGTTGCCAGTAACCTCTCTGCAGTATTACTCATTCTGGCAGGTAGTTTTCCAGAAGCTCACAAATGCAGGAGGCTCTGAAAAATAAGCAGATGAAGAAACAGCTCTTTTATCCAAACAAGCAGTATCAGAATCGCCATTGTTCTGGCATGCTTTGGACCGTCTTTCTGCAAACACCCCCACCAGAAAGCTATATTGTCCGCTGTTGAAAATCAGTAAGGATCGTCTTCTTTCCACTCAGGCATGATGTTTTGCTTGCTGTAATGAAAAACAATGGTTCTTTATGTATAGGGAGGTCTTTTTATGTTGTGAAAAGTCAAATGTGCCTTAACACTGCAGGCAGTGTTTAGGAGGAGAAAGAAACTGAAGTAAAAACACAGGTTTTATATATATGCCCTTAAGGAATTTTTTTTTTTAGCCTGTGTTATCACACCATGCTTTTATACTGCAGCTTAATATACACATGAGAAATTTCAGGGCTGTTGAGCATGCAGATTTTGCTAGCGGATGAGCACAAGGTTATTGAGCACAGGTGTTTCTGTAATTGTACAACACTCCCTATTCACATGCCCATGAGCTCTTATTCCCTTGTGAATTGTGCTGTTCTCTAGCATTAGAGTACCGGGTTCTAATAAAAAAACACAAATAATATTGCTTCACAGTGACCCCTTCTGTGACTCATCTTTCATTTCATGAATGCATGCACCTCAGGGAGTAGATGCTTTTGTGCTAAATATTATTCATCTAAGCAAGTGTGTGTGCACACTTTCCCCTCAGATGTTTTAGACAATAACATAGTTCACACGCCAGGTTGGATGTACTGTGCAGAACACAACAAAAGCGAGAGAATCCTCTCAATTCATACACTGCAGATTATTACTGAAATGGTCAGTCTGGCCCCCATATTTGGCTACCATAACCTACATTGATCATGTCTCCACTGAAAAGAATAACATTGTGCTGAAGATACTTACAGAAGCAGGATACCACATCTGTGTGATTATCTCTATTGTTGCCATGCAGGTTCCATTCCAGAAAACCTGTATGCTCTGTTACCCACTGCATTCAGCACATACATCTACCATGTCTGCAAATCTGATACTTGTGTGTGTAAATGAGCAGTCAGGGGATAGCCTACCTGATTCCTACCCACACCACAAAACTCTACTGTACCTTTCTACTTTTTCACTCATTCATCTGCTAAATCTCTTGACTACTCTAGCCCACAGACTGTAGCAAAAGGGACACAGAAATTACTGGTGTATGTTAGTCTGGCTTTTATTTTATTTTACAAAATCACATGTTTGTAGCTATCATTGTTTTAGGAGCCATGATTAAACAACAAAATATGAATTATTCTGATTTTTTTCCTCTTTGACTTATGCCGAGCACAGGGAAATTCGTGAGCCGTCAGCAGGAGGTGGCTGTGCTCAGCATCTCTGATAATCAGCCCAAAAGCTGGAGCTACAGTTACTGAGCTGGTCAGTGTCCTGGCACTTGCTGCTGCTTGGTTTATATTTTTATATTATGGTATCACTTATTATTCATTTCAAATTTAAAAATACACAGAAATGCAGCAGACAGCTGCTTTTCTTTGCTCTTCGATTCTTTTATATTGTTCCTATGCAGACTGGATTCAATTGCCTGAGTAAACATCAGGTTCTGTAATAAAGAGATTAGTTCTCCCCTGCTCTGCTACAGAGTCTTCCCTGATTTTGGATCCCAGCAGCCCTGCTTAATTACTAATTAGTGTTTTTTCTATTTCTTCCCATGTCATTTGTGTCTGATAGTGAAGATTGTTTAGCAAGTTGACTTAGCACCTTCGCTAATTGCTTTACAGCTTTGATTTCTTTTTTTTTTTTTTTTTTAATGGGGGGAGCGTTGAATGAAAACACATTAGCTTCAGTAACCCTTTCAGATGCACTGCTTCTATCACTGATAGTATTCTTGGTTACAAGAGAAAAAAGTCTGAAGCCTTTGTTTTGTGATAGAAACAAAATGTATATTTTTTTGCTGTGCAGTGAAGGAGGGTGAGATACTGATGGAGGCTGGAAGCTGTAAAGGTGAAGTTGAAGGTGCAAAGCTACACAAGATGGCAGAGGTTGGCAGTGGAGGGTTAAAAGTAGTCTGGAGTGTGAGTTGGGAAAACAAAATAGAAGGTGACCTTCCTTTAAGAAAGAATTTGCAATTTGGCTCTCTAGCTGTACTGGGAAGTTTACTAATCCAGCTGCAGTTGTATGGGAGCAGCATTTTAAAAACATATGGTCTGGGTCACAATTCCCCGAGGCCCTCCTGATGCATGCCTAAGATCTTGCACATAAAGAGAAAAGTCAGGTTAATGCAGCCTGGTTTACTAATTGTGACATTTACATGCATGTATTCCTCTTGGTATTACCCATCCAACTGCAAATGTCAATGAAAAAAAAATACACCTATTACTGTGCTAGTAAATATTGGAAAGAATAAAAATCTGAAAGCAAACTTAAAAATCTAGATCTGAAAGACTACAGAAAGGGATGGACAGGCATGATAAAACAATAGAAATTGTTCACCTTGCTATGAGGCTCTTGATGTTATTACATTAACTCATATTCATATGCCTTTCAAGATGCTAGCTGCTGCTCTTCCGGGATCCACAAACTTCCAAATGCTGTCACAGCTGTAAGGCCTCACTTGCATCCTACACTATTTTTTTTTTTGATTTAGCAAGAAGAGTTAAGAGGAGCAGGAAATCTGTAACCGTGAATTTCACTAATGGAGGCGGAATGATAAAAGAAGGAAAATTTCACACAATTTTTCATGAAAAAATAAAATCCTGGTTTTCAGTTCTTTTCCCCTGCACAAGAAGCAGTCGCTGCTTTGCCACTTCACTTCTCAGCCCTGAATGCATAGCTGGCCTGCAGTGCCTGTCTCTTCGAGGACAAAGAGCAGCAGGCTCAGATGGCCCCTCTGGGCAGCAGCCTGTTGGCTGCCCTGCCTGCAGGGACAGCACTCACTGCCTGCTCTGCCCAGACAGGCAGGAGGAGCCACACACACATCAAACAGGGCAGAGCCCCTGGGCTAAGAGCTCTGGCTAGAGACCCCTGCCCATCCTGGGATGGTGGGCGGCCAGCAGCCAAGGGTGACCGAGCCACCACACAACTGCAGTCTCAGAGCTGGATTCCATTCCTCTGAGCTACCACTGCACTCTGCTCAGGCTTTGCAACGTGCAGGGCTGATCTCCTTGCATTTTCTTATGGCTGATTTTTGCCATAGTTTTGGGTGAAAGGTAGAGCTTTCCTCTGTGCAAAGCCCCACTGGATGGAGGGGTGAGGGCGTTTCATTCCAATCAATGCTGCTCTGGGTTAGAAAAGAGGCTGGCTCCATCAGGAATGCGGCATTGAATCTCGCCAGGTAATGCTGGCAGCTGTGGAAGAGGAATTACAAAAGGCAATACCACTGCGCAGGGTTGAGCTGGGGAGGAAGGCAGAAAAGTGTGCTTATAATGGTCTGAAATTTAGTGGAGCAGTTTGCAAGATAAGGTAAGGTGGGGAAAAAAATAGGAAGTTGAAAATTGTCACTGGAACACAAAGAAAAGAAATCTATGTTCAGAAACAAAATGATAGTCTGGAAAATGGAAAAAGTTTTAACAGAAGTTTTTATAATGTCAGGGGAAGTTACATTTGAAAGCAATTTTTCTGAAATGATCAGAACTCTTTGAATTTGCAGAGCTGTCACCTTCAGAAGAGCACAATTTGCTGCAATTAAATGACCTGAAGAATAAAGTAGTACTTAAAGTCAATTGCATTTCTGAAGAGCGATGCAGAAATGTGGAGCTCAGACTCTGTCAGCAAGTATAGAATAAAATGAATGGGACCTGAAGATGTTGTATGATAAGAAGGTGAATTTGTGAAAGTAACTAAAACAGAAAGCATCAGCTGAAAAAGCCTGTGTAAGACAATATTCTGCCTCTTAATCAGAAGAAGAGTCTTTGATATGATTATTCAAATCAAAGAGCTCTTCTGTTAAGTATGCCTTTATCAAAATATCCATCAGAAATATTGTCCTGTAATGTTTAAACTCTGGGCAAGTGCTGAAATGGTAAGCTTGGAAGTACTTCAAGGGAACAAAGCAGAGTGGTTCTAGATGCAGGATGACAGCCAGGCATTTCACACACAGTGGAAAGCACTCCTGCAGTCTGTAGCACTGTCTTTTGCAGCCTCCACGTACCATCAGTATAGACAGATATCACATATGGCTGGCTTCCCTGCCTATATGAATATGGGACCATTCAACACGCTGGCAGCTTCCTCATCTGTTGCTTCCTTCTTCAGCCTATGCTTAGGACTCTGTAGTGCTAGAGAGTGTTACACATCAGACATTCAAAGCAAATAAATTTTAAAAGTGCACAGTGGTCTCACAAGATCAGAAGAGGCCATTTATCTGTCACTGTGAATATCCAAGGGTGTCCCTTTTTAAAACTCCCATTTCAGCAGGATCACAAAAGAGAGAAAGCAAGGAGACCAAACAGATCGACATTTCTCTTTGCAATGGTGCTTCACATCCGTGGGTTTCAGGTGCATGCATGGTGGGCTGGCTCATGACTCCTGCCTTATGGATGCTTTTATTTTCTTTTCTGATGACGGACAGAGATTACAGTTTATTAAGCCAGAAAGTGAGTGGGCAGGAGAAGTATCAAACCATCTCCTAACTACTCCTTGTGCTGCAAAAGTATCATAGTACTCAGCTCTGCTTACCATGCTGTCCCAGGACTGGCCACAGGTTGATCTCTAAGGAGCAGGGGCTGGCGCATCCTTGAGCAGGGTCTCAGGCAGATACTCCCATGGCAAGAGCCCGTGTCACCCTGCAGAGTATGAAGGCGGACACAGAACCACAGCACTACAGTCTCATTTTTCTAATCCAAAATCCTCCCATGTTTCCACCACAAGAATCTCACTTCAAAGCTGAGACTCTGCAGGGGAATGAACTTTACTAATCCATCAGCATATTGTTTTGTTGTTGTGAGCGTGAACATAAGGAATTATGGAATTGCTGGCTGGATGCTGTGTGACTGAGAGTTAGCAGAGAGTGCTGCTTGGAGAAGGCTTTTGGTCTGGGTTGTGAAAATGTTATGCAAACCAATACAAACAGTACAAGTAAAACCAGAGGTGCTCTTTTGAAACTGTAGCCCCTATCATGGCTATGATATCCCTTACACTCGATAATACTGAGGGTTTTTTTTAACTTTTCCATCTTTACAATAGATTTGTCAGACTTTTTTATTTATTTTTTTTTTTACAGTGATCATGCCACATGCAAAGTCTTTATCTTAATTTGCCCAAACATCAGCCATTTGTTTCCAATTACTTGGGTAATAAGCAGAATGGTGTTTTCTGGGAATGTGTAATAACTTTTTACCCCTCTGAAACCAATGGGGTTTGACCAGGGACTGTTCAAACAATATTTTATTTCAGTGGATTGGCACTGACTTAACTTTTCTAATAGCCTGCATCAGTCACGCTTACAAGCAACACTTCTGCAACCACTTCCCAAATTCATTGCTCAGGAACAAGATGTTCAAGTGGTAGTGCTGCTTTCAGGTCTGTTTCATGTTGTCTCTCAGGTTTGGCGTAGCTAAATTCAGTTATGCACTTAGGAGAACAGCAAAGCAAATAAGAAGTGGCACAGTGGATTCCTAATCCTTAGCATGCTCCAAAAACACAATCCATCTCTTTTAGGCTTTTTTGCAGGTTTTGTTATGTTTGACCACGAAGTTTAGAGTTGAAGAAGGGATCTGGAGGGGACACTAGCTTGAGGTCATCCAGTGCAACAACAAATTTTATGTGTGTTTGTTGCTATTTTTTTAACAGTCTTCAAGGGATGCTATGATTCTACAAATCTTGTACCTGTTATAAATGAGCTCTCTTCACTGTCTTCCAGCATCAGCATCAATACCTTCAGTACCATCAGCTTCCACAACTGCTTCAGTAAAACACCACCTAACTTAATGCTTGTCTCATCACTTTAATCATTAGTCTGCTTTCTGACATGTTATTAGCCTTATTACATCTCTGGCTTCTAAAGGTGATAATCTGAGACTTGTTCTTTCAACTAGTATAAAACCACTTTGAACAGAATCTCTGGGTGCAAGGCATTAGGTAAATAAGTTTCATGTAACTGTTTCATTTTAGAGGTTAAATATATATGCTTGTGTGTTGGAAAGCTTTTGTGATTATTTTTGAGTAGAATGGAAGTAGAATGGAGCACACTGCAAGCCAAGAATAACGTTTTATGGGATACTTGTACTCCACCCTCTCCTTTCCATTGTTCCTACATACCAGTGGGTCTCAGACCATCTGAAAAGTCAAATGCCATTTCACACATACAGCCATGTAATAGCAAGATTTGATGTACACATACAGGTACACTTACTCCACTTACTCTGACTTAGAAACTAAAATCAAAACATCCTCATGGTGCAGGCAGCATTTCCATTATATTATGCTAAAGAATCTTCTGGTCCTGACCACAGATATGCAAAGGTCTCACCCTGCTGGAAGTAATTTGAGTTTGTGTTTTACATCATATTTCCTTATTTTATCATCCTTTTTCGTTTTGCATTACTAACATGAATACGTGGAAGGTAACAAACAGAACTGTCTTCATCTAACTCAGTGTCCCCAAGATTTTCTTATACCATATGATGCTTTGCCACTGTTACAACAACAAAAACAACAACAACCACAAAAAAAAAAAACCCACACAAAAAAAAAGAAAAACAAAACAAAACAAAACCTTCAGCACTTTAGCACCCTATTGTTTTTCCCTCATACTGCTGCTGTCAACATCTGCATGGCAAGAACACCAGTAACCAAGATACTGGCAGTCAATCTCTCCCCATAGTTGGGTTTCAGTTCCAGATTGCCATTGTCATGAGACCAGCCCTCTCTTTCTAGAGTACAGCCCTACAATTACCCTGGCTTTAGTAGCCATTGCTTCTTGATAATATTTTGCCTATTTATTTCTCTTAAAATTTCACCTCGTTTCATATAGTCATATCTCATCTTAAATTCCCATTCCACTTTGTCATAACATGTATTTGCATCCTTGCAATTTTTTAAAATTATATCCAGAATTTTTGTCTTCTTTTTCATAAGTCAGATATTTGATTTCCTTTATTATATCTGAGAACTCACTCCTAGCTTATCCAGGCTTTGGACATGAGGCCACTTTCAGGAAAATTCTGGGACACCCTCGTTTAATTCCTATACCAGGGCACTACATTGACTCAAATCTAACTTGCTATCCCTGTCATTCTGGAAGCATGCTATTCTAAAAAGCTGCAAAAATATTCCTGAGCAATCTGACGTAACTCTGAATCTAGCCTTGCTTTGAGTAAGAGGCTGAACTATAGAGATCTATATAGGTCACTTCCAAACTAAGTATCTGTCATAGAATCATAGAATCAGTTAAGCTGGATCAAGTCCAACCACTAACCTAACACTGCCAAGTCCACCCTTAAACCATGTCCCAAGCACCACATCTACATGTCTGTTAATTACCTCCAGGGATGGTGACTCCATCACCTCCCTGGGCTGCCTGTTCCAATGCCTGACAACCCTTTCACTGAAGAAATTTTTCCTAATATACAATCTAAACCTTCCTTAGTGCAACTTGAGGCCATTTTCTCTTGTCCTCTTGTCATGTTACAGTGTGGACAGTCAGAGAAAAGGCCACCTAACTGAACGGAACATGTGTCTAAACCTTAAAGCCAGTTTGAGACAACTCAAATAATATATTTATGCATTGTTTTCAGAATTTCTTGAGGGAAAAAAATGCATTTGGGATATGAAGGATATGGGGCTATTTACAGCATAACAAGCATAGACCATTTACAAAATAAAGAAACAATCATCATGCTTTTTTCAGTTCTGAAGAAATGCTGTGACCATGAGAGAGATGAAATATAATGTTGGGAACTGCTGAAACCAATTATGGTAGATGATTGTAACACTGCATCCTCAGTTATGCCTAATTTGCTCTTACAGCTGTAACTAATGAGGTAGATAGGAAAATAATGTCCATATGCACATGTGAACATATGTTTTTATTTAGTAGCAATAGCAGAAATCATTACGTTGGCTAATAAAATGAAAGACCTGATAACAATGATGCCATGAAGAACACAAAAGTGTGAAACACCTCTGCAAGGCAGTAGGAAGAGTCCAGGAAAAGGAAATGCAAAACTTTAAGCAACAAGAGGGTTTCTTGTAAATGCTGCTGCTTCTTTGTGTGTAACTGATTGTGGCAGCCCATCATTGACCTATCTTTGGTTTTATTTTAAATACAATTCATGACAACTTTAAGTGATTGCTGAAGTATGATTCAGTCCAGCTCCTCTAGCTACATGTTTTCCCTCCCTCCCTTGCATTGTGTCTCCATGCAATTGCAAAGTGAGCTGTTTCCGTGAGATGGCCCACTGGAAAATGTTTCGTGTTATATATATAAAAGATAGTTATTTTGAGTGGATTTATTTTCCACCATGTCAGGTCTGTTGGAGTTGAACATACAGCAATGCGTTTTTTGGACCGAGCACAACAGCAGTGGTATGAGTATGTGGAGAGCAAGACCTGCCCTTTTGACAAGACACAGTCCCCCCAGGACTGTTGGTGCAAAATGGGTTAGCACGCCACTGTGAGTTAAAACCATAAATACTTCATGTTGATAGCAATGACTGTTTGGACTCTATTGCATGATTTCTCTGACTCTCACATAGAATTTTTTCTCTTTTTCTGTCATCTAGCCCTTTCCAGTACTTCCTGTACTACTGTCTGAGGGTCTTCTCCACCGAGGTGTTGGGATGCTCGTATTACTCAAAGCATAACAACTCCCTAAACACCTTGTAGAATTGGCAAGAGCACTGAATACATGCCAGGCAACTCTAGGCCACTGGCCTTTCCTTGGAAACTTTCTTATGTCTTGTTTTTCCACACATATCTTGTCAGGCCTACAACCAGTTAGGATTTGTCCTTCCAAATAGATAGTGTTTTCTTACCTTTTTTTTAAAAAAAGGCAGAGGTAGATGGTATCTACAAATGAAGGAATTGCATAACCTAACATGTGACATAATCTAACACCTCTGCTTTCCTGCCTTTTATCAACCAGCAGGTGAGGCATGTAAAACCACTGTTGTAGAATGAGAGACTGGTACCTTCAGTTATCTGCTCCAATCCATTGTTTTACCTTTGTGGGAAGGAGATCATAGGGAATTTAATTCCATTATTACTTGCTCCCACTGTTTTTCCTCTGTTCTTCCTGCCCACTTTTGCAAGACCACTGTGCACCATACGGATGTCAGCGGAGTTGTTGCTGAACATAGCACATCACAGGTTTTATGGGCTGTGCTCCATTTCACAGTATTGAAGAACATGGAAAACCAAGGCTATTTATGCTTCCCTGTGCTCAGCCAAGAGACTTACTTTACAAGCGTGTGGGTTTGCTGGGAGGAATAAACTAGTTTTCAGTAGCTCTTTACATGGTGAAATCTCTTTTCTACTGCAAGCTCCATCCCCTTTGTATGCATAGGTCCAGGTCAGGAGTGTGGATGTTCACTGAAGTGCCTCATAAACCTGCCCAGAATTTTTCATCTTGAGTTCTATAGAGGATGCATTAAGAAGAGCTTTGCCTCAGTAAGGCTCATTAATACAAGTCTTTGATACTTAATTAAAGTGCTTCTTTGTTAAAATAATAGAGCACTGTGGAAGATTAAAAAAAAAAAAAAAAAAAAAAGAAAAAACAAAACCCAAAAATTACAGCCTTGATTTGACCATAAAGACCACAGATACTAGGCATTGCTTAAAGCTACCCATGTACCTATGATGGCTTACATAGATAATTACAAGGTATTCTGGCAGACCAAGTGCCAATTCTTTACCAATTAATTCCTCAGCTAGGAATTACCCAGAACTGAAATGAGCTCTCTGTATACCTTAGGTGGGCAGATGTTTGGCTATTCTTTGACAAGGAGATCTTGATTGTTTTAAGTACAGGTCTAGTTCACACTTAGCTCTCTAATTACCTCTTAAATGAGCTTGATCCTCTCTGAATTTCACATAGCGTAAACTACAGAAATGACAGGACTACGAGGAAAAAAAAGGTGTGTTTCTTTGTTTTTTATCTTGGGAACTTCTTACATTGACATTTTTATAATAAGCCTGAAGATCCAGCTATAGAACCCTTAACTAACTGGGAGAAAAGACATTTTTAGTACTTAAGTTTTCATCCATTTTGAGAGTTCCTATTTGCAGTTGTCTTCAGAAAGCTCAAAAAGAGTGTTAAATTTGCACTGAAGGACACAACTATACCACATTGCCATTGAAATCTGTGACTCCTGGTATTCTTTTATTCAGTAATATGCACAGAATATGAATTAAATTTGTTAAAACTGTGACTCACTTTTGAGAGGGATAGAAACCATAAAGTGACACAAGAGTGATTTCATAGAGCAAATCTGTTTGTTTCCTCTAAAGGTATCATTTTTTGGTGGTGGAGGAAAAAGTTATTGCTTGCCTTTACTCACATAAAATCTGCTGTGAAAATGAGAAGTAAATCTTTTTCTGCCCACAGGCAGGAATAGTTACCCAATCCACGGATGTTTCTTCCAGTGATGTTGAGTAGTTTCTGATGGGGTGAATTTTTTTATACAACAAAGAAAACATTAAAGTTTCAGCTTAAATATAGGTGAAAGTCTATCTCTGAGAGAAAATACAGGGCATACTAATGTAAAGTGTCCATAATGCATCTCAGTTCCATGCAAGGACATATGATGCTATATTTGCATCTGTGTCTAAGTGTTGCTTGTATCATTGGCTATGGAAAAAAGGGATAGACTAATTGTTTAGGAACTAGAGTGGATCTGCACCTAATTCTACAGTTTTGCTGGCTGAGCTACAGCAGCTCATTTAATATCTGTGTCTCTTGAATCCTAGCTATGAAATGTGGTGACACTTCACACACAATGCCATTGGTGAAGTAGACATAAATGCACTTGCAATTTAGAGATTCTTAAATATTCTGCTCATTAGACTACTCAAATGACAGAAAACCAGTGTGGGGAAGAAGGTCTGCTTTGAAAGAAATCTAAAAAATTTTGGGATCTAACAAAAAAATTGGTAACATTTTATTTTAAGCTGCCAGGAGAGTATGACAGTATGACATATCACAGTGATTAATTTACCCATATCACCTATGATGCAATGTAGATGTATTCATAGCCTGGTGCAATCCACATGGGTTTGATTAGATTGGATGGCCATTTGAATAACACAACCCAAAATTATGTTTTGGAGTGACCCTGTTTGAATGGATAAGTCTGTCCTATAAGCTTAAGTGAGTATAATGTCCTTACACTGGCTAGAGGAAGAACTTTTTTGAGCAAAGCTCTGAGGTATAAGCATTTAAATTGGTAAATCTACTTTCACTGAGTACAGTTGATTGGACCTGAAGAAATGGCAGGAATGCTTTCCAGCACAGACCTGCTAACAGCTTTTCCCATTGGAGGCTTGCCCAAGGAGGCAGAAATACTGATTGCCATATTTCTGCACCAGGAGAGAGCTGCAGCTTTATTTTGGGTTGGAGTAGGAAGACGTGCTGAGCTGTCACCCTCTAGCTCTGTTCAAACATGTGATATCGACACAGGATGAATGCATAGAAAGAAACTTTCCCTATGCCATAATCATGGCAATGTCTTTGCAGCAAAGTAAAATATTCCTCCAGAGCAGTCCTGCAAAGGGAAGGAATCCTAATACATATCTTATCCCTGTAAGAGTTTTATCTTTTATGGTCATCTATCTCTCTGTGACATCAACTAAGCACATAGCATGTCACCGTCGCAGCAAATTCTTCATTTGCATATGCGAGAATAGGGGACACAGTGTGTTCTTGTGGGTACCTGTTTGATGCCATCACAGAGATGAGCAATATGCTGCTGGCCAAGCTGACCTGAGGACAGATCAGCTTAACACACTGTGAGGGTTTGACTGAAATCACGTTAATTTTCCATGTGGCTAAAAAGATTTTCTTCTTAGCTAGCATGGTCTTTTGTTGTAGATTTATTTTAAGAATAGTGAGATAATACTGCTTTTCCCTGGGATAGAGTTAATGTTTTCCTTTCAGTGGCTAGCTGCAGTTTTGAGTCAGTGCAAAAAGAATTTAAGAACTCACTGATACCTTCCAGTTGTCAGAGAGACCAAGGACGACTTTGGCCATCCAGCTACAGGTACAAATTAGTAAGGGGAGGGCACAGGCCAGGCAGCACATAGACCAACATCCAGATTGACCAATGAAATATTCTCTAACATAAAAGTCATGCACCATATATAGCTGCAGTCAGCTTGTGTGGCTCATTATATCCACTCCAGTTCAGCTCCATTCCATTCAGGAGCTGCATTTGGATTTGGGTCATAGTTTGGCCTTTTGTCATTCTACCATTTTGTAGCTGACTATTGATCCTTTCTCCTTTTGCATTTTTCGCTCTCTCTCCCCAGGACTGGTGGTCCAGGACCAGGGTGCTCATCTCTCCAGGACGAGTGTGTACACATACACAGGCACATCACAAGAAGAGCCAGAGGCCACGAATGCATTTGCAAAGAGCCAGTTTTATTTTAGTTACCTCTCTACTGGGGGATCTCCGAAGCCACACCTGAGCTCCCAGGCAGAGGTGACACAAGCAGGGATGCAGGCTCTGGTCAGTTCAGCCCTGCTGGAAGATCCCTGGGCCTGCTGAGCTCACCTGTATTTCAAGGCTTCAGGCAGGCGCAGCCTCCCGCTCTTTCTCACAACAAAGCAGGAATCTCAGCCATAGTGATAAGGTGCCTGGAGTTTCTCACAGGGCTGTGTTATCTAACACAGAGGTTCTACTCATCAAGCACACAAGGTCAGTAAAACAATTAGTGTGATGTATGTGCTTTTTCTACAGACAGGTGCAAGTCACTTGAGCGTATTTACGTTTAACTAGCCTCCTTGTCAAATCTTCCACTATATCCTCATACAACTAGCTGTTTGGCACGAACAGAGGTTGTGAGAATTTACATTGAGTATCACTGATTTTATGTTTAATTTTTATTTTATATATACTAGTAGTATATTATTATAATTATTTTGTCGTCTTATTAAACTGATTTTATCTCAACCTATAAGTTTCTCCCTTTGCATTCAGTTATCTCCCCTATTTGGGGGGATGCAGAGGGAGTGAGTAAGCAGCATTTGTTTTCTTGATTTCTAGCTGGGGTTAAACCACAACCCACGCTGACATGGGCATCAACAAGAATGTTTCTTGTGCTCCTAATCACTCTCAGGAAGAAAGCAGAAGCTAATACCCAGAACTTCATCGGAGTATTTCAATTATTGGAAAACCAGTGGCAAAAATTGCCAAAGAAGAACTGAAGGAATTGGTAAAGAAATATGCCATTATCATTCAAATAATAAGGCATTTGTTCTATGTTAATATTACCTATATATATGCACACAAGCACATGCAAATCTATATACATAAGTATGATGTGTACAAAAATACACACTAAATTATAGGTAATAGTGCAAAAGAGTTCAGAATGTGTCATAATGAAAGTAAGTTTCTTGTAATCCAGATGTTTGGTTGCATTTAACGTTATGTCAACTGCACATATAAAATCTGAGAGAAGACAGAAATGTAATGACAGGTTCAGTTTACAAACTGGCCAGCTTTGCAAAAGACAGCATGCAAGCACAAATGAATTTTTTAAAATCATATACAGAGTAGTTATGCAGCAGCTATGCTATAGCAGCTGTAGCAGCTATAGCTATGCGATAGTTAGTATTTTGAAATAAGTAGGGTGGGGTTTTTTACCAAGGCACATAGAGTATTAAGTTCAATGCATGTTTCCTAAACACATTCAAGAATATTTACTTCTGCTTCTGTATGTTCATCTTAGAAGCATGGTCTCAGTCTCAGGTTGCAGTCAGGTCATGGTGGTCTGAAGAAGGAAACCAGTTTGTACTCCACAACTGCAACAGCTACAAGGGAATCAGAGATCTTTTAGTGCTCCACAGGTGGAGGTATGGTTTCCTGTGAGTTTCCCTCTAAAATTCCATCAGGTTCTCCTTTGCTATACTTTTAGGGCCTTTTGAAGATATTTTTTACTTAAATGTTAAGGCAAGCAAAGGCCCATGTAGTGTGCTTTTATGCCTAACACAGATCAGAGCTCTTTACCTAATAATTTCTGTACCAGACTCATAACCTTTGTTTGTGTTGCAGCATCTCTCTGGGAGATAGGATCTTGGTTTCAAAATGTCAAATGATACCCAATTATTTGCTGAGCAATATCATGAGTATGATATGAATTGGGAAATGAAGCCTGCTCTTTTAAGTAGGAAACTTGGCATATCTTGGCATCAGCTGAACATATTGTAATGATCTATTTCTGTATCTGAAAAGTCTAAAGTAAACAACTGGATTGATCAAGCTATCACATGAGAATTGGAGAAACAGACTGTGCACAAGATGCTATTTTTTGCTGCCAGTTCCAAGGTCCTAGAAATGGTTGCATGTATAAACACGTCTGCTTGTCATAGATCACTCCTGTGTAATGAGGCAAGCAGCACATGGTGCTGTAGAAATTTAAAATGTGCCAAGATGAAGGAACTGGCACCAACGCACAAGCACAAAACTAGTCATGCAGATTACCAAGCAATACTAACTGAAAGCTTAAATATGAACCCCTTTTATTTAAAAAAAAATGTTTTCTATTTACTTCATTGCAGCCATTTGCTACTTTATGAACAGAAATTTATTTCAATTACAGGGAATGCTGATGACAGGAATAATTCCTAAGAGCAGGCTCTTCATACAGGGACAACACTTACATGCTGTCTCAACAAAACAAGGCAATTCCTATCACAGAGAGAATTAGCAAAACTGGCAATAATGGTGCAATCGAAACAGGCAAGTTTGGTAAACTTTTTTTGCCTGTATTTGAGATAAACCCCAGGTGACATCTCCATGTCAGAAGATTCCTATTCCACAAAGAGTTCATGAGTTTGCTATAAAAGACATCAACACAGCTGTACTTTTTTTAAAATTTATTTTGGGGAACAGACTGCTTGCATAATAAAATTTGGGCCTGCGTTCTCAAAAAGAGAAATGAAATGAGGAAAACCTCACTACCACCCTTCCTCCCTTCCAGCACTCACACCAATGTTCCTCTTTCCCTCCACCTGTCCTTCTAAAACCTCTGTTTCCCTATTTCTGCAACTCTATATTTCAAACTGGAACTCTTTCTATCTAAACATCCTATTTCCCCACCTCTAGCCAAAAAAATAGTTGCTACGGAGTGTGCTTGTCCTCCAGCCAGAGCTCACCACAGAGTTTCCTTGCCCTGTTCCTATGCAGGTGGGACAAGGCCACAGCAAAGGCATCACATTGCCCTGGGCCTCCATTGGCCTGAGAGGATTTGCTGCTCACTCTGTAAGATCAAAATGTCACAAAACTGCCCATGTTTTCTTATGCATTCCTAGAGGAATGACATGCTTGACTGTGGTGGGTTTTCAGTCACTGAAACTTAAATTATGTCTTAAAGGATTTTTTCCCCTTGTGATATGCTGTGTTCAGAGAAAAGATAATTCAGGGGTCTGAATATATGACCTATATAACCTATATATGTGGCAAAATTCTTAAATGTCTTTATACCATTTTATTTCACCACTGATTTTTGAAGAGCTGGTCATCCTCAACAGATTGTTGCCAAAGTCAATGATGTGAAGTATCTATGGCAACTTAAAGGAAGCTAAAATACGCAGAGCACAATGTTTCCAAAGAAATGCCATTTGATAAGGTAAATCACTGCAAGGATCTTTTGTCTTCACTCTCTTCCAAACTCTTGCAGAAGTGTATGTCATGTAGATTCAAAAGGTGTTTCCCATAGTGAAAATTTCACATTTGTCTCTGTTCTGGGATAGGTGAACGATCTCCCAAAATAGTCTGACTACTTTGCAGCTGAGAATTGTGTATATATGCATGTACAAAAGGTTGCAAGATTGCTGCATATTTGGTGTCTCAGCACTTTGCAGTTCTATAGCTTCATCATTTTAAATTTCTCTACAAATATTTTCTAGCCATTAAACAATCATTCCAGACCTGAGCAAAGCTGGGGTGTTTTTTCATCTAGAGTCTTGAAACATGGACTTGGTCCTCTTAAGATCAGTAGCATAAGTTTTAGTTAAGACTGGACATTTTAGAGCTATTTCATGACATGGCATTATACATTAGGAAGATGGAGAAAAGCAATTACATGGATTCTTACTGCTCTGTAGGTACAGGCTCAGGGAGCTGTATTTTCCTGATGCAGATTTGGTGAAGATGATTTTGCTTTCAACAGTGACCCCTTCTGGTGTGCAAGGAAACTACATACTGCATATACCCTTCTGAAACTGTCACTTCTAATATGAAATACATTGCTTATAAAAATTATTACTTTTCAGTCATGATCTGAGGAGCATAAGTAAAAAAAAAAGGAGTCTGCTGTAAAGGCCTAGCTTCCTTCCTGACCTTGCTTTATTAAAACATCTCTGAGTACTCTTGAGTTTTTAACACTAAATGCTATTTAACCGAGATCAATGCCTCTTAGTAGAGTTGCATTATTTAGAGAATACAAATCGATGTTCAGTCCTGTGCTAAACATAGAAAAGACTATAAGTAGGGGTCTTGGGTAATTATATCTGCCGAATAACTCATTATTTTTTTCTGAAGGTGAAATACTGAAATTTCCATTCTTGCGAATCTGTTCCTCCCATCCTTACTTCTACTTTTTTCTTTGTGAGCCCTAACGCCATTTAAAAGTTTAATGGCTTCTTTCAAGACCATTTGATTGTAATGATCTGTGTTGCAGAGCTTTCATTCTCTATTCGTGCTCTGAGATACTCTTCATTAATTTGACAGGCAGAGGCCTGCACTTTTTAAGCAGAGGCAATAGAGTTCCAAATAAATATAACACACAACATAGCCAGAAATTAAAATCCTGAGTAGACTCATTGATGCTGTTGTCTTCATTTCTGCAGACTGCTAGCTTGTCTTCTAGGCATGCTACCATTTCATTTCGCTTGATGAGCCTTTAAAATTTGTGTCTTTCTGGATGAAAAATTTGTTGTTTCTTCTGGAGTAGCATGAGACGTTGTTGCATTCCTCTGCAAAGTGACAACATTTCTTCATCAGTACAGCTTTGCTTCCTCAGTGCTGTTCCAGCATTTGGTTCCAGTTATTGCTAGTTTGAGAGGTTTTTTCAGCAGGGGGTGGAGGGGCTGATCTAATTAGATGTGGTTCCAGTGGGAACACTTCATGGTTTGTGATATTGTGGAGCCTCTTTTTCCTCTACACACTGCAGTACAGTTGTAAAATCATAAAGCCTAGCAGAAGCTGCAATCAATTTACTTGTTCCTTTGCTCTGAAGCTGAAGCAGCACCACCGTGGACACTCCAACCAGGTGCTTTTGCAGATCCCCAGGGCAGAATTCATACCCTCTCCCGGTGGTTTCTTCCAGGGCTTGCATGACAGCAGAAACTACTCCTGATATTCATGCAGATTCTCCCTTACCACTGTACAATGCTGCCACCCTGCTGGTCTGCCCTTCATGAATGCAGAGGTATTTCCATGGTGATACCTGCCTTTAAGTGACTTGGGTTCGCTCACCACAGCTGACTGTAGTCTTCTCATAGTGATCACTGCATCTCAGGCTTGATCTCTGGGGGTGACTGTTACAACATCTCTGGTTGGAGATGTGAAGTCAGGCAACAGAGCACACCATGGACACAGTAAACACCCCATCGGAGACATAGCTGGAGCTGCTCCCTTTTGCTACCTAAGGTAGGTTAGTCACTACAGAGCTGCTACAGTCCTTCCCACAGGAAGGATGAACATTTGTCACTGCCTTTGAACTTTGCTCCTTTCATCTTTCTGTCTCTGCCTCCTACTGATTTGCTGTGGCAAGCCAGGGAAACAGTGCAAGTTTTCCTGCTTGCTTTTTTTCCTGTTCCTGCTGTGGACATCAGACCCTGTCTCTGAGGTCCAGAGGGTTGTCCTTCTGTGACAGATACAAGTAAAGGCTACAAGTGCAGCCAAACACTTTCAGCAGAAGCTTAAAGGTGTTACAGCTTTGTGGGAGGCCAGGACAGTCAGGGAAGCAGTGAGCACATCCCAGATGGATGGATCTTTTAACTGAGGCTAGGAAGGAAGATGCTAATGGGGAACACAGTGTAAGACCCGCAAGAGAAGGTGCTGCCATGGCTGAGCCTAAGATGGGGCAAGAGGACTGGGGAAGCTATGATTGGGACAGAATAGCCTGAAATTATGCTCCTTCAAACTGGGACTGGATGTGACAGATGAGAAAAGAAGATCTCTTGATACTCCTCATCCAAAGCCCCCAGACAAGCTATGTAAACTGACTGTTTAGGACCCCATTAAGAGCAACTGGTCTGAAGCCAGAAGGAAACAAACTTCCATTTTCTTCTTGCAGTTTTACCAGTATTGGAATCATTGCTCATTGATTACGCTTACTGTGAAAAAGAGGGTATGAATACGGAAATTATTTGTTCCCTGTTTCTCACCTACTGCAGGATTAGCTTTTCTCCAGACTCTGTCAGGACCTAATTCCTCTGCT
The DNA here is from genome assembly GCF_036013475.1 of Columba livia. Classification (NCBI taxonomy): domain Eukaryota; kingdom Metazoa; phylum Chordata; class Aves; order Columbiformes; family Columbidae; genus Columba; species Columba livia. Next base: position 70,396,282 of record NC_088642.1, read on the forward strand.
GGAAAAGAGGAAGAGCAGCATCTTCTGAGTATCCTGTTAAGATCATCAAGCTGCTGCTTGAAACATTATTGACAATGCTTATAGTACCTCCAGAGTACCAAGAGATCTGTTATGAAGTATGCTTCCTTTTCTTTACAGTCCACTGGCTTCTAAGGTTAGCACTTCATTCTTTTTCTCTGTTTTCCTTCAAAAGAGCAGTGGAATATTTTATTTTAAAAAATAAAATTAAAAAAAAAAAAGGTTCGAATACAGTCAAAAGTTTGAAACAGTCAAAAATTACAAACTGGATATGACTTATGGTGTATTTTCCTGGGTTTTATTGCTAACTATACGAAAATTTCCTTGTTCTGTTTGTTTCTCAAGGTCATTGCACTAGACTGTGTAAAAACTTTTAATGGAAAACCTCTAGAGAACAACCATTGCCAGAGAATTTTGTATTGTGGCATCCTCACAAGCGAAATACAAAAAGGGAAGAACACAACCATGCCAATTTGCCTCCAGAGTTAACTTTCAAAATTTTTTCTTTAGATTCTTTAACTCTAACAGTGAATAGTTTTTATCAAAAAATAAAATAAAACTATACATAAATTAAAAACCAAATAGTATTAATACTGTACAGATTTTTTTTCCCTCTGTTACATTTCAGTGTCCTGATCTTGCAGCGTGACACAGGTACTTGGATGCCTACAACAACATATGGCAGAGTAAAGTGAACAGTAAACATGAAAAAACACTTCTTAAAAGGACAGACCCCAAAAATTCCAGTGCCCAATTCCACAAACAGTCAGCCAAATGAGAGGGAAAACACACGTGACATAATTAAAATGTATTTTTCAAGCAGTCTGTCACTCTTCTCTGTACAAAATAAGCACTGAAATTTTTATGCAGTGAACAGATTCATAGGTGTTTCCACTTAAAAGAACCCCTTCGAGGAAGACTCAGGTTTAAGACACTATAAGTTGAGATCTTTTCTTCCTTTTTTGAGTTTTTCCTCTGATTGTTATCAGATGCATCCTACTTCTTGCTCTTCAATTCCTTTTCCTGCATCAGTCTGCAGCAGAACATAGTGAACCTGTAAAGAATCCTTCTAGCTGACTGATCAAAGGCAACTAGAAATTTCTCAAATGAATCTATTTAATCAAGGTATCTGAGATACAGAAGATACTTAGGGAGCTTTTCAGGAAAGGGACCCTGACTTGTCATAGCTTCTATGCCATTCTGAAGTTCACAAGAGCAGAGTGACTCCTGTCAAGGAGGGAATTCATTGAACAAGCAGTAAGTCACTGATGTGCTTTGCTGAATCAGGTTTTAAGACTGTACTCAGGGGCAGTGGGAATTGTGCATCAGCTGAAGTTTCGGCAGAATGGAAATATTTTCAAAATCTATCACATTCTCAACGCATATCTTGAAGAAGGACCACTTAGTGCTTAAGGCCCTGGTCTGCAAGCTGCCATGTTCCCTACACTCCCACATAAATATCCTTCATCATAGCTTAAAGGGTTTGGGGTGAGTTTTTCCCTAACAAAAGTTATCGAGCAAAGTTACTGATTTCTTTACCCTTCCTTAACAATACAGTTGCCAGTCCTGCTGCAAGACTGCATGTTTCTTTCCTATAACCCTTACGCAGGCAGTCTTCTGAATGTTCATCAGCCAGAAAATACCCCAACTCCACACACCTGACCAATATTCGCACTGCGGAGTGCACCGAAGCAGGGGTCCCTGCAGCACTGATTCTGGCCCCTGGCTCTGCTCTACTGAACCTCGTCAGTTCCACTCCCATCACCTTGTGCAGCTTGGCAGGTGTCACAGTATGAACCAACAGTATAATAACCATACCTTGGAGATGACTTCGGATTTAATCGGATGCATAGATAAGACTGAATACACTTGCCTGCCTGTATAAAGTGAAAAATTTTCAGATAGGACTGTGCCAGGACTTGTAAAGGTACACCATGCTGCTCTTTGACAAGCAGTGTCTGCCAGATGGAGCCCTTTGGAGAAGAAATCTGTTCCTTTCAAAAAGTCTGAAAGACTGTTATCAAATCCAGCACTTCAGAAGCCATTGTTTTCTTGCACTATTTAACAATGCGTTTTCATCTGCACAGCCCTCTGTTGCATTTCTGCAATTTGTATTAACCCCTTCTGAGCTCAGTGATGGAGAACTAATTTTATGCAAGAGAACTGAAGAAGCTCAGCTTGTTGCCACCAGCGAAAAAGCCTTCAAGCAAGGATGTGATTCTCTCTGAATACAGCAGAGTAAACACTGGGGAAGAATAAGGACTATTTAAGCTAATGGATGATGTTGTGAGCTACTACAGCAGTCTGTTTGCAGACTTCTGGAAAAACGTCCCTATAGATCTTCATACTCCCTTCACTTCTGGAAAGATTTGTCAGCATGGGGTTAGAAATCATCCTCTCTCCTTTCATTTTTCTCTCTCAAATGGAAGACTTCAGTCCTCTATGTAGTTTTGCAGCAGGTTGCCAATGCTGTAAACAAAATAACTGGAATTAAGAGAATGATCAAACCAAATTATCCTGCTACTAAGTCATTCTGTGAATCAGATGCGAAGAACCTTTTAACCCATGAAATTTTGTAACAAACTTATGTCATCAGTGCGTACAATCCTGCTGCTGTCGTGCCTCTGGGAAGCCGTATTGATCTTGTGCTCCATGCTGAAATCTTTATATGACAGAGAGCTACAGGTCATGCAGCCCAGAGTAAAGCGAACTCCAGAATAACTCATAGGCAGGAGACCACACCTGCTTGCAATGGCTCCCATTGCTTTGAGGCAGTACAGGATGGAGCTGAGCATGCAGAGAGCCTCTGAAGTGAGCTGGGTGCTGGCTGTAGTGGCCCCAATTGTCCATATATCCTGGTGGTCCAGAATGAAGGTTGCTCAGCTGCCCTTCTGCCACCACAGTTCCCCCTCTGCATGTGACGTTCCAGGGTGGGCACCACATTCATATAACTTTCCATTACCACTATTGTACAAGACAATCAAAGATCTCCAAGTACTTTTTAAAGTACTAGATCACCGTAGGATGGCAAGATAGATAGTGCCTCTTTTATAGCTGAACCCTTATAGCAGCAACCCTTACAGAAATGGTGGCGTACATAGTAACTCCAGTTCTAGCTGACTTCTGGTGCCATCGAGAGGTCCTTCAGTTAACAGGGTAGCTTGGCAAGGACCACACTTAAGTAAAGCCATGGGACGAGCAGTTCATAGCTCCCTGCAGGGCTGCTGGCATTGTGCCACACTGACTGCTTTCTGTGGCGATGGTAAGGGTGGCTCCTGGGTTTTCCTAGTTAATGATATTACGCATAACAGACAATATTAAGAACACAAGTATAGATTTACCCGCAGGTATATAATATGTGTCTCAGAGGAGAGAAATGTCATCCTCTTGCTAAGGAAGAACAGTAAGTGAAACAGTAAGTGGAACACTTAAGTGCTGATGAAGTTGCTGGAACGGTCCTGAAAACAAAACAAATCTCCCATCTCCATCAATGTCTGACTAATTGTTCAACAAGAACTTGTCTTCTTTTTGTATTGTTTCTCTGCAAATGTCACCATCCTTACTTGTTTGTCCATTCTTGCTACAGGTAATACAATGATGTTTAATTTACATATAGACTAAAAATTACCTTGAAGCTTATTTATTCTTTGATGAGGAAAGGCAGTGGAACACCATGCAGATATATAGGATCCATTAAGCCCAAGTTATACTAAATACTAGAACTAAAAACTCTGGAGTCCAGATTTGCTGGGTCAATATGACAAACCAGACTTTGGGAAACTGCTGTTTTCACAGCACTACAGGTACAAAGTACTATTCCAGATACCAAGAGCCACTGCTCAACTGTTGCTATTTCTTTAGAGTTTAAAAAATTATTACACTTGCTCTGTTTATCAAAAATTACTCTGTTTGGTTTTGTGTCTCACAGCATTAGCTTCAGCACATTACAAAACTTTACTCTTCCTCTCTCAATCTCAGACATTGTCAGCCCAATGTGCTTTCAGATCTGGCACCACGAAAATATCCATCCCTACTCCTGCCTCTCCCTCAACTCTGTCTCTCCACACCAGTTTCTGTATCAGGACTCTTTGTCTTGATCCCCACAGGATGCTGGTCACCAAAGAGAGCTGCACAAGCCTGCCACTTCCAGTCTCCTATGGTAATTCAGCAATGACAGTGAATGCTTTTTTTCAAAGTCAATCATACGGTTGATGTCAACAAGCTGAGGCAGTCTATTGCCTAGCAGTTGAACACCCAGTTATCACCACGTCTTCAGTAATGCATTCCCTGCATAGAAAACATGAACTAGAGATGTAAAAGTTGCATGCAGTGATGTAAATGAATAAAATCTTCCATTTTTCCTTAGTTTCCTAAGGATATTATTAAACTTTTCTGTATTAATTTACTGAGGTCTTCATATCTTCTACCATGCATTAAGCTTCATTATTACTAAACATTACAGATCTTTTATCATCTCTGACTGCTTGTTTTCTGTTTAATGAGAATAATCAACAGAGCAATTGCTGAGAATAAGACAGGCATACATAGTTTTCCTAAGCTTACTAATTTTCTCTATGCTCTACGTATTACTGAAACTTCGTAGTCAGCTGAAATATGTCTTCACTGGTCTTTTCTCTGTCCTTTATCAGAAGAGGATGATGCATACTTTCCCTTTCTGAATAATCTTGCAAGCAGAGCATGAACTTAAGACTTTGTAAACGCATTTCAGGTATCAAAGACTGTCAGGATGCTGCCGGGCAGCAGTTCTGTCAGAAAGGGGAGCACAAGGACCTGACTGGGGCATGTGGCAGCAACCTCCTCCTCCCCAGGGCCAGCTCTGCTGTCCCCAGGCACAGGCATCTGCACCACTTGCTGGTTATGCTCTGCACCACACGCGTTATGCTCAGTTTTAGTATGCAGGTGAAGTGCATGTCAGTGGACTTCTAGCCATATTCAGTTGTCTGTAACTTTATGTCTAGGCTGTGATGGCTAGTGAAAGAAGGGTACTCATAACCTTCACAAAAACAAAAACTCAGGTTGAAGACATTTGTCTGTCTGATTGTGCAGCCCTACAGCCATAGCTGAGCACCCACTTAATCCAGTCTCCTTCACAGCAAGATCAAGTGCGGGACATTTGGTTAAAAACAACTGGGTAAGACAAACTGCCAACCTAACTGCTCATTATTGTGCTACAAATGAGACCTAACTTAAAACTTCAGGAAAAAAACAGATTTATCGATTGGTACGTGTTCCTTGACAATAATTCCTCTCAATAGTGGCATATAATGGGTCCTCTAGCATCCTTAAACTGCAAGGCATTGACTGAGCCTGTAAGCTTGAAGTTCTTGTGCTGATTCTCACTTGGAGCAGTTCACCTCCAATGGCATCATTTGAAACCGCTGGACTAAATCAAATAAGGAGAAAGAGGAAGTGAAAAGGCACATCAGTATTGAGAAATGACTCTGTAGAGGACTCTCTAAGCTCACAGAGTGGCTGCAGTTAACGCTCACTCAGTGCTAATGGGGTGTCTGAAGGAGGATCACTTTTCTGGGAAGCAGGAGTAATAGCAGGGTAACCCCATCCCTTCCTGCCTCTGAAGACACACGCAGGTGGCACCGCTCTCACCTTCGGTGCCTCCCTCACTTCTCAATCAGCAATAACCTCTTTTCCTGCCTTGTTTTCTCCCATCACAGCCTACCCTGGCCTCTGAGACACAGCATCAGGCTTGCCACCACAGAACGAGAGGCACCACAGCAGAGAGGAGAAGAGAGGTATTAACAGCTTTCGTTAAATAAATAAATAAATAAATAAATAAATAAATAAATAAATAAATAAATAAATAATTGCCGCTATTTGTTGTTGTGGTTCACAAACGTTGCTGAAAAAAGGGGTAAGTATCTAACACAGAAGACAGAGTGCACAAGAGGGCAGGGTCAGCTATACAGTGTAAATTTTTCCTCCTTCTCTGTAAAATGGAGAGTATAACAAAAGAATTGCACTTTGGCGCTTCAATAATATTGAAACCTGAAGTTGTGTCAAAAAGATATGGGCAAGGCAAAATTACTAGTTTCATTAAAATCCTTCCACAGAATAGCCTTTTTTAAAAAAATGAATACAGCCTCTTCACTGTTACCCCCTCACTCCTGTGTTCATTTTGACATACGAGATTTAATTTTTTAAGACACTCCCCATGGGTCCATTCTGAGAGATAAGGGACAGATTCCCCATAGAAATCACCAATTTTTGCTGCAGTAATTTCTTTCAGTCCTCTGATCACTTTGATATCAAAGGAAAGGCCACCAGCTTTATTTTTTTCTAAGCTTCTCTTTTCAGAGATTGAAGTTTCATTACGTCCTCTTACTGTATCTTGCACATTCTGATGGATGTGTTGCAAGTATAGAAAGGCCATATATGAGTAAAGAAACCAAAAAGAACATGCAGAAGTAGGAATAAATTAAATCTTGAGTTAAACATTTTTCTTAAGCCTACCAATGCTTAAGTTGCAACATGATTCCTTGTAGTTATTCCAAAATCCTCACTTTCGTAAGGTAACTATTTTCAAGAATTTATGATGACCTTACATACCTATTCGATGGCTGTATTTTTTTTTCCCATCTTGATAACATCAGTATAATTGTGAATATTGCAATCTTTAACCAGACAAAATGTCTCTTTTCAGTGGGGGTGAAATTCTAGCCTCTTTTTTTTGTTGTTGTTGTATCAGGTACTTTTTTTCCCCAAATGATATAACTACACCTATACCTACCCTACAACCACACAGGAAAAAAACTTTAATTGAAGGTAAGTGTGCATCCTATGAAAACTATGCGTTCCACTCTGTGTGTGTGTGTATGCCTGCATCTTGGTACATCCCCACTGCACTCATAACACGGTGTCATTCTGCTCTCCATAGAGAATTACATGCACTGCTCTGGCAGCACTCTGACAAGTCTACTTGGAGTCACCTGTGATCTGGCACACATATTGTCTAACCATTAGATAATCAATACAAATAATGGTCTTAACCAGAAAAAATCTGATATTTAAAAAAGCTTGAGGAAAAAGTGGATATTGTGGGCCTGGTAAGATGAAAAATACCAAAATGAATATTGGGTTGTTGTTTTCCATTTCTATTTCATTACTGGGTTGATGGCATTTACATCTAAGCACATACCAAATTCAAGAAAAAGGTCAAATGGATCAGTGAGCAAATAACTGAAGGCACTCCTAACTCACAGCCTGTGTGTGCACATAGTTAGGGACAAGGATTATAAATAAGGAAGAACAAACTTTGAATTCACCTGAACTGCTGCTAGATGGAATTAAAAGCAGCAGCTGATCACTTAGAGACAGACTGACTGGCTGATTTGGGTGTCTATAGACTGAGTGGGGTAACCCCCTGGGCAGTGCCAATGGGGCTCTCCAGACACCCCTTTGCTCCCCAAAACCCTCTGTTTTCCTGAGGTTATTATTGTTTGCTCCACCCTAAAGTCCCCAGCTGACAGTTTGATGAGGATCGTACACATTTTACTACTGGTGGACCATATTTTTTAGATCAGACAATACTGTGATTTTTTATGTTAGTGTCCCTACAGCTTTTCCTTAAATGGGTAAGATTTTTTTTTTTTTTTCCCTGAGTAAATTAGGTACTAGTTTACACAAAATCTAGGCTTTTTAAAAGCTATGGCTTAGAATTGTTCTGGTTTTTTCTCACCTTTTTATCTGTGCAACTACTAAGGGACTTGTCCTACACACCATTTTCTCCCCTTTGGGTGAGGCGATGATGAGGGTTATTGCAACAGCTGCAAGAGCCTTTGAAAGGGAGACTTTTGGTGTAACTTGGGCACCGAACTACTGTTGTCTTGGAAAATGTCTCCCTTAATGACATGCTTTGGCATCTGTTTTAATTTTGGTTGCTGACATAGCAGGGAGGATTTTGTTTCCCTTCATTATTGTGTTCTCTAGAGAGTTTCCACAGAATATATATAACACTCATATCTTTCTCTTACAATACCTGTGAGATGGATAATACTAGCAGCTTGTGTATTATTTCTACACCTTTAGTCAGATCTATTAAGAATACCTTTGTTTAGTCTTTGAGAAAACAAAATATATTTTTTTTACTGCCATCCTGAGGAACTGGTTATTTCTCTGCATCATGCTGTGATACTGCCTTCAGTCACGTCACTCTGGAAAGTGCCCATGTGGTTTTTTTTCTCTATTATATTAAGACATAAGAAGATTAAAGTTATATATTTCATTTAGGTGATGTTTAGCTTCAGATGTTCCCAATCCAGAGTGTTTATGCCCACTTAGATACTCAGGAGGGTAATAATTTAAAGTTCTTTCAACTGGCATCAGAAGAGTAACATTCATTTTCTAGAACTAGCTAAAATTAAAGCCTAAGTCATTGCAAGTCATTTGAACTGTGAATCACAGCCTCCATGACTGGAAGTTTCCAGATGTGCAAGTACTCAGTTCTCCTTTGGAGCTTGCTGAAAAGAAAGGATGTGAGTTTCATAGCTATATACAAGTCTGCATCAAAAATAGCCTGCAGTATAGGAATGGTACTGAATGGTGCCTGCATTCAGTGCCATGTCTTTGGTCTAAATATTTACAAATAAATAAGCCATGCATCCAAATTTTGCCTAAATTAAGTACACACTGATGCAACTGCATAATAACAGCATGATCTCAGTTGGCCTTTTGTCCACATAAAATAGGATTTTAAGACAATATCAAGGAGGACTGAGTTGCAATAAATCCTAATCTCTTTTTAAAAATACAACATTTCCTCCACATTTCCTACTTTTTTTTTTCCTTTAATTCTCTTAACTGTTTTGGAAATTGTTGATCTGAACTTGGAAGAGACATACCTGACACTCTTTTGCATGAGTGCATAGTTTTTGTGTCCTCTTTCAGATGTCTGTCTTCATTACATACTTCAGTCATACCAAGGGTTGAACATAGGAGAATCATGCTGTATTTTTAGCCACTCCCCACATTGCTTCCTCCAGACTCCTTTTCAACATGAACAAAATTCAGGTCTGGCCCCAAGGCAGGCAAGAAGAACCCCTGGATTCCAGAATACCATTTCAAGAGAATGGCCTTTAATCTCTGCTACCTCCTGTAGAGACTGGTGTGAGCATGAGGTCAAATTAGATTTCGTCATGCCAAAATGCATACGCATGTTGCATTACTCCTGTCTTAGAGAAAGATTAAGCTTGTTGTAGCCAAAGCAGAGATCCGTGACACGAAGAAACTGAGAGTGCACTGCTTAGGGTATAACAATATTAGCTTGCCTTGAACCAAATATAATATAAGCATACTAAAGAGTCTAACCAATAGCAGCTTGTAAGCACTCTGTGCCATTGTAATAGCATAGACACACACAATGCATGAGCATTTTACATACGTGTCTGAGCAACGTGGCCACCAGCAGGGGAAGCAAGTGTACATACAGCTGCACACAGGAAGCATCCAACCAAGAAAAAGCTGTCAAAGAAGAAGATAAATAAAAAAGGCTGCACTAGGCAGGACATCCTGCTGCATACAAATGAAGGATGAATGACAAAGTCAGAACTGAGGAAGAAGTAAGAGAAGCAGATGAGATCCCTCTTTCAGGAGGCGGGGAAAGGGCACGCAAACATCAGGCAGGGAGACAAAGACAGAGAACGAAGAGGACAGACTCACGTATGATCAGACTTCTCTTGTCAAGGTGCTCTCAAGCTTGATCCCCTCTACGTCCAGGACCAAGGCCACCAAGGACTCACTCATCACTTCATGACATCAGCTTTGTGGCACCACATACACAGAGATGATTTAGGATATCAGTGTTAAGAACAGTTTTATGTATGTAATGAAGATGATAAATATTGTGCAAAAGGCTTTGTTAATGAATGAATTTAATAAAGGCTTTTGAGTTTAAAATTGGTCTGCTTTATCACTCTGCTACGAACTCCAATCACAATGATCTCTGACTACCTACATGTAAACATATATTTAGTTGCAAGATTACCCTCCGTCTAGCTTTAATGATCACAAAGTAAAAATGTAGACAATTATCTTTTATGAGTGGCACGGTCCTGGATTATAAAGTTTAACTCATCATCGCTGTGAGCAGACTATGTCTGAATCCTACTAGGACAAGTGCCTCTTACTCCTGCTCACTCCCCACCCCCAGTGAGATGAGGGAGAGAATCTGAAAAAGTAAAAGTCAACAGTTTAATAGGACAGCAAGAGAAATACTAATACTAATGCTAATACTACTAATAATAGAATCTACAAAACGAGTGATGCACAGTGCAGTTGGTCACCACCTATTAACCCAGCCCATCCACAAACAGTGGTTCCTGGGCTAACTTCCCCACATTTATATACTGAGCATGATGTCATATGGTATGGAATATCCCTTTGGTCAGTTTGGATCTGCTGTGATGGCTATGCCCCATCCCAGCTTCTTGTGCATCTCCAGCCTCCTTGCTGAAGAGTCCTTGACTTGATATAAACATTGTTTAGCAATGACCAAAACATCAGTGTATTATCAACATTCTCCTCATACTAAATTCGAACTACAGCACTACACCTGCTACTAGAAAGAAAATTAACTCTATCCCAGCAGAAACCAGGACAATGCCACCTTTTCTTTAATTTGATATCAGAAGGATATAACCTTGCTAGCCTTCATCAGATGCCATTGTTATAACATTTCTGCAGCTGATACTATAACTGAAAGCCTTCTCTGCCTGTATGGTGGGCTTAATATTTTTTGTGTTTATCTGAAACATTGAAGGAATTTGTCATCTTCACTTTTAAAAATATAAAAATTAAAATCATACTCCACTAGGTATTAGGAAATTGGTAATACCTTAAAATATTTAATAATGTACTCAAAGTTCAATTAAAAGTATCCCTGTGACTTTGCAGGCTGAAAGAAGACAATGTGATGAAAGATCCCCAAATTAGGATTCTGTGAAGTACAGATTAGAACCACTTATGCAACACTATGCAAAATAGAGTTTGTTTGAGTTTATAAGCTGATTACACTGCTCCCTTGCTCTGACTAAAGTGCCTTGGCTGTCCCACTTCAGACTGCACTGATAGTGCAGCCAATTTTCAATTCCTAAAATATATATTAGTATATGTAATGCCATCAGGAACACACACAACTTCTCTGAGTATGCATTAATGATGATTTCTGTGAACTTAGCAGGTGTTTGTGGATCTAAAGCTTATGACCTTGTGAGACACATGACATTTTGTCTGGTCCTCAGTACCAGTGGGCTGACTATGATTCCTCCCTACTGGCTTGTTAAAACTTCCTCTGCTCTTTCCTGCAATCCTGTGCAATGTAATGTAACAGAGAAAGCCTTGGCAATAACAGTAACTCATTTAAATCCCCAAGGATTCACATATGCTCTTCTATATCTCCTCGTACGCCAGGGTAGTCAACTGAGTCCTTGAAAGGTATTTCTTTCCCTGATCCCAGGGATATCAGGTCTCAGACCAGCCTGCTCTCTTACCTACTGTATCTTCTGCGGCTTATATACATTGCTAAGATGGTTCATTTTTTTCAGTTTACATATTTACCACACCAATCCTCCATATAAGAAACGAGTCACTTGTTATGTAGCTCATTTAATATCACCCTTCAAGTGAAAGACAAAGTAGCATCATAACTTCTAACATAGCATCATCATTAATGTTCTTAATAAAGCAAGCAAGTGGAGTTGGGGCAGGGGGTGTTAGAGTGGATATTGAATGTGTTTGCATCATGATCATATATTCCTTATGTTTCAGGCCTCATGCATTAGAGAAAACCCCCTGATGGAAGAGCTTCTTGCTCACAGACAGCTCTATTAGGTTTTTTGGGCATAGAAATGTACTGTGATTGGACCACAAGACCTCTATTCTGTCTGTTTACTCAGCTCTTTGACTTCTTTATGCCATATTAAACTTCTTCCTCCCACCTGGGTGGCTGAGGGTGCTGCTTTTGCAGAGTGAAGTGTCTTAATCTGTTTAGCATAATATTTAACATCATTTGCACACTGACAAAATGCTCAACAGAAATATTTGAATGGGAAAATGCAAGTGGCTCATTACCGGCTCTTAACTGAGATTAGACATGACCGTAATTAATCACTGCAGGATGACATTAAGTTCCATGAGGCTGACCTCCTTCACAATCTTTGAGAGAGCACAATAATTACAAAAGGTAGATAACGACATGGTGTGGCTTCCTGTCTTACTCACTTGTGTTCTGTAACTTTAGGATGGTTTACAATTTCATATTGTTTCTTCTAGCAATAGAATCACTTAATTGGCTTTTACATGTGTCCTGTTTGTACAAGATATAGTTTTCTCACATATGCATATCAAGATTGGATTTGTGCTTTACATGAAAATACCTGAAAAACCTCTCATTAATATGGCTGTAGAACTTATGGGCAAGGGTCATCAGAATCAGGATGGTCAAGGATACTAATTATCAGATATACCACTCCTCACCATGAGAGATCAAATACAGTAATCTTCAGATCCATAGCACACAAAACTCAAATTACATCTGAAATCTTAAGTGGCAATCAAAGAACTGGTGAGATCGTACCATCCCCAAAGACACTGTTAACAGATTGTAGCAGTAACAAGCTGGAAAACAAGCCAAGAGGGACCTATGTGACTGTATTCAACAACTTTCTAACTGTTATTATGTTGAAGAAATCCTTGGATTCTGAATGAACAAAAATAACTGTCTGTCTGTTCCCTGTCAGACATGCAGAAGTCAGGTAACATAGTGGGGGGTGGGGTTTGGTCTTTATTTTGAATATACATTCTGAAAGACGCACTGGAGGCTGAACTTTTATCTTCAGAAGAGGTTTAGCAATAAGCCTGTCTCAACATTCTTTCAAGTGTCATCTCGGAGGGAAAGCACATAACCTGGTCACAGCCATGCATCTTTAGGCTGTCAGCTGTGTTCCTCCAGTGGCTGTGGACACTGGTGTTTGACACCGAGACATTGGAAAATCATGTCAGGTAGTATGACAGGCCACCCAAAATCACTTCACAAACACCACCAAGGGACTAGATGAGAGAAAATTGAACACTCCTAGCCTTTTCGCTGAGAGCCCTGAAGGTCAGTAGGACTCCACCTACTCCAGCAGAGACGGAAAATCTTTGCACACCAAATTACAGTGACCCTTGACCCTGGCACTGGCCTCACACACATAATAGGGGAAATCAAATGAAATCACTGTGTTTCTTCTAAGTAGCCCTCTTGCCATAGACATTTCAAGCATACAAGAGCTGCAAAAGTGCAAGTGCACTTTATATAATGACATCATTGCGTGCCAAGCATTTGGCTCATACAGGAACTTCTGTGGCAGGTATACTATTAGACTTCTCTGCTGTCGCTTCTTTTGCTGCATATCAGCTCCCATGGCATTTGCACATTAATTACAAACACAGATTCAAACAAGCGACAGACAGAGGCAATGGTACCGAACATACCTTTGACCAGATAAGTATCTTGACTTCTGTGTATTCAAAAAGGGCACTACAGTTAAAAAGTGTCTGCTTATTGTAAGAGAATTCAAGCAGCTAGGAAAGATATGACTCCTGGAAGTGCTCTGGGGCTTGCTAGCAAAAACAAATCCAAAACAACGCTTTTTTTCTTCGTCCCCAGGGGGAAAGCATGGTACAACCAACAGGTCAAAACACGATGCTCCCTGGTTCTTTATCTGCACTGTAGCACAAGAGAGAGTGCACTCAAATTCCGCAAGCCTTGAAAGAAGCCCTCAAGTGTCAGGTGCCAGCTGTCACAAAGAGCTATCACTTACCCATCTCCCCTTCACAGCAGAGCTGCTTGGAACTCATTAGTGACAGGTATGTTATGTGCACGACTGTTAAGTCCTGCTACAGATTCTGATCTCAAATATTTATTTTAATAAGAGATAAGCTTGTTCCTTACCACTTTCATTACATTTCCTGATAGAACACAGTAAACATAAGAAAAGGTGTCTTTCACAAGTATTAGACTAGCATGAGTACTGCATATTTAGCCTCGCAGCGTGCTACGTTTCTTGTAAAGTGCAGTATTAGAATAGGGTAAAAAACACAGGGCAATTCTCCTGTTTTGCTTCAGTAGCCATAATGACTGATAGATTACTTACACCTGTCTGTGAACAGGAAAATAACTTTCAAGGTCTCTAATTTTTTTTCTTTTTAAAAAAAGCAGAATTTCTGGTCTTACATGCTGACAGATTTTGAATAACAAATGGAAATTTTGGCCTTCTAAACCCTGCTTCACACATCAGTTTACTGCCTCTGTCATTAATAAATCTTGGAAAAAATGTGAACCAGTAGTGCGGAAAAATGTGTTGCCTTTTCCTTATCAAATTCAATACTTCTTTTAGTGGTTTTAGGTGTTGTTATGACAATTAAAGTAACTTCATATTGACTCACTACTTCTCCAGAAAGAGTTTATTCATCACTACCTGAACTTCAATGTCTCATCCTCTAATATCTCATATTTCTATTACTCATTTCTGCCCAGGATACCAGCTAATTTGCCCTGCATTTTGGAAAGAAAACAATTATTAATGTCATCGATGAGGGTGAACAGGACTTACACTTTGCTTGAAAATTTCAGAGATGTATTAGACAAGTTCCTTTGAAGTGTTGCATAAATGATAAATTCTTGTCACAGAGTGGCAAAGAAGACTGCTCTTAGATCCATATTTCTAAGCCACCAATTTTATTACTCCCTGGTTACATTACTATTTTTAGATATTAATCCACACTACTTACTCAGGCAAAACTCCTTCTTGAAGTTCCAGTGTTCTGCCAAAGCAGAAAAAATGATGAGAACCTGGTTTTGAGTCGAGTTTCTCTTTGCTTGTGAAGAGGAAACATAATACTGTATGCTCTTTGCTGTTCTTATCTATCTGAATATTTTATTTTATTTTCTAAAGAGAAGCGTTTGTTATACTGTGTGTGGTACTTCACTGCTACAACCATTCCTTAGAAATTCAGAACTTTGTCTGAAACTGCTGAGTATTTTCAGCATCCTCTAAAAGTACGACTGCTTTTTTCCATGAGGCAATGACACATGAGGTCATGTTATGCTGTCCCCTCTACATCAATTCTCACAGCAGAGTGGCTTTAAAATGCCTGA
The DNA here is from genome assembly GCF_036013475.1 of Columba livia. Classification (NCBI taxonomy): domain Eukaryota; kingdom Metazoa; phylum Chordata; class Aves; order Columbiformes; family Columbidae; genus Columba; species Columba livia. The sequence goes on from NC_088642.1 coordinate 70,411,472, forward strand.
TAGGACTGTGATCCCAAGTTGAAAATTAATAGCATGTTGCAAGAAAAATGGCTAAGAAAGTAAGGATAAGATTCTTCAGTGACAAGAGAAGAAAAAATGAAAGCAGACCATAGAATAGTTTGTGTTCCTTAGAACTTTAAAATGCTGACTCGAGTAAATATGCTGGCCAAGAAATGCCTAGGTTGTTAACATCGACAGGCAGGAGATAACTGTAGACATGAGGTGGTGAATGTCCAAAACTAAGCTTCTGAATTCTCAAGCACAGCTCTGCTATTTGGTAGCTACAACCTGTATGGGCTGCCTGTAAAATGTAGTAACACCTGGATTAAACAGAAGTGACATACACTAAATCCTCCAATGAATAAAAGGACACATGCCGTAACATGAGGCAAAACCCTCAGTTAAGAGGCAGATCACATGTGTTTCTACAGACATACTATTTACATGGAGAAACTGTGTTTGCAAAACTGGATAAGACCCTGGAAATAGAAGAAGTTCCTTTGAAATGCACTTAATTTTAAGCCCAGGGATGCCTGGGTACTTGGCCACCAACACCAAAAATCAGTAACTTCAAGCACCAGAAAAGCACAAATACAACACTCTCCTCAGCTCTCCAGGACCAACTGCAATCTCCTCAATGAGAAGAAAGTCAAGACTGAGTGAATGTGACTTTGAGAATGAGTGTGAAAGTGTGTGTGTGAAATTATCAAGGATAAGAGGGCCAGCACCACCAGCTCATAAAACTCCAGTATCCAAACACACTTTCTCTGTCATGTTCATGACAGTAAGATGTGAAAATAAAGTACAAATGAAACACCTAATAAAAACACATTACTAGGTTATGTAGACAGAAGCTTCTGTAAGACATAACACTAAAACAAATATTTGATGAATCACAACACATTTTTTTCAGTAACACTCAGAAAGATTCTCTAATATTTGTACATACCAAACAAGATAATCAACCCTGAAAGATAAGGACAGAGGAAATAAATATTGAAGCCAATACAGAACATCAGAGAGGTAAAGCACGAGTCTGTTACCAAGCTTTGTATGTAACATTACAGAGCAGGAACAAATGAAGGAGTGCAGAAAGCTACCAAACCTTTTTTTCCAGTGAAAATAATCATACATGTTATGAGGCAGTGTTGAATTATACCCACATTCTTATTCTAAGATAAAGCTATCATTGACAGCTGCAGTAAATAACATCCTGCATTGCCTTGAGGCTAGGATCTCTTCTTTTCAAAATCTAAAGGAAACTTTTGCCACTGATCCCAGTGGAAGTAAAACCAAACGTAGAGAAAGCAAAAAGACAGAGCAAAATAAAATCAACATCTTTAACACAGATTTATTCCTGCAGACCTTACTGACACTCAAGGTTTGCCTGTGTAACATGCCAGTATTTGACTTGGCTGTAAGAGATGAGTATCTGTAATCATTTTAAGTATCACGAAAACCTGTTTGTTTTTCTATACTGACATCATATACTAATCAGAATTCTTTACAGAACTCTTTAGCTCAGGGGGCTTGTTAAATGCATGTGATGTGACTGCTAGCCAGCTGTGTGGTTGCTTGAAGAAACCTAGTCACCTTCAATATTTGTAAAATCTATGCAGCCGGCAACTACTTCATCGTGTGTTTACACACCTGACTTGCACCTACCCATACTGAAAGACACATGTGGTTCCTTCCAGCTGATAAAGTGCTGAGCTGTATAAGGATTTTAACTACTTTCCCCTAAGGAAAGGCTATGAGACTTAGCACCTCCCACGATCCTACAAAACCATCATTTTTCTTCGTTGCCCAGTCCATTTGTCTGTAGGACTGGCTTCTGGGTCACATACAGCTCTGGGAAGTTCAAGCACAGGATTTGAGCTGGAGCTACAGCCAGTGACGGCAGCACAGCAACAGGAAGACAGGGTTGCTGGATAATCCAGTAACTAACTATGAGAGCAAGAAAGCCGGCAGGGAATGCCAAAGATGCCAGTTCTTCATTGCCTTGCTGAATATCCAGATATCCCTCAATAAATAACTCCTGCCATTTTCTGTTGCATATTACTCCCAGGGCATCTGCTTGAAGGTAGGTGTTATGTGTCTTGAGGCTCCGGAAAGACCTACATATGACCTTTCAGTCTGGCTAAGTGGGGTGGAATATATTTCTCTGGCTTTGGAGCTGTAGGAAAATAGCTGTAGTAATTTTGTTTAGCTCAAGAGGAGGAACAAAGTTCACACACCTAATGCTCTCTGCCTAAAATCCAGCTGAGGTGTCTTCTGTCACACATGGATGGAAAAAGCAGCAGAAAAATAATCATTCTGCTCTAACACGTCAATTTTGGGTACTACGATATTTTTGTCAGAAGAAAAAGATTTTTCAACAGCTGTAAATGCCTTAATAAAGCCAAACAATTGTGATGTGGAGATTAAAATGAGCTGGCAGTGAGACAATGAAGTGAATAAAACAGCTTGGTAGGCTAGCTCAACATTCATAGCTCCATAAATTTGTGATCACCATTCAGCTGGAGCCATTCCAAGCACAGAATGCACCAATTTCACTAAGACTCTTCAAGTATTTTAACAGAAGAACTATGTGTTCAAAACACTATCAGAAAACCAAAAGACATTATGTAGCTTGTGGCAATTGCCCCTAACCCTGTCCAAAAGAACAGGAAGTTCTGGTTACATTTTGATTTCCTCTAAAATTTGAAGCCCTTAAATCTGTGAGAAAGACAGACCTGACCTGGTCACACAGTACGGTAGCAATAAAGCTATCCCCAATTAGTTGTTGTATGTTTAAAACAGAATGCTATGTCACACACCTATAACAGAGGAGTGACCAGCTCTGTAAGTATGAGTGAAGTGTTTTCCATCTGAAAATCAAAGTGACAGTGCGTCTTACCCAAAGCGTATGCCTGTCTGGATTCTAAGGTTCCATATTTTGTTTTTTATTCTTAAAATGTCTTGTGCACTTACATTTAAATGTATGGCAAGTTATAAATATGCAAGCAGACAGGAAATAATTTGGCTCTGCGAGTTCCTCATCCTTTCAGCCACAAAATCATCTTTTTATGATTAATACCCTGCTCAGATTACTGATAGCTAGACTATGAGAGTGATTGTTGGGGTGCCTGCAAGGCCCTTCTTCTTGTTCAAACAGCCAGATAACAAAAGCAGAGCAGATACAGACATCAGCATAATGGTGAATGTGAATGGGACACCCAAAACTGTCTCAGGGGATGTTTGTCCAACATGGATAATGCTAAAGATGAAGATAACTATCAGATGGATTAAACAGTAATCAGGCAATTAAGAGAGACTTTGGAAAAAAGAGTCAGCCTGAAAAGCAGTACAAAAGCAAGAGAAACATCTGCCGCAGTGGGGAAGCCAGCACAGTGCAGCAGAGCCAGGCCAGCCCCAGGACACCCGAGAGCTGCTGGTGCTGGGGCGGACAGAGCAGCCTTGCTGCAGAGCACCACTGGGCACCTGCACCGCCCCCCGTGGGGAAACAAGTGGGGGCAATCCCTATTGGCATGTGCCCACAGGACCTTGCATGGGGCTTCCTCAGTGGAACGTGGGTCTGGGTCACAGGGGTGGCACAGGTGCAGTTATGGCTGGAGCACCCTGTCACACACATCAGTACTCAGGAGAGAGGACATGAGCTTGTGACCTACATTCTCCATCATCCATCTAACCAGGGGGGCAGTATACACTGATGCCATTATAACTTTTGGGAATTATAGATGGGCATATAAAAATTTGTTGTGAGTATTAGTGTTTTGCAAGCATTTAGTGTCAGTTTATCTACTACATGGCTGACGCTGATCCTGAATACATAGTTCATTGATTGCCAGTAAATACAATAGAACACCTAGGTCCTGATTTGGCAATGGGGATTTGAACATTTCTACAGTTCTAGAGAAGTGGACGATTTCAAGTCCAGCAACTTATGCCTAAAAGAGCATTGTGAAAAACCTGAAACAACAAAAACAATCTTTCAGTGAGGATGAGACTCATCTGTGCTAGCAGGCTTTCACAACTTTTATGTAGACATCTGCCTTGCACCATGTTCCCAAGCCCTCCAAACACCCTATAGTTCCTCATTGTAACCCTTCTTTGTAGTGATGAACAAGGAACCCATACCACATTTTCACAGCTGATCAGGTTCGTGAAAACTTTGTCAAAAGCAGTTCTGATATATCTGATCAAGTCTCTTACCTGCAGCTGTATTTGCTATGATTCAAGAGACGCCACTCCCTAGAGTTTATTATTTCAGGAACAGTCATCTTGTGTGAGGCATGTACCATGCTACCAAAGGTTAGTGCACCAGCTTTGTACGTTGCTTTAACATGTTGTGGTACTAAGAATATATAAATGTAGCCAAGATAAAAGTGAAAAGCAAGTGGTTTCTTATTGAAAAAACATTAAAAAGCAGATGCATGACAGCTAGTGATTCAAACTGACTGACTACAGAACATTTTATAGAGAGAGAATTCAGCAGGAAGACTTAGGATGTCTGCTTGTGGTGGCAGTTGTGACCTTGGCTAACCTCTGAGCAAATTTTAGCACTGGGTCTCAAATTGGGCAACAATAGGAAGAACCCACTGGTTGCTTCTGAATTTGGATCTGACCTTTCCTGAGGAAACTTGCTTGTTCCCAGTGACTTTAAGTTTACGTTAAGTCTTACATAAACAGCTTCTGCTAATAGAGCAACATCCTTTGGTGACACTAAGCAGACCTGGTAAGGCTGGGCCAAAACAGAGGTGGTATCACAATAACCCTGCTGCTTTCCCAAGACACAGACATTGGCTTAAGAAAGCATTTACCTTTTTCCCAAGAAAAGCTTGTGCCAAACCTACAAGCATTGACCTCAAACACATGAGAAAGCTTTTTATCCATCTTGGGCATGTCACCTACCTCCTGTGCAGCTTCTGCTGACTCTGCAGCATGTTTCAAAAGCTTTTATGTAAGGGTTCATGAAAATGCCGTGTATCCAGGAAAACGGCTGGGCAAGGTACTGCAAGATATGTGATGGTTTAGATTCAAAACTTGAACAAACCCAAGTCTCCCTTCAGAGTTTTAGTATGAAAATGTTTGGAATTTAAAAGAAAAGGCAAAAGGATTACAAACTGTCTTTACTGGCTTTCATGATGTCTGTTCTCCAATGCATACAAGTACTAGTTTGTGAACAAACAGTAGGGTACAGAAGTGTCCATCAAACATCACAACTCCTAACTGATTCCATTCAGGCACACCTGCCTGTGAGAGGAATACACGGTCTGTGTACATTTTGATATCCAAAGTTCAAGAGTGCCTTTCATGGCAGCTAACAGGTCTATGAGATGACTTTATACCCTCCTGCCTGTTGGTAGATAAAGTCTAATGAACTCATAGAGAAGACTTAAAAACATTTCCTAAAACTGCCTTTCTTAATAGAGTAGTACTGGTTCATCTTCATAAGCCTTGAAGGAAAGTACAAGGTTTCCCCTGCTTGAAACTCCCTTAAGGTGTTTTGACTGCCAGCAGCATGTACAGCCACGACAAACACAGGGACTACCTACAGCTGTTAAAAACAGCATGCTGCAACAGACTTTCATCAATACGTCTCTGAGATTTCCCCATTAAGAGAAGTAAAACTCAACAGCAGAAGTGAAACTGAGGAAGAAGTGGTTTATGTAACAGTCCTAACAAGAAGTGCTGCTCTCGTTTCTCCTGCCTTTTTCATTTGTAACACATATCGAAGAAAGCTTTTCGGTGAAGTTATTTTTCCAGCATCTTTCAGACTTGAAAATTTCAACATGTACATCTCTTATTTTAATATATGGCCTTGGGTATGATCAATTTTATTGTTATAAAGCTTAATACAACATAATGATATATGCTTGCTTCTGCACAGCGTTATTCTCAAAGTTAGATTTGCCTGCCCACCTACCCAAACAAAAATAAATTTGTTTTCAGTAAGATGAGCCTGATCTTTTGTATAGCTAGGTTGTACAATCACACAAATGTTAATAGAAGCATAAAAAGGCAGGTAGGAACACATACCTGTGGCTGGTAAATGAGGAGAGAATAGACCAGACCAGCTGTTTTCAACAGCTGTGTGAATTTAGATTTGACTTAAGTCAGCTGCACCTGAACAATGCCTTTGAGTCTTAGACAGACATCAGAAAAATATGTCTAGCATAGTAACCTGGATCATGGAAACTGGCTTCAGCTAGGCTCTTACTGCTGTGAAAAATTGGTTTTAAAAACCACACCTGAGAGATAGACAAATCATGAGCAATTACCTGTTATTTATTGAAAATGACATGTCTATCTCCACATTCCAGCTAAACTCTACACGGAGTATTGTATGTTTGTTTTAACTTCAATTATTGTCTTATTGAGCCAGTATACTTCCTCAGTGGTGTTGGAATAAAACAACAGAGCTGGGTATACCTCAGTGGTAGATTCTCCTTTTCTTGCGTTTCGTACTTTATTTATTTCTAATTGATGCTGCAGCAATATGGTGTAGACTCTGCCATTTCTATCATTTTGCCAGGTCAAAACTACTCTGGTGCTTACTATAGCGGTTCCTGTCTGTCTGTGCTTGGAAAACTACCCTAGAATCAACAAAATACTCACAGCTCACATGACCACTGCTCCATCATACATAAAACAGTAGCACGTTTGGAAATTTTCATAATAAGTTTTCTAATCAATGCTAGGCATCTGTAAAAACACTGAATTTGGTTTTCCATTTTTTGTATTTCTGGCAGCTTAAGAGGAACTGACAGTGTGATTTCAGCAGACAAATAAGAGTTAATTATCTTTACTGCCTAAATCCACAGCTTGTCTATCCAACCTGTACAAAGCTGAACTGCTGCTGTGCAAAACCTAGGGGCATGTGTCCGGACAGAGGAAGCCAAATGTTCCCCAAGCTCCAAAGCAGCTACTGTCTGAAAGCTCTTTCCCCATGTATATTCTGCCTCCAACCATCCATTTACATAGATCTTTAGCTGTAATTTTACCATTGTCATGTGGGCTTGAAGAGATATAATACTTTTCATTAAGAGGTCAAATCACCCTTTCCATATATAAAATGGTCATGAAAAAAAGAATAGTCATGGGAGTCCCCTTAGGATAAAACACCTCAGCACTCCAAAATTCTGGATCCTTAACTTCCATTTGAAAATTGTTAACTTCCACAGAGAGGCTCTAGAACTGCAGGCTGCTTTCTATCACAGTAATTAATGGTTCCCTACACTGCCATGTCTGTTCATATGGCAATCTGTAAAGTATCAACACGATAATGACAGCAGTCTGGGATAGCACCACTCAGATACAAACACCTGGAAGGATGCAGCTAGAATCAATATTAGAAGTTGTGTGAAATTAATTTATATTCATAGGTCAATCTCAAATTTGTATGGGCCCCAGCACTTACTAAAGCCAGAACTTCTAAGAATAAGTTAAAACTAGTAACGAGAGACTCCATAAACATGACAGTGCCAGTACAAGCATAGTTCACTGTTTTTAACGCAGATGTGAAACTACAGCCTTAAACCATCAACCAGCCATATTGCGGAAAGTCCCACCTTTGCCCTGTTGTTGGAATGAATAGCTGGGCATAGGGGAGTGCAAGCTTTATGTTTTTTTTCTAGAGCTTTATCTGGCTTTCAGTTGCTTATATGTGCATAAAGCATAATCTCAGCACCAACTGTTCCTGTTTCTTGCACCCTAAACAAACCCTTCCCATTTGCTTTGTTTTACCTTGTGTATTAATTTTGTGGCAATCTGATCTGACTGGAAAATATTAATTTTATTACTGCAAAATTAGCTTTCTTCCAGATGAGTGTTTTGTAGTGGTGTAAACATGCATTGACCTAAGTGCAACGACAAGCAACAAGCCCAGCAGTGGCTACAGAGCAACCACAGGAGATTCAAACATGGTAAATGAGAAGCACAGCAGCAGCTACGGTAAGAGCTGAGGCTGGGCACAGATTGAGAAGACGAGGAGATCCCGGAGCTGCAGTGCTGCCAAGAGAATCATCATGAAGCAGCTGATCTCATGACAGGGGCTGATGCAGAGGGGATATTGCCAGGAGAAACTGAGGGAGATTTAAACACCCTCTGAGGGAGCACAGGAAACCAGAAGCACAGTGAACAGGGCCAGCAAACAGGGTTGGAACAGTTAGCGTGGCAGTTTGAGCAGGCAGGGCAAGAAGGCAGGGCAAGGAAGCTTGGCAAGTGTCAAGTGATTCACCTCACTTGGTTGTTGTCACCCTCTCAGAAGGAGCTGACTATGTTTCCACACGGGGTAAAGCTAAATACTCTGCACTCAACAGGAAGGAGGCAGCAACTCAGACAGAGCTGCCACGGGAACATGCAGCCACCCACAAATAAAAAAAGGCAGGTTGTGGTTATTAGGAGACTTCCTTCTAAAGGGAACAGAAGGCCCTATATGCGAGCCTGACCCGCTTCTTAGGGAAGTCTGCTGCTTCCCTGGGGCCAGGCAGTGATGAAACTGAAAAGGAAAAACTTAAAGCAACTGAGAGAGACTTCAGGGCCTTGGGATGCACAGTCAAGCAATCAAGAGCACAAGCAGTGTTCTCCTCTGTCCCCACAGCTGCAGGGTACAATGAGAAAAGATTCAGGAGACCCAACAGATCAATACCTGGCTGCGGGACTGGTGTCACTGGCAGAATTTTGGTCAGAGTTTGACCTGTTAAGGAGGCTAGTTGGCAGGGTCCCTTGCAGGCAGTCCTGAAAGACAAAGGAGTCCAGGAAGGCTCATCTCTCTTCAAGAAGATAACCTTGGAAGCACAGGAGCACGCTGTCCCCAAGTACCAGAACGTGAGACAGTGGGGAAGAAGGCTGGCCTGGAACTTAGCAATAAAAAGATAATTTATAACCTTTGGAAGGAGGGGCAGGCTACTCAAGAGGAACACAAGAACACCATGAGGTTATGCAGGGAGAAAATTAGAAGGGCCAAAGCCCAACTAGAGATGAACCTGACCACCACTGTGAAAGGCAACAAGAACTGTTTCTATAAATGTATCAGCAACAGGAGGAGGGCTAAGGAGAATCTCCATCCTGTGACAGATGTTGGGGGAAACCTAGTGACAGAAGATGAAGGAAAAGCTGAGGTACTAAAAGCCTACTTTGCCTCAGTCTTTAATAGCCAGAACAGTTGTGCTCCAGGTACCCAGCCCCTGAGCCAGAAGACAGGGCTGGGAAGCAGAATGAAGCCCCAATAACCCAAGGGGAAATGGTTAGAGACCTGCTACACCAGTTGGACTCTCACAAGTCTATGGGGCCAGGTGGGATACACCAAAGGATGCTGAGGGAGATGTTGGATGATCACTAAGCCATTCTCTATCAGCAATCCTGGCAGAGGAGGTCCCAGTTGACTGGAAGTTGGCTAATGTGACGCCCACCTACAAGAAGGGCTGGAAGGAGGATCCAGGGAACCATGGACCTGTCAGTCTAAACTCAGTGTGGGGGAAGGTCAAGGAGCAGTTCATCTTGAGAGACATCACATAGCACATACAAGAAAACCAAATTATAAGGCCCAGTCAACTTAAGTTTATGAAAGGCAGGTCCTCTTTGACCAACCTGATGTCCTTCTACAAGGTGACCGCATCTAGTAGATGAGGGAAAGGCTGTGGATGTTGTGTACTTAGACTTCAGTAAAGCCTTTGACACCGTATCCCACAACAGTCTCCTGGAGAAGCTGGCAGCTTATGACCTGGATGGGTGTACTCTGCGATGGATAAAGAAGTGGCTGGAGGGCAGGGCCCAAAGAGTTGCAGTGAATGGAGCCAAATCCAGTGGGCGACTGGTCATGAGTGGTGTTCCCCAGGGCTCAGTATTGGGGCCAGTTCTGTTTAATCTCTTTATCAACGATCTGAACAAGGGGATTGAGTGCACTCTCAGTAAATTTGCAGATGACACTAAATTGGGTGGGAATATTGATTTGCTGGATGGTAGGAAGGCCATACAGAGTGATCTGGACCAGCTAGATCATTGGGTTGAGGCCAACTGTATGAGGTTTAACAAGGCCAAGTGCCAGGTCCTGCACGTGGGTCACAACAACCCACAACACATGTTTGGGGAAGAGTGGGAAGAAAGCTGCCTGGAAGAGGGGGATCTGGGGGTGTTGATTGACAGCTGGCTGAACATAAGCCAGCAGTGTGCCCAGGTGGCCAAAAAGGCCAACAGCATCCTGGCTTGCATCAGGAACAGTGTGGCCAGCAGGACTAGAGAAGTGATTGTGCCACTGTACTTGGTACTGGTGAGGTTGCACCTTGAATCCTGTGTTCAGTTTTGGGTCCCTCATCATAAGAAGGACATTGAGGTACTAGAGAGAGTGCAGAGAAGGCAACAAAGCTGGTGAGGGGTCTGGAGCACAAGTCTGATGAGGAGTGGCTGAGGGAACTGGGGTTGTTCAGCCTAGAGAAAAGGAGGCTGAGGGGAGACCTTATTGCTGTCTGCAACTACGTGAAAGGAGGCTGTAGCATGGAGGGGGTTGGTTTCTTCTCCCAAGTAGCAAGTGATAGGACAAGAGGAAATGGCCACAGGTTGCACCAAGGGAGGTTTAGATTGGATATTAGGAAAAAAGTCTTCACAGAAAGGGTTGTCAGGCATTGGAACAGGCTGCCCAGGGAAGTCGTGGAGTCACTATCCCTGGAGGTGTTTAAAAGGCATTTAGACAAGGTTCTTAGAGACATGGTTTAGTGCTAGAGTTAGGTTATGGTTGGACTCAAGGATCCTGAGGGTCTCCTCCAGCCTAAATGATTCTATGGTTTCAGTGCAGCTGGGTAGCTAGGCAATGTCTGGTGTTTCTGTGGTCTTACTCCAGCAGGATGAACAGCTGAATTCCACTATATTCTGTTTTATCCCTTTCCCTTTTTGCCTACATACTCCCTTATTTCAAAGCATGACATCAGTCATAATGATGATTCAAGATGCCAAACTAAAAACATAAATAAATAAATAAAATTGAAATGTGTTTGTGTGTCAGCTCAGAGCCTGAGCTCATTTTCATCTTCACTGTGTTCCACACTCTCTATTAATTTATTTGCAGATTTACAGCATCAGGCTTTATAGCCAGATGTATTCTCTGTCAGGGGAAAAAAATCTGCTTACACTGCAGCCTGTCACCACTTCTCTGATGCATTCACAAAAGACACCTGCAGAAATGTTGTTAGTCTCGTCAACTCATATGAAATGGGATTGTTACTCTCTCCTCTGTCTGAAGAAAATATGAAAAACTGAAAGGAAAAAAAATGAAGACAATGATCAATATCGCTACAACTGGTAGAAATATCTCTCTGCCAATAATACCACTGCAGCAATTACAAAGACTGATCTACTATTTCAAGAAAAAAGGATTTGTAATTCCTGCTAATATTTCTTTGCACATAACGTGGTCATTTAAACACAGAATTCCCAAAGCAGCATCTAATGGGAAAATTGTTGCAGCCACACCAAGTGCCTTATGCAAGGCCACGTGACAATTCAGTGACAAAATAAAGATAAACCTACCTCCCCTACCCCCGCACCCCTGAAGCCCACTTTTCCAACACCATTATCTGATATCAATGCACTTTTCTTACCATAGACCTTAGTATCTACGACTACATGAGTAGTTTGCATTCATATTCACTGTTCAAATGTAAGCGAAATGCATAAGAAGTGTTTACAAACTGTATAAATCTACATTTAGACAAGCAGTTAATAGTGAAATTACACTGACTTCAACATCTAGTCTTTGAATTCAGCAAATTATAAGTATCAGCAACCTTTAAAACTAGAGTTTAATTCTGCTGTTCCTCCAACCTCTTGCGTTATAATTACATAACTTCTGTGCGGTCATCTACTTTATTTGAGCTCTGCTTCTCAGAATTTGTTTCAAAAATCATTAACAAAACTAATCTAAAATGCAAATAACCCACACTTCAGTTGTTGTGCCCTGTTACAGACTTCTTTATGGGTCCCTTCAAGCTGCAGAAGACACAGCTTCTCATGGTACAGCTGAAGGAAGAGAGACCGCAGGAACAGAGCTGTGTCCTTACATCAGAGGGGTCTTTTCCTTTTTAGGTTGTAAATAAATAAATGCCTCTTCCATGTAACTGACTACAGCGATTCTCATCCAAACTGGACTGAAGTAATCGGATGTGAAGGTGCTTACTGTACATCTGTAAAACTAAATGAAGCTCAAACAAGAGCATCTTTGCTGTTTTGCATACAATATGTTCGGATGGTAACCTAATTCTGTCAACTTCCTGTTTTAAGCTTAAAAGGCCCTGCATGAAACGATGCACCTCCCACCACGCACATTGCCCAGGTCCCTGCAGCTGGGGCTTCTCCCGGCTTTCTTCACAAGCTGCGCCTGGTTTTGCTGCCAGCCCTGGGGCTGGTTTGTGTTGTCCACACCCGGTCTGCGCGCCCCGCTCCTCCCCGGTCACACCAGCACCGGCCCGCTCCCCGGCAGGACGCGCTGCCGACCGCCATTTTTCCTCCGCCCCCGCCCATGAGGTAACACCGCCTCCCCGCTGCCGTTACCATCAGCCAGCACCGCCCTCGCCGGCAGCCCACCCTCTCATCTCCCCGCCCGCCGACCTCCCGGGAAAGCGCCGGCCGCCCGCACCGCCCGCCCCCGCCTGAGGGGTGGGGGGAGAGGCCGCGCCTGCGCGGCAGCGCTGCTGAGGCCCGCGCTGTGTGGGCAGGCGGGAGGCCGGTGGCGCATGCGCGCGGCCGTGGCTGGTGCGCAGGTGAGGCGGGCGCGGTGCCGGGGCGGTGGGGCCGAGGGGGATGTTGAGTTTTGGGCCTCGGGGCTGGCCTCGCCGGGGAGGGAGGGAGCCGACCCTGCTCCTGGCAGGGCTCCCAACTGCCTTCCCGGGAGGTGGGTCCTTCCCGAAGTTCGGAGCAGACCTGGAGGGTGCTAGACGGGCCTGATCCCGGCTGGGAGCGCGGCGGTTTAGCCTCCAGGCTGTCGTGGCGTGTCCCAGTGCCTGGGATGGCGGCGGCTGGCTCTCCTGGGAAGGCTGTGGTGGGATCAAATCTCTCGTCAGCCCGGGGGTGTAAGGAGGCAGAGGTGACCCACGCTTACTGTTGTCTTCCTTGGAAACAGTGTGGTCACACTGAGAGCCTCGAGCGGCCTCGGCTTCCCCGCTGCCATCCGGGCCGGTCCCCGCTGGCAGGCAGCGGCCTAGTGTTGTGTAGTCAGGCCTGAGAAAATAGGTGGAGAGAAAGGTGCTCTGTGCTCCTGCTGTGAGGAAATGCACCTGGACTGTCTCACCAGGCACACTCCTAAGGAAAAAAAAAGAAGTTATGATGCGTGAAACGAAGCAGTGCCATAGGTGAAGCAGTGCCATAGGTGAAGCAGTGCCATAGGTGAAGCAGTGCCATAGGTGAAGCAGTGCCATAGGTGAAGCAGTGGCCGAGGTCCGGCAGGTTACAGCTGTGTCAGTGAGATGAGAGTTATCACTCCACTGATGGGGGGTTATCCCCTGCTGTTGTGTGGGGTGCTGCAGGCAGAGAGGAGAACAAAGCTGACTTCTGGTCATGTGAGGTTTTGCCAAGATAAAAGCATTTTTGGCTTTATAGTTTTCCATCTTTGGCTGAATTTTTTTTTTTCTTTTAATGTGTTCATGTGACTCTAGCATAACTTAGGGAAGGTGAAACTTCTTGTTATCTTCTGCAGCTCCATTAAAATGGGGAAGTTGTAGAGTTGTTGGAAACTAGCTAGGCAAAAAAGTTAAAGGAGTTGTGTCTACACAATATGAATAATTTTCCATCAATACACTCTATAAAGTGTTGAGCATTTGTCCTGTATCACAACACACTACATGTCACCATGATGTAAAGAATACATTTTTCGTAGGTCAGTTTTCTTACAGAAGTTGAATATTATGCAGGCTTGTCATATAGTGAGTAGAGGGTATTTGAGGTCTGACTGACTAATGTTTGTAAAGCATACCATTCATTATGTGGTGAGTATGCTTAGTTCCTTCTTGAATTAAGTCTACAGTGAAATCTGAGGTGTAAAAGTCAGTTTGTCTCTTGAACTGTTATTTAGTAACAAGATACTAATGAGGGCTGCTCTAATTTTCTTCTTTTCTATGAAAACTTTTTGTAGGTAATGTAAGCATTTTGGTATATACATGAAAGAGGAAGCAGGCATGTCAGCTCTTTGCCCACCACCATCTCCTGCAGTTGCAAAAACAGAGATCAGTTTGAATGGCGAATCACCTTTGTTAGCTGCCACTTTTGCTTACTGGGACAATATTCTTGGCCCCCGAGTGCGGCATATCTGGGCCCCAAAGACAGAACAGGTACTTCTCAGTGATGGTGAAATAACTTTTCTTGCCAACCACACCCTGAATGGAGAAATACTTCGGAATGCAGAAAGCGGTGCAATAGATGTGAAGTTCTTCGTCTTGGCAGAAAAAAGGGTAATAATTGTGTCATTAATCTTTGATGGAAACTGGAATGGAGACAGAAGCACATATGGACTATCCATTATACTTCCACAAAGTGAACTTGGCTTCTACCTGCCACTTCACAGAGTGTGCGTGGATAGGTTAACACATATTATAAGGAAAGGAAGAATATGGATGCATAAGGTAGGTTTATTGTTTATCACTAAAAACAGTTGTCCAGGTTGTCTTTAGCAAAAGCAAGAATTAAGATTCTTTGACACCTATTGTGTAGCAATCCAGCCATGAAAAATCAAAGGAAGCTGACCTCTCTTACAAGTACACAATTTTAAAAGTTGAAAGTGGTCAATATGTTAGAAAATTCAAGGCTGGCATTTTAGCTACATAATTTATCCTGGTAATAGTATATAACCTTTAACAGGCTACCTCAGTGAAATATATATCCTGTACAGTTTTTCATTTATCTTTTATAAATTGTTGCTTTTAATTGTGTTAATTAGTGTATTTAAACTAGGCAGACCTGTAAATTTACTCTCTGTTTCAAATCATTGTTCTCGCTGTTGAGGTCCAGAAGGGAGAACTGATGCAATTAATGTTGTCATCACAGTTTTACATTTAAAAAAAAAAAAAAAAAAAAAAGTAAACGAACAGTTTGGCGCATGTTAAATTGTGTAAAAGTAATGGGAGAACCATGAAAATACATCTGCTTTAGTCCAAATAGTTCTGCTTTCAAAATTCGAAAAGGAAAACACGCTAAATTCTTCTGAAGAATTTTAACTCTTGCCTTTTGGTACGTTATGGATATTTCCTTATTAAGTGAAAATTGTTATGTATTTTTGTTTAAAATAAATATTCTAATAATAAAAGTTAAAATCTCCGTTGTCTTCATGGAGTACAAGTTGTCTTAGAGTAGTAGATTGCATGTCAGCTGTAATGTGTATGGTGACTCATGTTTGTCTGAAAGTTTTTGTTCCTCTTCTGTTTTGAGACCTCTAGTCAACATACTTTAAACTTCCTTTTTGAGAGCTCTTATCTGAACTAATTAAGATTCTAGAATTAATCAGCTGATGTTAGTTTGTGTGGTGTTTTTTCCTTTTTGCTACATGAACAAATGCCATTGATTTTTGTTGTATTGCCTGGCCATGGCTGGCAGTGTATTCCATCACGTTGGCTCTTGACACACGGTTTATCTTGAATCAGATAGGTCAACTGGGTTAGCTGAGACAGTGATACATTGTGAAAAGACATCTATCGTCCTTCTCTTCTTGGTTTTGTTGTGGTTTTTTTTGTTTGAGTTTTTGGTTTTTTTGAGGAAGTTCAAAGATCCTCACATATATCCACAGCTGTACAGACTTTACCTTAGACGAGAGAAAGCTGCTTTGAAAATGTAGAATAAAATTTAGGCGTGAGTTGTATAATGATGATGCTGAATTAAAAGAGGCTCATTTGGTAGTTTGCATTTTGGGGCAGTTCAACACCTGTGCCTACAACAGGGGAAAAAAGTTAAAGTCATATGTGAAAAGAACTATCAGTTCTGGAATTTCTCATGGATGACATTATCAGCTCTTATGAGTTCTGTGTAGAGCCAGACAATTCCAGGTAGGCTTTAGAAGAGAAGAAACCTGAACTGAAGGACTAGGAGAAACATGGAACGGTATTCAGCTTGGCAAGGAAAGACAAGAAACTCTAAGCAAGTTGTCTACATGGGATTAGAAACCCCTTTTATCTATTTCAATTTTGTGTTCCAGAGGTTTGTCTAAGACTTTTGAGCAGTTGTATTTCTAAAAAGAAGTGGCTTATACCATTTATTGAGCTTTATCTTCATGAAGACTGACTTCTTTTAAAGCAAAGGATATTAATTGTCAAGGATGTCTTACTTCACTGACACTGAACTCAAGGATGGAGGTGCCCCAAAGGAATCTGCCTCATTCCAGGATTGTTTTTCAGAGATGCTTCTTTTAGATGGTTAGCCAAGATTTATTACTGTTTTGGGACAAGTTATTGTGGCTTGTTCCCTATTCATCTGCTCAAAAAAAATTATGCAAACTCTTATTCCACTTGATCAGCTTTATAGGTCGGTCACAGGAAATTAATGAGTAATCAATAAAAATGCAATAACCTGTCAGCATCTAGCAAAATTTGCTACTCAGCTATTGCTGAGTCTGTTTTGAGAATTTTGTCCAGTCTCTTGTACAGTGTGTGTACAGTTTTGTGTGTTTTGAAGTCTCATGTCTCCTGCACAATGTTTTGAAGACTTGTCAGTGTCTCAAGATGTGGAAAAAAAATAATCTTGTTTTTCCTGCTCTCCCCAAACAAATTATTTTTTTCTCATTCTGAAGATCTCATTTTTCTCTTGCTGCATCAGGAACCATCAATCTGTATCTTATCCATTTGAAAATAAACATCCATACATAGAGTGGAATGCTGCACCATAATCTGATCATTTGGCATTTTCTTGATCTGTAATGAAGCAACATAACGTTTTGTCGTTGTCATCACACCCTCCCTTTCCTGCTGCTCCTGCCCAAGCATGTGAGAGATTTGGTGGGGCGCAGAGCAGGGAGCACTGATTTGTTTAAAATGGCATAAATTCCTGCTAATGTCAACTCTGTAAAAGAAAAAAGACTTGAACATCGAAATTTGAATCTCAGAAGCATGACTCCACAGGGAAGAAACTGTACCATTTGACTGTTGTGTGCATACATATATAAACAAATACCAGAGCATTTACATTAACTGCTTCTCTTGCTCAGGAGAGGCAAGAACATTTCCAGAAGATTGTCTTGGAAGGCACGGAGAGAATGGAGGATCAGGTAAGGGCTGTCCGGTGGATGTGTCTGATACACCATCACAAAACTATTTGACTGCATCTGGTGACTGTAGAAGTTGGTGCTGCTTCTTATTTTTGGGATCCAGGAAGATACTTTGGACTGACTGATGACCTGCCATGCACAGGAGGCAAAATTTCTGAAGATAGGATGATCGAAGCTGCGGACAAGTTGAAGGAAAATATGTTTCATCACTTTATGGGTAAAGTGGAAATCTATGAAGAGTATTACCTTTCAGAAAAGGAAAGTCGTTTACGTGAACTTGAAGCTCTGTAAACATAGTAGCTTCCATAGATTCATGCTTGCCTCCTGTCAAGGATGGGTTTTCACTAGGTCATTACCTTTTTGAGTTACAGAGACATATGGAGTCTGTCATGTTGGAATGTGGTTGGAGACATAATGGATAAGACTGTGAAAAGAATTTGATTTCTGAAACTGTAAATGTGAAATTGTAGCTTCAGTTTCTTGTGATAGATAAATAATTTTGTATGTTAATAACTAATATGCCTGTGTTTGTTTTCCTATCATTGTTAAAACTTTGGACTTGGATCTAAAATGCTTAATAGTAATTGCACCTAATAAGGTATGGTGAAATCACCTCACTCCAAATACATTATGTGGAGGCCAATTAAACTGATTGTGAAAATTAGCATAGGACCCTGGAAATACATTTTAGACATGATGTTGAGAAACAAAATGTATGTATACACGTCATAATTATCAGCAAAGCCCAAGAACCCTTTGTGTCAATTTCGGCTCATATCACACTTCCAAACAATCAGAAGGTAAAGATGTTGTGCATCCCATATTGCAAGTTCATGTTAGTAGTAACTTCTAATATTGCACAATGTGCTTTTACTTCAAGCCTTTTATTTATTGTGCAGGGCCAGAGCATCATTCCAATGCTGACAGGAGAAGTTATTCCTGTAATGGAACTCCTTTCATCTATGAAATCACACAGTGTTCCAGAAGAAATAGATGTAAGTCCTTGTGTTCTTTGCATTCTGAATAAAAAAGCGGCTTTGGCACTCTGGTTTGGCACTCTCTTCTTGGCAAACAAAACCCCACAGTTGTCATAATTCTTGTACACTCCAGTTGTTTCACATGAAGTTCTGCTAAATGGTGTAGGGAAAACACAACTGTTTTGCTTTGGTAAATATAACGGTACTAACAGTGGGTGTTATGGTCAGCACTTAACAAAATTGACCACGTAGGATGATACTGTTTTTTAAGAGTGGAGTGGAAAGGCTGATGCACAACAAAATGAAGGGAGAGGTAAATGGTTTTAATATTGATAGCTGTTTCAGCTTGGTTTAGTGCTCCCATGGAAGAAATAGAAGTGATTTCACATGCACTAATTTAAAGTATTCTGTACAAGGTTGTAGGAAAAAAAAGCACTGGGAGGAGTCTGACTTGTGACTGATGAAGAATATTTAATAATCAAGTGACTTTCTTATTTTCAAAATGCTTTGATTGCAATCAGAATGTCATTTTAAGGTTGTACTTTTTTGGACAGTCTTGCAACTTGGCTTAAATAGTTCCCAAACATTTTCCACCTAACATTAAAACCAAAAATCAGTTAATTTGAAGGTGCTGCACATCCTTGTCTAACCTTTGTTTTTATTTACTTGCATTTCAGATAAGTGACACGGTGCTAAATGATGATGACATTGGAGATAGTTGCCATGAAGGCTTTCTCCTCAAGTATGAATTTCAGTTTTGATTTATGCTGTAGTAAAATGGTTTAAACTTGTGTGTGCATATATATGTATATCTGTGTATTTGTGCATGTGAACATATATTAGATTAGTTTTCTTTATAGGAGGGAGGAGAATTATGTATAATTTGACTTTTTGAGATTGTTGTCTATAATGTGCTGTGGAAGGCACTATCTTTAGAAGAATGGCTCTGGACAAATAGCTGCATCTGTATAGACTGTGTTGTCACAGAGTCATTTGCTTGATAAGAATTCCTATAAAATATAATTTTTTTTATATTGATGTTTAATTTTATGAGAACATAAGTCAAAGTTTTACTTTTTATGAAATGGGTTGTGTTTACTCCATGAACTATGAATAACAGTCATTAAAGCTATGGCATCTAGAAAGCTTATAATTAAATTGTGTATTTATCTTTTTTTCCTGTTTTTAATGTGTAAGTGGAAGTAGTTGAACTTGAATACAACTTGATCTCTTCCTGTGGGAAGGCGTATTTCATAGATTTTAATTTATGTTCTGTTACTTTCCAGAACTTCTCTGGTATAACTGCATTTATTTACATAGTGCTTAGTGCCATTTATTTGTATAGTGTCACATACATTTTCAGTACTAGAGGATCCATGTGTTAAATTAACTAATTCTTCACAGTATTGTAGTATTTAGATCCATAGAGAATTTGAGAAATAATGAAGTGAATATCATGGAATGCATTATTGTAAACAACTAGACCACTGATGATGAGCTATTCTCATGCCAGATGGAGATTTATTGGGCAGGTAGTATACTGTAGGGTCGCAGTTATCTCTTCTCGGTACTTCTCCCTGGAAATTTTGTCCTGAAAAGTATATAAAGGGTCCAAATATCTGCTTTCTAGCTTACCACCAAAGCTTATCAGCTCATCTAGGTTCAGATTTCAAGTATTAGATATAATCTTGTATGGATTTACATGTCATTGAATCAACATTGGATAAACTAAAAAACCCGCTGTATCAACAATACCAACCCCCAAAATAAGCAGTCATATTTTCTTAGTAAGTTCTAAATGAAACTGACCATCTTATTTCTGCCCCAAAGGAAGAATTTGTAAGTGTACAGATAACCTTAAATTTAGGTCTTAGAATATAATTGATAAGATAAATCGTAGCACGTCCATATAAAGTCCACCTGTAAGATTTTGCAGTCCGAGCATAGCTATTAGTCTTTATTAATTAGAGGTGTTTATTAGAACTGGTTAATCACATACAATACCTCCTTCTGTAAGACAGCGTAAATGTACTTTTGTATATTCACAGATATTGAAGAATAATTTTTAACAGTGTCTAGACATTCTAGAGTATCTAGACTCTCTGAAGCTGTGGGCCAGATGCTGGTTTGAGAAAGTGCAGAGAGAAAGGAAGGATGAGGATATGAAACCTCAACAGGATTCTTAAGGACAAGTTATCAAGAGTTGTCAAGGTTAGTGTAGGTGTATTTACTGCAGCCTCTAAACTTAACATAAACTAAATCAGATCTGTGCTGCTGGCAACTCACAGGACAAGATCACTCAGCTTCCAGCATGCCTGTGTGTATTGTGAGGGACTCAAGCTTGTGATGTGCTCTTGCCCACTGAGTTATCAAGAGCAGAACAGTTTTCCTGCCAAGTCTCCCAAAACTGATCCACAGTTTCAGAAAATGAGGACAACCATAGAACTGATCTTCTTTCAAGATGCTTTCAAATCCTTCATTTTTTAATATGTCTTCTGTTACTTTAGATGAATCGTTTTGTACAGATTCTGTAATACAGTTAGAGAGTAGCAGTAGACAGTTTTTATTTGCTCTGTAACTGCTTTGTGGAGGTTCTGAGTGACAGCCTTTTTATTCACCAAAATGAAAATGTAGATACTGCTGAACTTCTGGATTTCAGTAGTAACCTACACAACTGTATGAGGTCCTATGGGTACAGGCCTTAAAGATATGGGCATGTATTTATACTAGGAGCACTTCATTCTTGTGAAGATGATAATTGTGTTATCTGAAAAGATTGATTAAATGCATTAACCTATGTTTGCTTTTCATTTACAGTGCAATTAGTTCACATCTGCAGACCTGTGGTTGTTCTGTAGTTGTAGGAAGCAGTGCAGAAAAAGTTAATAAGGTAATGCACTTTCTAGTAAACCGAACTTAAATACTGATTATTAGGAGTGTTATTGTGTTATTTGGAACAAGGTTTCTCTGTAAACATACTTGAGGTTGAAAAAGGATGGAATATTGATGTCTGGTTATCTTACCTCAGCTGATTGATCTAGCCGTTGATAATTCTGCCTGAAAATTGTCTTATCAGTTGTATTCTGGCAATTATAAGAAAACTACTGTATTTAATTTAATTGATACAGTATATAAATGAGTAGTAAATGCATCTGAACTTTTAAAATTGGGTTTGTTAGCTAAAATGTACAAATTGAAAAAATCTGACCTGTCTTGCCAGTTCAAGCTCTCTCTGTCAATGGGTATTTTCATGTACTCTTAAGAAATCTGTGTCTGCGCAGTTTCTCTTACACTGGGGAATAAATGTACTTCTGTATCATGAACTGTTTGTGTTTTGTGGAACCTCAAAGCTGTTGAGTCTCTAGTCACACATGTCGAAACAGGTGATCTTACTAGAACCTTGGACAATTCCATCACTTTTTTTCTTCATAGCTGTGTTTGTGTTGACTTCAGTTGGTTTAAAACTTAAGTAGTGTACAGTTTAACTGGTAGATCTTAAATTAGGTTTGTCTCAGCTTTCCAAAAGAACCAGAAAGAGGCAAAATACAGATATAAACCCCTAAAACTGAGTCGTAAAACAATAGAACACTCATACTTGCCGGAGCACAACAGTAGGGGTGATGTTTAGGAGCTTTCAGGTCTAGAAACAATAAGCAGTAGTAGCTGTACCTCTTAATGGGGGAGAGTACATAGTGTACATCATTATGGTGTATTTGGGAGGAAAAAAGTCACTCTTAGAAGCTATCATTTCAGAACAAGAAAACAATTATATTTTTGTGGTAGACATTTTTTCCTCCTGCTGTTATTATTTTTAACTTTCTTGTAACTTATGAAATACTTAATTTGAACCACTATCACCTGCACTGCTTTTCCTCTGATATTTTGCTGTAATTGGAGAGTTTGTTGATGCTTATTTTAAGCTTACTAATATATGAAAGGAAAACCAAAAGGTGAATAAAAAAATCAATTTCCTTATTCAGCATTCTCTAAGTATTTTTTGTATACAGCTTTTTTATTATATCAGAGTGTTAGTTTCAGATGAAGTGAAAGCAATTTCTGCAAGAGATACACTTGTGTTTACTGTCCATTGAAATATTTCTTAAAGGATATTTTTTTTAGTGTGGTGCAATGTATCAGTGTTTTTGATTCAGAGACATTTCCCTTTGACTTGCATTTAATTAGGGTGTCCCTCCATCCCTTCTAATAAAAACACCGATGTTAATTTTCAGTTAGAATATTCAGAGACAATTAAGTAAATGTTGTTTTCTTTGTGAGAAAATGTATTTCACTAAATCAATTGCCTCTCTACTCTCACAGCTGAGTCCTTTAAGAAACCTCTTCGACTCAGACACTATAGGGAAAGAACAGTCTAGAAGAAGTCATCTCGAGATACATCCAGGGTAGATTTCATAAATTCTATACAGATTCCTATGAGCAGTGTGCGCTCTGTGTCATGGTAAATTGTTCTGAAGTAATTGCTTTCTTTATGGCATACTCTAGCTTTCCTTAAAGTGGAAAAACAAAACAAAACAAAAAACACCAAAACCAACAACAATGACAAAACCCCAACTATTGTATCTTGCTGAAGTGGTGAAAAGCATTAGTCAGAATCTAGGTTGTCATTGTTTTAGGTACTGTGTAAATGCATTTTGCAAGGATAGAGCCTTCTCAAATACTTTACAGACACAGGGCACCAGAGATAAAGACTGAAAGATGAGCAGAATGGAATAACGTGCTTGTATTTAGAGATGATTACACATAGCTGCTGCAGCACAGGAGTTTGAAAATGGATAATGAAGTACCTTTGTTGCTTTTAATGGAGAGTTTGAGCAAATTACTGAGGAAATAAGCATGGATACTCTTAGGAAATTGACTGTGCCTGATTGGAGACAATAGGTGCTGTTTCAATATGGAATGAATAAAATAAGAGGCTTAAAACGCTGGGAAAGTAATCACAGTAACTCATGTTTATGAGTTTATTCTATGTTTATGTAATAGGAAGAGAGCAGAAGGCAAAAGTGATTCGTTCTGTAGAGTTGGCCAAAAAGCAAGCTTTGCCAAAAAGCATTGGATTTTTTTCTTCACTTGTCAAACAGTTGGAGTAATATGTTTACAGCTTAATAATTGAAGCATGTCCCTATTCTGTGACCTTGGTAAAGTTTTGGCTTTTCTAATAAGCATGATGAACCTTTTCGTTCATAATTTGAAATTCCTAATATATTCTAGTCGGAAATTGCATTTGAAGATCAGTTCATTCCTTACACTTTCATGTTTTTCAAAACTGTTCTTTTAATGCAGATTGTGAGAACATTGTGCCTGTTCCTTACGCCATCAGAGCGGAAGTGTTCCAGGCTCTGTAGAAATGAGTCGTCTTTCAAATATGAGTCAGGACTTTTTGTTCAAGGCTTACTCAAAGTAAGTACGCTTAGGAAAGTTCTGTTCTTCTCTAGTTTAAGAACATCCTTTAATGCATGTGTATGTGTGTGTAGATGATGCAATACTGTAATTAATACACAGGTTATCTCAGTACCTGTTTTCACTGTTATACTAAGGGAATCATCCAGTATGAAGGACTTTTTACTGGGCTACAACCACCAGTTCTCTCAAACAAAACACGTCTAAATAAATGGGTTTTAAAATTTAGCCATAGTGCTTTAATATTGTTTTGTTCCAGTACAAATTTGTTTTTTTAAAAAAAGTAACTAGAAGAATAATTTTTTCACTAAAACAGGATGCAACAGGAAGCTTTGTGTTGCCCTTCCGTCAAGTAATGTATGCCCCGTATCCTACTACACATATAGATGTAGATGTCAATACAGTGAAGCAGATGCCCCCTTGTCATGAACACATCTATAACCAACGACGATACATGAGATCCGAGCTGACAGCGTTTTGGAGAGCTAATTCAGATGAAGAAATGTCTCAAGATCATATTATACACACAGATGAGAGTTTCACACCTGATTTGTATGTACTCCTCTCTCACATCTCTCAAAGTTATTTGATTTGGGACAACTGAGCAAAGTAGATTATACTAAAAGGGTATTTTATAATAAAGTACATGAGGGTTTTTTTGCATTTGAAGAAGCTCCTTTGGCTCTGGTAGTAGCATTTCTTTTGGAGGAATTTACCGCTTCCATCAGTAGTTTTTGTTGCATTAAACATTCCTGAAATTCATTTACAGTGAAACTTCTGACCATGTTATGTTAAAGACTGTTGCCTGTTTAATTAGGGGTATAACAGAGCTAAATGTATTTGACACAGCCCAATGGCTTTCCTGGGTTTAGTTCATTTCATCTGAAAGTTTTGCTTTAAAATTCTGCATTGGCTTTAAAAATAGCAAGATTATAAATCACTAAAATTTTGAATTAACTTTTAATTTCTGCCAGATTGTAAACAGTAATGCTATTGCTGTGCACAACTGCTGGACAGTTAGTGCTCCTTGATGGCATTACCTCACATGTTTGTTTGCTTTCTTTTCTATAGAAATGTCTTTCAAGATATCCTGCATCGAGACACATTAGTAAAAGCCTTCCTGGATCAGGTAATCATTGCTTTTTCAGAAAAAACAAGAGCCAAAGTTCAGTACTTTGAACCCTAATAACAGATAATTTAATATGAATAGCTAGTTGGTTGGCTTAGTAGCTCTTTTTCATGCTAGTGCTATGATTCTACTCTGCATAACTAAAAAAAAAAATACTTGTGTTGTTTGCAGTATTAGTATAATACTGAAACTCCTATTTATGGAAAACAATCCACATTTTCTGTTGCTTTGCAACAGAGTCTACAGTTACAGCACTGAGAAAGCTACCTGACTGGTTTTAATTTCACATCATTTAAAATGGGAAAATAATACTTCGTCCAAACAGAATTCTAAGCCAGCTTAATGTATTGCATCTGAGCAAGTAGGAAAGGTTGAGTATATCTACAAATCTGCTGTTAACATGCCTGCTTTGTTGTAATTAAGGATATGTTATGTGTGTATGCACTGTTTCTTTATATTCCACATTCTTAAAATTATTATTGAATTTCCATGTCTGCTTAGTTTTCTGGTATATTTTTAACAGATCTTTCATCTGAAGCCTGGCTTGTCTCTAAGGAGTACTTTCCTTGCACAATTTCTTCTAGTCCTTCACAGAAAAGCCTTAACTTTAATAAAATACATAGAGGATGACACGTAAGTGAACAGATAATAGAAAGCAGCCTTTGAGAAACTTCCTTTGTTCTTTTTTACAATGCCCTTTTTTATTTTCTTGCAGGCAAAAAGGAAAAAAACCTTTTAAGTCTCTTCGTAGCTTGAAGACAGATCTTGACTTAACAGCAGAGGGCGATCTTAACATAATAATGGCTTTGGCTGAGAAGATTAAACCAGGTCTACATTCCTTTATCTTTGGGAGGCCGTTCTACACTAGTGTACAAGAACGAGATATGCTCATGACATTTTAAAGTTCTCCACCGCTAACATATAATATTGCTGTCTTGCGTGGCACGTGTCCGCGTGACCACCACACGTGTGGCGATCATTGACTTGATTTGAAGATGGAGCATTAGGAACATGGTAACACTACAGTCTGTCCACAGCAGGAAGGGGTATTGTTAGAGGGCAGCATATCAACTTAGCTAGACAAGCATGATTTTAATGAATCCATTTCTTTGTGTGTGGGGGGAATTTGTTTGTTTTTATCTTTTAACGGTAAATGTTACCAGAGTTTCTTTTGCCATATGGGCTGTAAATTTGAACATGTTGTGGTGTACGATAAAGGGAAGTGTTTTAATTTTCTTTACCCAGAGACTTCCTTCAGGTGTGTGTCGGTTTTCCCCTGTTCTCTGCTTTGTCAGTATTTTTAGTGTTTCCACAGAAAACAATACATACGTCCTCTCTAATCATGGAGGTTGTGGAATGGGAGCCTTCCAAGAGTTTCAAAGAGTTTTTTAACGTGTTTGTTCTTATGTATGTGGTACAAATCTGAAATAATCTTCCCTCATCTCCCTTTTTAACACTACAGGCTCCTTCATTTAGAGCATTTAAAGGTTTTTGGAATTTTTAATATACTACAAAGTGCTATTCTTGTGTGCAAACTGTTGACTATTAGCAGCTTAAATAACAGCACTCTGCACGTGGGAACTGGGTCATTATTTAAGCAGCTTTGTGTCTGTAAGTGCCAACCAGGATACTCTGTCACAGATTGCTGAGCCATCCTGCCGTGAAGTGTTCAGTGATCCAGCATAACCAAGCTCTTTTCGAAACACAAACCAGAAAACTTGTGTCATTCAGCAGCAGTTGTCAGCCTTTCTGTCTACTGTAAACTGCTGCTAATTCTTCCATTGTCAGATAGAATAATGTTCAGATTAAAGTATTAGACCTTCTCAAAAAAACACCAAGGTAATAGCCAAACTAAAAGACAAAACAGTATTATTTTTTTTTACATTGCCATTATTACTTATGGTAATCCTTAATTCAGAGATGAGCATGCCTATGAACTAATATGATTAGCATTTTACTAAGTGAATTCTAGTCAATAATCTTGTTAATCTTCTTAGTTCATTTTAGCACGTCTCCCGCTTTGCTTTGCTTTGCTTGAAAAGAAATACACACCTTTTATTTGTATGCCTCAGCCCTTCTTTCTCAGTAGCATGTAGAGTGATGTGGTGTCAGGTTAATCCAGACCCATTTTTTTGAAGTTTGACACATTTCTGTGAATGAACATCATCAGCGTTACCTACTTGAATAAGTAATGACATTTTGTGGAGCCATTTTTTGATGTACCTGTATGTAGGAGGCTTACAATGAGCCCAGCTCTTCATCAAAAGATGTCAGAATTAGGCTGAGTTACTTGTGCTGAGTTGCTGTTTGTCTTCTTACCATTATTATTTCTTTCTGTGTTTTTAAAAAAGAGCCTGATTCTGCTAAGTTTTAACTTTCCTGTCTAAGATTGTGAAAAAAATGTAATGAACACTGCTGGAACTTCTAATGTAGAAGTTATGTTGATGTCTAAAGAGCTTTAAATGTGCTGCTGAAATTAATTACTTCAGCTTGATAGGCATTGGAAACTTAACATTGACACTAGTAACAGTAAAGCTCTGATTGTTTACTGAAGATACTGTCACTTTTTGAAATTACTAAAACCTGGAAACTTTCTCAATTGCTACTTTTATTGCACAATTGTCACAAGTGCAGAACGTATTGTGAAGTAAATTATTAAATGCATCTGCATGTTGTGTTGTAAACCTTGCTCAGGAATCAAAGTATTCTAATAAAATTCATGCACACTTTTGACTTTAATTACTGCTGATTTTTTTCATAGCATTTATGTTCTGTATCTGACATAATAATTGTTTATCCTTTGAAATAAAAAGAATCCTTTTTCCTTCTTATTAAATTAGAAATTATGCTGAGATGATAAATCACAGACTGTCATTGATAGAAAGTCATATGTTATTTAATTCTTCTGTTTCTGTTAAGGACTTATGCATTTCTAGCTGAGACAGATGTGACTTGCTGTGCTTCTGATTTGCTCAAATAAGAATTTAGCCTTAACTTTTGGAAAGTTTTAACTCCATATGTGAGAATTCAGAAATGTTTTAAGGAGTTCACTTCTATCTAACCGTCAGTGAATACATTTCTTCAGGAATTTAATTCCCTGCAGTTAAAAGAATAGGGCCAGTTCACGTCTTCCAGTGGAATGTGAAAGGGAAGTAGTGGTTTACAGCATTTTTCCTGAACATGATTCCCAGTCTTTACACACCTATGAAGGCAGCATAGAAAGACATCTACTAGAATGTCTTGTTTGTTAAGACTGCAGAGGATATTCCCAGTCTATATATCAATATGTGGTAATGTCAGTTTTATTCCAGAGCAAACTGGATATTTTGATAACATACTTACCCCTAAGCCATCAGTACGATACACCAGTACAGAGAGCCAGGACATCTACACTCCATTGGCTACTGGGAAAAGGTGTTAGAAAGATTTTGTATTCTCAGATCTATGAAGACAAAGCAAAGTGGTCCAAAATGTGAGGGCTACCTCATACAGGCATGTTCCTCACCTCTATTGTCTAATCACAGCCTACAAAGAACATACTTAGTCCTCTCTTCAACAGTAAAGAAGTTTGTGCATTGCTATGCAGGGTAGGTTTTGCACATGAATAGAACACGGTTCTGTTTTCCTCTGTCCTGACTTGAAGTGACACATTGTCATGCCTCCTGCTTGGGCAAGGCACCAAGGAAACACCATAGTAACATGTCCATATTTACAAGGTTCTTCATGTGACAATTATCTCACTTGTCGAAGCCATGCTGTTCATATGTGTGTCCAGAGGTTTCAAACATAAAAGACTTCAGTTAAAGTTCAGAAGTAAGAAAAAGGACACCATCCTGACAAAGACCATTGAGTAAGTCTGAATTCAGTTCTAACTAAAATCATAGAGCTACCCCGCAAGAACTTTCAATCTTCAATTAGCACAGGGCAGCTTTTCATAGCAAAAGATCAGTGGAAAGAGAAATTTCTGCTTAGACAGCATGGAATGGCAAATGGTAATTCTTTTTTCGTTCCTGTATTTATTGTTGTGTAGGTGCAGGAAGGTACCTGACAACTGGAAAAGGGCCAAATGACAATCTGGGGAACTTCAGGCTGACCAGTTTCACTCAGGTGCCTGGGAAGATCATGGCATGTGTCCTCTTGGAGCATGTTTCTCTTCACGTGAGGGAGAAGAATGTCATGGGGAACTGTCAGTATGGCTTAATTTAGAGTGAATAACATTTCACCCACCTCATTGCTTTCAGTGATAAAACGACTGGCTTTTAACACAAGTGGAGAACAGGGGATATAATTTATGTTGATGGCCACCTTCCATCAACGTTGCTCATGGCATCGTCTGGTCAGTTCTGGGTATCACCAATGGCACAGATAAAAGCAAGGGCTGATTAAAGCCTACTGCAAGAGCACAGGTGTGCAACAGCCTAAAACTGGCTCTGGATTCACTGGTGAAAGTGTGGGTGTACTAATATATGAATCCCAGAAAGAGAAGTTTAGATATCAGGAATATGGTATCTATAAGGTCTAGCACACGTGTTAAAATATATGGCAGCGTATCCTTTACTTGAAATGTGAGGGTTAAGCAGGACTTTTTGTAGAAACTTCTATCTGTAGCAAGGAAGCAAAGACACTTAAAAAAGAGGAATATAGACATATAAGCAAGGGTAATTAGATAAAATAACTTATGATATTTTTGGCTGAGTGTCAAAGTAATAGCTTGATGCTGTGAAGCAGTGATATATCAAAGGCAAACATGTGAAGCTTCATCCCCAACCTGTATCTAACAATATGCAAAAATGTTTGAAAATGTGCAACAGCCAAAAGCTAATTTGTGAAACTTTAAGTTCAATGCCAGATTCTCTTCCATTTAGAAAATTGTGCCATTATAGTACAACAGAGTGTCTTTCCAGCTTCAGTTAAATATGACTAATGGTTGCCAGGCTTTTGGTTTTCAGTAGAAGCAGCAATATAAGAAATTACAGGCCAGGGAATATTGAAATTTAGTACTGCAGCCTCTACACACAGTAATTCAATATTTCTGCCAAAATAGTAGTGCAGCTGACTGATGAAACTGCAGTTTTAGCCTTCCATACTCAACCATAGTGATGCAAAGCAGTTTGTCCTTGATGAGATTTCTGTCTGTCTCAGGCTGCTATTTGCCGGAGATTAGTCCTGCATCACTTTGTCTCCTGCTGGTATTCCCTGCCCTGTCTCTGTGTCAGCAGAATTTGGAAATAATTTCTGATAAGTTAGATTCTGGAGGAAGGACCTTCTGGCATTTGGGGTTGTTTTCAGCAGCCAAGGGCAGCTGCACAGACAAACACAGAGTACAAAGGACCTGGACAGTAAGTAATGACTAATTAATTTCATACCAGTTTTTGGCAGATAACTGGGCACTGGCAGGCTGAGGAACGTTTTAGGTTCAGTCTGCTTTTAGCATTGTTACTGCCAAGGTCTGACACTTCTGCTTCAGGCTGCAGACTCAAGAGACAGTTGATGCAAACTGATTAACATGTTTGTTGATTAATGATCACACTAGAAGGAAATGGGCAGAACAGCAAAATTACCAGTGATCTAGGCAATCAGATATACAAGCTTGTAATTAAATAACAATGCAGAGTATTAAGCTTGACTATGAAACTTAATTATAGGTTTGAAGTCCAGTGAAAGATAAACACATAATCGCAATCAAATGAGAATTACGTTAATGTGGAGCTGCAAATCTATTTCCTCCCACACCACATCTGACAGACACACATCTTCCTTCCCCCTCCAAACTCCTCTCAGCACCCCACACCTGATTGCTTTTCCCCATTGGCCATAATTTTGCTATATCTGTATCACTTAGGCAATATTTGGCATATGTGGCTTTACCAACAATAAAGTTTGGTGTGAGTGCATTTGAAACCCAAAGTTCCCCTTCTGTTGTTCAGTTCAGCCTGGTTGGACTTACTTTACCTTATTCGGTTCCTAGACACAATTACTTTACTGCAGCCTCCATCTCTGGCTGGCTCCTATTAAGCATGAGCAGGTTCTTACCATATGCACTGACTGCTTACATACCAGGGCAGCAGAATAACTTGTTTTTCACACATCTGCTGTGGGTTGCCAGAGGTTCTCCGTAGGACCTTGGCTACTATGGGGCTGCCTGCCCCACTGGACGTCTGGTATGCCAAAGCTAAGGGGGTTGTGAGCTCTAAAACGTGCAGGAAGCCAACTGAATTAAGCCACAGGGCACCTTTCAATGCTGAGACCTCCAGGACAGGGAAACAGGCACTAAAAATGTTCCTTGCAGGGTACGGGAGCATGGCGTAGCAGCACAGTGCCTCACCACACAAGCTTGTGGTTATGGTTCAGGGATCCACGATGTTAGCGTGTCGTGACTGCAGTGCACTCATGGATGTTTGATTTCCTGTGAGTACATCAAATAAAGTTACTCTTTGATGCAAGCTGGTAGTTGCCTTGGTGGCTCTCTAAAATGTGAATTGTACTTCAGACCCTTTCACTGTCCTTCAAGTTGCACACAAAAAGGCAGCTACATTTCTAAATGTTTTTTAGGATAGTTGCAGCCCCAATGTACAAATAAAATGTAAACTATGAAGATGTGACAAAAATATAATTAAACATTCCAGTCACCTTTGTGATGATACATTTAAGGAAAAAAAATGAAACAAAATAGACAAACAAAAACAACAACAACAAAAACCACAACAACAATAAAAAATATAACATCTGTGCCCCTGACACCCCTTTTGGCTCTGTGGGTTGGTGAAAGATGGACCGTTTTTCCTATGGAGGGGGAAAATCTTCCCATGGCCTTGCAACAGTCTAAATGGGAAAGAACTAAGTATTTTTCACTCGAGGCCATTTGTCTGAACTCCAAAGAGCCTGATTGTGCGGAGACTGAAAACATTTTTGCTTTTAGCCAAACAGGGCTATTTCTTTCCTGAAACACAAGACAGTGTTATTCTGCTGTGCAATAAAAGATCGATTCTTTGGGCTGTGAAAAGGAGGTTTTTAGATAACTTGGGTGCCGGTGGTCACAAAGCCATCCTCTGCCACCATCCGTGCACAAAGACCTCCTGTCTATCTGCAGGCAGCTGCTGGAAACAGCTTTGCTGCAGGCGGTGGAGCCTGTGACCGAACCAATTGAGGAGCTGCTGTTGGGATTTCAAACACGCTCTGTTTGCAAAGAGAATTCACAGAATATTTTGAGGAAGAATCCGGGAGGAGCAACACAATGACACAGCAAAAGCAAACTGCGTGGCTACAGCTGTGCTGAAGAGGCAGCATTTACTCCAGGGCAAACAAAGGATTTGGGTGGAAGGAGGAGGACTTGGAGTGGTTAGGCATTAAATTCTTCCCAAGAGTGAAGGTAAAAAAAAAGGTAAAAAGAACAAAAAAAAGGATTCATCCATGTCAGAGAAACTGAGTCAAAGCCTACTTGGAAGGGGAGGATGAAGAACAAAAGGATGCTGGGGAGGACTGAGCAGTGAGAGCCTATGAGTGGTGTGCTGGGAGCCCACTGGTCCAGAGGTGCGAAAGGAGGCTGAGGATGTCAAACCTGTGTGTGACGACCATGCTATTGAGGTGAAAACCAGTGGATGCATTCACAGAACAGCCTCAGTGGGTGTGTGGTTACCCAAATGCAAGGCTGTTGTTTTGTTAAACCATGTTAGCACTTGGTGCAATGCTGTGGGAGTAGTTTCATAGAGCAGTGTAACTGGTGCTGGGGACCTGAAGTTCACACTGTATGTATTACAGCAGTCTCACTTCAGATGATCTTTAGTTCTATCCCATGCACTGACTTCTCACTGGCTGCTGGAGTGCCTCTTCCTATTCAGTTTAAAGTGATGCAGTCTTTTTTATGTAGTCCATTCAGTGAGCCAAACCTCAGTGAGGAGGGATGGATGACCAGGTGAACGATTTTCCTGGTGTGAACAGAAACACTGCTGCAGATATACCGCCTGACCAGGCAGCTGATCACAAGCAATGGGTACAAGTATTCAAATTAAACAAGAGAAAGGCAACAGAAAGCAGAAAATGAGAAAATGGGGAAAAGGAAAGGGTAAATTATCCAGGAAGCTCTGAAAGAAGAGGAGAAAGGAATACCAACAGGACTTTGTTTTCAAAGGTAGCATGGCATGGGGCAGAAATTAATCTGGTTTGAGATCTGTGCTTCTGGTTAAAAAAATGTTCTGTTTTATCATAAATGCATTTGGATATTCAGCCTTTAAAAAATCTGAGTGGCAGGAATCAAACAGATATTAGAGTGGCCATATTTATGTGCCTCTGTTTTTTCCTTGCATCTGGTTTGGATTACTATACTTGTCTTTCTCATGGTAGAAGATTGTTGAAATGCATTTATCCAATTCCTTTCTTCTCCTTTCCAGCTTATCACTGAATGCAGGCAACATTTTTAATTCTAGCAGAAAACTGATGCATCAAAAAAATCAGGCAGAAACATGCCTCAGCAAATATTTCTGTTCCTACTTCATTATGGGAAGAATTTTTAAAACTATTGTAATATATCTAAATGCTTGCAAAGACAAACGGCTTGACCAGAGGCTATTGAAGTGGACTGAAAAACATCCACTGATATCAGCTGCAGGATGAGGCAATGGAAAAAATTTGTGTGTTTAAGTTCTTCACAATTTGTTTGAAACAATCTACAGAACAAGACTCATTACTGTGTTCATGATGTAGGTTTCTGCCTTTCCAATGCAGCCTGATTTAATTCCACTTCCACTTAGTTTGACAGTTCCTCTCTATTGGCTGTGTATGCTGCAGCATCTCCAGTTTTTGGAAGTTTGTCTTCTCTTTAGAAAATTCCTGCAGTACAGAGAATCAAGGCATCTTGGAGCCATCTCACGCTTGCTTGTGGGCAGAAATTATGGAATGCTGACTATTTGGTATGTCAAATCTCACCAGTGGCTGGAGAGAAAGTAAGCCATTATTAAAACCAGCATTGTGATTTTTCTCCAACAAAAGAAAGATCCATCTGGTTCTTATGCTGTTTGAGACCATGTCTATAAGGTGAAGCAGTGCAGACTTTGCTGACTTAAAGACCGACATCAGAACCAGGTCTCTTTTAGTGTTTCATGTTTGTAATCTGCTTAACTCAGAGTAAGGAGTGGAGACTGTAGGTGAGAAGATGAAAGAGAAACAAGGACAAGATCTGTGTGTTGCCATGATTCCTGCAGTGAGAGAGAGCTAAATGCTGTCCATCACAACCTCACATCGTGGCAGCGTCTCAGGGTTCCAACTCAGTATGCTGAGCACATCTGAAAGAACAGCTCTGTTGACTGTACAGTCACGTGAATAGTGTGGGTTTTTGACGCCTTGTGTTGTTAGCCTTACATTTCTTGTTAAGAGATTGCTCTGATGACTACAAATGACTCTATAGGCAAGCGGCTGCAGAGATGAAAGACTATGAGGGTTATACCACATTAATTAGTGTTACGCGATGGTGGTGAGTCCCTGGAAGCCAGCTAAAGACGGTCCAGAACAGGAATTATTCACAGTGTGCTTTGTTTTAATACTGGCTTGCTTAATAAGTGACTTCTCTGAAGGAAACATTTTGCTCGCTGTTTTCTTGATACTGTTTGAAAACTATTCTTAATAATGTTCTGTGTTAAAGGGTGTAAAAAAAAAAGCTCTTGAAAGGAGAAAATCTTAGTTAACAAAATAGCTGGTTTTTGTCCCAAGTGAAGACATGTCCCAAAGTCAGTCTGAGCCAAGTCATGGTTTGTCAGTAAGAAAGCTGGGCTTTGCTCTACGAGGTGTATTTACAGCACAGTATTTCATAGCCTTGATGACGCAAATATGTCATTAGTGATCAGATAATGACAGGACTGCTCATTTGGACATCCAAAACCGGCAATGAAACCCTGTGGTCTTTCCATAATGCTGATCTTTATTCAGTCGGTGGGTGCAAAACGACCACCTTAAGCTCTTCCCTGTCCTTCTCCCTTGCAGGTAAGCCCCTCTGTTAAGCACAGAGCCTTGCTGGCTGTGTAGCAGAGCTGCTCACAGTCACTCTTGAATCTTTCTGACGTGAGGTGACATGTATATTTCTGATATCCAGAGTGCTCCCTTTTCTGGCCACAGTGGTTTTCAGGAGGTAGGGAAGGGGAAGCAGAAGCAGAAGGTAAAGGAGAAATTAAGCAAGGCTCTTACAAATTATGTTCCTGAAAAACTGCAATATGACTAGCTTTCATTAAGGCATCTAGAAACAGTGAGATGAGAACTGTAAATCATTGTAACATTTTTTGTAAAACAGTTACTAGCCAAAATAAATAAATAAATAAATAAAATCAGCACGTGAACAAGAAGAAAACAAATACAAATGAATTCTGACTTTTTGAGTGATTCAGTTGCCTGTATAGGCAATCAAACAAAACCAAAAAAAACAGTTACTTCTAAAAGCTCTTTCAATTGAGATTACTTAGCCTTTCGTTTTCTATACAACAAGTGCTGAACTGTGGAAGCTGTAATGGAAGTAACTTCTTTTAAGCATTTTACTCTTTCATTTCAAAGCTTGCAAGAACATTTTTGACACTCCGTGTTATTTTTTTTAAGAAGTATTATGGCCCATAGAAGTGGCATCCTCACTTGCTGAAAAGCCAAATGGACAGACTTAAATTCCTTTGTTCTTTAGTCTTAGGCATTCTGAATCCTTGTGTGTTTCTGCATGCAGTTTACTATACCCTTGGACCTCATTCAGATACAATGATCACAGAACTAGTTAGACTGGAGCAGTCCTGGTGGAACCATCTCCCACTTCAAGTAATTCATTAGTTATTTAGTGAATATAAAATCAGAAACACCCCAGAATGACATGCACCTGGAAAAACATACCAAGGAAACTGTCTCTGATGAAATACAAGAGTGATTTCCAATATTTTCAGACTAGGATTCAGTTCTTCCTTAGGTTCCTTCTTCTTCACAGGGGGTGAAGTTGGGATTTCACATTTGGGACCCTGGTTTGAGAATGGATATCACTTCCAGGGTGTTTCAGATACCTTTTCTGTCTCTTTACTTTGGAGTTGCCTGTAAATAATGTTTTGTCATGAGCTAGCTCACTTCAAGATCTTTGTTAAATACTGAAGACCTCACTGAATTAATAGTTCAATTTTATTAGATTTGATTTAAAAGACTCATTTCTTTGGACCCAGCAGATTCAGATAGGCTCAGGGAACTATGCATGGACCTGAAAATCATTATGGAACTCGGTGAGCAAGATACATAAGGAGACTTAGGGGCTGACATCGATGTTTGTTCTCTTCAGTTCCAAACCTTTTTTTTACAGTATAAAGTCTACGACTCAGATGACACTGGGGGTTTCCAGTACCAGAAAGAGCTATCCTTTTTGTATCATGTGCCTATGGATGGAACCAATTAAAGCATTACCACATTCTCTACCTTGCTGTGTATGTACTATATGGTCAGCAAGGCCAGAGTAGTGTGGATGGAGCTTTCTCAGTCAAGGTGCAAAAAGGCACTGTGAACTGCAACTTGAGTTTTGTTCCTCACTTTCCTTTTATGTTTAGTGTGATTTGAAGTCCTTTCCATTAGACTAATGTAAAAAGTTGTTTGGCCATCTGGATATTGATAACCAGTGATTAGTTAATGTAGTTTGGGAATGCATAAACTTCGGTAATTTAGTCAACCTGAAACTAATTTAAAGTGCCTGGACAGGACTTGATGCTCAGGTCTGTAGAATCTCACCAGAGTTAAACCTAGAAGATTACTGCATGCAGGCAGGGCCCACCTATGCACATTTTTTTTTTTTCATTTATCCAAACCCCTCTGCTTTTCTATAGGTAATTATTTTCTCTAGGCAAATTGTACCACTGCAGATAATCCAGAGGGATGTCTAGACTAACTCTGTATTTTGAGATGCATTCTCCTCTTCCTTCCATTAAGACTTTTTACTAGCTTGAATGCAGTCTTCTCCTGTAATGGATTAGCTCACATTTCATATGGATCGTGGGAGGTGAAGGGTGTGCTGCACTCAGGGAGATGAAGATGTGTGCTGCTACCTGCTCTTTAATGAATCAGTACATCGTATTTTACCTATGGTCAGAAAATTGGTGCTCTGAGAGATAGGACTATTGTTAAAGCTAGTAACTTAATTAAAAATTGAAGCTGTGTGCTTTAAGATGAGATTTTAGTCTATGAATACTACCTTCATTATCAAGTGAGTCCTTGATGTTGTCTGAAGGTGACAGTCACCTCAAAAAATATAAGCCTTGTGGTTTAGTTATGTTTTGAAGCTGTATTTACCTGATTCATTTTGTTTAAAAAGGAGTCTCTTATGTACTTTTGAAGGCAGTACCGGGCCATTGCCTTTCCTTCAACTGCTGTCGTATGAATAACTTTGCAAAACTTGTAGGACGCAGGTGATACTGTTGCAGGTGCAATGAAGAGTTATTGTGTTCTCCTGGATATTACTATAGATCCAGTCAGTGAAATGGAGCACAGACAGAAAAAAAAATACTCAGCCCTGCTAGCCAGTGCATGTAAGATTAGTCAACACATCCCTGAGGAAAGCTGAAATGTACTGAGGCTGCAGCCCTCAGGGTGAGAGAGAACCGGGTGACAGGTGAAGAATGACCCTTAAGATTCTTTGCCCCACTGCAGTTTGCATGGGTCTGAACCCTTCTTGGGGGCATCAGCCCACTTGTCTTGTTCAAGCAAGTGCACACTTTTCACTGAGCCTGCACTCTGTCCATGCTTTGGCCTGTAAGGCAACCTTCCTTGTACAGAAGATAGTAGTGTTATCATTAGATAAGAGAGTGAATTAACGGTATAGTAACCTACTTTTTTCCTAAAGAGAAACACATGACAGCGTACTCTATGGTCTGTCTTGCCATAAAAGCCTGAATTCAAATTTAAACTATTTAGTGTTCTGAATTTGTTGAGCCCTCAGAGAACAACTTCCGAAAGAATATTTTACTTAGGAATGTTTTACAACATAAACAACAGAAATGTATTTCCAAGGATTGAATAGTCCTCTTAATTTATAATAATGTTCAAAATAACAGGATTTCATCATCTAGATATTCTACCAGCTGATGCTACTGCACTCACCACCTAAACTAATTATATGCTGCAAAGAGCTTCTCCTAATCTTCCCACTCCCCGTTGTCAGACTGGAAAACAGGCTTTAATAACACATCTGGGAGTTCAATCTAGGGAGAAACAGACCTGAATATCCAAGTGCCCTTGCCACTGACTTCTCTTGTATATCAAGGCTTCTCAAAGATGAGTACCTCTTCTGTTGATGAAATAACCCAGGTCCAAACCAATTAGAGCCTTGAAAGCTTTGAATTTTCCACAGAGACTTCCAGGCAGCCAATGCAGCTGTCTGAGCATCAGTGTA
The DNA here is from genome assembly GCF_036013475.1 of Columba livia. NCBI lineage: Eukaryota > Metazoa > Chordata > Aves > Columbiformes > Columbidae > Columba > Columba livia. The sequence goes on from NC_088642.1 coordinate 70,449,610, forward strand.
ATGCTCCCCTGTCATAAAACTGCACTTAATAAGTGGGCTGCCAGGTTCCAAATTAGCTTTGGAGTCCAAATGGTGTCATTAGATAGAAGGAGAGATTAGGAGTAGACAGGGAATAGACTAGCCTGAATCTGAAACAACATTAATCCATAGTTTTTCCAGTTGCATATACATCTTTCTGAAAAGTGCTAAAGTGCTATGTCAACACTCAACAGGTAAGATGAAGCACCAAGGAAAACTATTTATCATCGTGGGTATGTGGGTCTTTTCAAGTGTATGATCATACCCAAACTGTTCTGATGTGTCACCTATAGCACATAGTGTCCAAGGAAACCACGAACTTTTCTGTAGCCCATAAATGTTTTCAAGTGTTTAGTGACAAAGCATGGCAGACATTGGTTCACAGTGGGTCTCCCTTCAAAATGTGCTTGAAAGACTTAAAGAGTAGAGAAAATCTACACAGTTTCCTTTTTTTTCTCCCCCTTTCCTAAGGTATTTGCTCCATAATGCCAGGCCAAGCTGATACAGCATGGACTTAGAGGGTTTCGCATGAAATGTAATTCAAAGTGTGTTCAAAAGGGGGTATGACTTCTCTTTTAAATACTGAGATCAATTGGAACTTGGCCAAAGAGGGCAGTTTTCGAGACTCTCTGTATGGTCCTTTGATGCTCTAAGCACAGGTGAAGGATGAATCAGGGTAGATTTAAGCAGGAGCTGAGAAGTTTCATAGGGAACCTGTAAGAGTGGAGGGAAATAGATCAGGAGAAAACCTGGAAACAGATCCAGTAGCAGCTATGCTTAGGAGAATATTTTAAGGAGCTCTTGTACACTAGGGAGGAGCCAGGCTGGATTCAGAGTAAGAGTGATGCTCATCTTGCCTCTTTTCATAAACTATTGCTATCTTTCTTTCAACTCTGTGTGTCCCATGGTAATCAGAACATTTATCTTTCCCACTTCTTGCTGTAGCAAATGCTGATGAGTAGGTTGGGCCTAGGTGGGAACATAAGTTTGTCTGAGGCTTGATATTACCTGGACATCTCCCTGCATCCCTTCCTGAAAAGGTTGTTGTGCATTGCATCCTCTCACAATGACTGTCAGCAAGGGCTGAAAGAGAGGGCTCCACTTCACAGGGCTTGGGTCATTGGTTCAGCTGATGTCCTCAGGTTAACCAGCATCCAGCCAGTCATTCAGGTATAAGGGATCATTAGGGAAGGCTGCTTTTGCTCATGCCTTTCTGTAATGTGACTTGAGTAGCTGAAAACAAAATCCTCAACAAGCAGCTCCTTATGGAGCTGGAAACTGAAGCAACGTGTACTTTGTGGACCAGACTGAGTGCCTTGTTGTTAAACTAATGTTACAGAAATCCCACGAGGAGATACAATTTTGGCACTAGTTCCAGGAAACCATTGTTTCTGCGATTTATTCTCAAGCAATCTTAACCATTTAGGTCAGGCGTGTTAAACTCCTTCATCAGAACATGTTACATTTGGCCCTTTGAAGACAACTGGGAGGCTGATGTGGCCCCCCGTTAAAAGGAGTTTGACACGCCTGATTTAGATGATCACGTTGGCTGAAAGGCTTGGCATTTGAAGGCAAATAAATCCTAAAGAGATGTCGCAATTATAAGAGCAGAATTAAGTTCAGAGAGCAGCTTGAATACAACCATTGTCTTCAGAGAAGCCCTGAGCAGTGTCTGAGTTAGTGGAAACTAATTGGATTTTGGTGTTTACTTTTTGTTGGGTAGGGATGGCAAACAATACTCTAATCTCAAAGGGACAAAGGGCACCGAGCTCCACTCTTGGTCACCTTCATATAAAAGTATAATCTCTTCATTACTAGGAGTGGAAGATTTTCTTGGTTCATGCTGCTAAGATTGGACAAAACTTGTTTCCATGTACTTCAATATAAAATCTGGAGGGCATTACCCAATGTCAGAAGAGGGGTTATATTTTGCACTGGAGAGCTCTAGGAAAGGTTTCTTCATGAAGAGGCAAGTCAAATAATTTGGTTACATGCTGCCTTTTCCCTCTAGCTACTGTGTTCCCCCCTTAATTTTTGTATCACCCACGCTGCTTAGCAAACACTAAAGAGATTCCATAGAAATACACAAGTCCCTGCCTTTCCCATCAGCTGTCAGCCACAGAAACCTGTGAGAATATCCCACAGGTGAGCAGAAACAGGCAGGCAGCAGAGGTAAACAAGATGATTCACGTAGGTCTCTTGATCTCAGCGTTGTTGGTTTTTTTTTCACTCCAGAAACCACCAGTAAATTTAGTCTGCTGTGTTCAGCTGCTCTGCAAACAAAACAAGATCCCTTCTGCGAGCCCATGCCCTGGGTTTGACAGCAATAACTGTATCTGGGTACCCTACCCACAGGTTATCACCAGTGTCAGACCTCAGTTAAATATTGGTTATTTTCTTCTCCCCCATCAGCAGATTTACAGCCCAGACACCATGGTCTTGAGGTAGTTATGACAGACCTGGAGCAAAGGCAGGCAATATGCACCAAAATTTGCTCAGGCCTCTGGCACCGCAATGAGGCCACCAAATGTTCTTGCTGATGCCATTCAGCTGCTGGAAATGAATTGTTCTATGGGCAACAACAATTATCAGGACAATCGGCAGAGGGAATAGTTGTCTTTCTGAATCACTGAACCAGAAAACAGGCTTTTGACAGGATCATCATAATCTCTGGCCAACATCAACAGAAAAGCATTCCAGCCCTAATGAAGCTGTCATGGAGCCATCCAATGGCTTTATTCAGAGTTCTTGTACCTTTCCTTCTTATATCCCAGGTCTGGGAACTGGGAGTTCTGGTTGCAAGTAGTAGCCACTATGGAGGAGCTGGTTGTGGATGCTCTGTGAACCACCCATAAGAATGGCAAAGCTATTTTTACAGTGCTTTTTGTACCACTGTATTCTCTACTGCTGCTTGACAGCATACTGCATATAGTGGAACATCTCCAAATTGCAGAAATCCATCTTAAGATTAAAAAAATAATAATAATATTGAGAGTAAGTCAATATATTAAAAAAAACTAATTCTGAAAAAAAAACCTGATTCTGAGTCCACTCATGATAATAAGGACACTGTCTGAAACTCCTCCCTGCCAAAACATGATATTTTACCAGGTACAGCAGTGTGAGATTTCCAGAATGTGATGCTTTGGAATAAGTGAAAAATCAATCCTGTTGGCACAGTTCCTAAATATAACAGAGAGAAGAATTACTGCTGTAATATTTCTGCTTAATGCAGACAACTTCAATATATGTTCACCATATTTTAAAAAACCCACAGTAACATGTGAGTCTAGGGATTTCAGAGTAGAGTAGTTAGACTTTCTATTAAGAAAAATTGCAGCATCAGATGTATGTCCATATAAAAAGAAAAAAAACCCAAAACTCTATGGCTTTTTTTAATGGGAAAGAGACAGTCTCTTTCTATTTGCAATCATAGATGCACTTCTGTATGGTGGGGAGTGTAAATTATCTAGCGGTCTCACATGGGAGGGGAATGGAGACCACACTTCTGGGTCTGAATTTTTCTGGCCATGTCAAGCAGGTGGCTAGGGAGTAGAAATAAAGCTAGGAATGAGTGTGTGGAAGACACACATTCATTTGCAGCAGCAGGTGCAAGCCATACAGTGGGGTACCTGCTCCTGAGAGAGCAGGTTCTGGCCTTGCTGCACATCAGACTCCCTCAGCAACACCAGCATCACCTTGTCTTCAGCCCAGGTGCAGACACCTCTGCCATGTAGCCCCAGCTGTTTGCAGTCCAAGCGGCCGTGGGCCAACCTGCTGCCTGTTGTGGCCTTGCCTAGCCTGGTGAAAACTCTTTATGTTGCCAGAACTATTTGAGAAGAAACTGTGCCAGATCTGTGCAGTGCACAGGAATTTCAAGGCGGCAGTACAGCATGAAAGAGTTGTAGTGTTGAATTTGTCTATATGGCAGCAGGTTTCTACTACTCAGTAATTTGGGGTTCAGTCAGAACTTAGTGCTTTGTACTGTGTAGAGCATGGCTATGCTCTGAAAAATGAAGAGCTGTTAAAATCATGAGCCACCCATGATGGATGCTTACATGAAGTACCTTATGGTCTACCAACTGAAAAGACTGCAGTAGAGATACAATCTTATAAGAAACTATATTTAATTTTGCATGCATTGTGGTTTTCAGCCTTTCGGAATGTCATTGATTGACTCCCTACACGTGTTAATTTTTTTGTTTGCCTGTTTTCATCTTTTTTGCTTTATTATTGTTCTATAGATCATACAGGGGAGCTAAGTCATGCTGGTGATTAAAAAGAGAAAAACTCTTTTAAAGCTGACCATAGAGGAAGATTTCCCCTACAGATATGAGGAATATGCAGTGTTTTCTTCCTTCTTTCAAGATATTCTGCTGACATCCAAGTCAGTGTGCTAAAAACATTAAAAAGGTAGATATATTTTACTATGGTACTTTACTGTAATGTCTCCTCCTTCCTTCCTCACATCACAATGCACCCTCTGTACTCTGGGTATTAGTTAAAATAGCAGGAAAAAATACCTAAAACAAAAGTTATTTTTATTAAACTTGGAAGAGAACTTTCAAATACAATACTTCTGATAGCAGATTAGCTACACGTCACTGGCTGTATGCTCAGCGAGTATAGCACGGCATAGTTTTGTGGTTTCAAAAAAAGCTCTGTAATTTATAGTCCGTAGTAAGGTGAGTCCTAACATACACAGAATTGGGTGTTGGTAGTCACAAAGATACATTTACTTCAAAATCAGATTGAGTTGCTTAAGTTACATTTTTAAGTTCCCTTTAATCACAGTATTTTGAAGATTCATGTGCCTACAGCCCATGATATAAGAGCTTGCTATAACCTACCTCAATGCAAAATCAGGTGGTCTGAACTGCCATTGACAGGGCCTGAGTTAAAGGAAGATGCTTTTTCTTTTAGTAAAGTGCACTCAGCTTTGGGGATGTTAATCATCACCAAATGGGAGGCAATAAGCTGCTGTGGACAACAACTTCTTAAATGCCCCAGTTGACTCCACTAGCCAGTACTTTGCAATGGTCTCCTCTGGTTTGTTTTAAGCTGATTCAGGGCCTTGACATAAAACTAAATCAGTAAGTCTGGTGAAGAATGAAGTATAAATTATCTCTAAGTTTAAATTTGGTTTAACAAAGCCACAGCAATTTCTTGTAGACTCAAATCAAAACCATAAGCTGGCCACTTGAAAAAGGAAAGAGGATGAGGCATGCTTTAATTTTATCCTGTCTTCCCAAGAAAACCAAGTTTATGGTAGTATCTTTGTTACATGCATGTTTCTATTCTTCTTACTGTCCCCAGATCAATTTTGATTTTGCTAGCCAGTTTTGTAAATTCGATTAAGGGATACAAATCTCAAAGATGGTAGGTTCCAGCAACGCCTATGCAAATTTATGTCAGGGTAGGCACATGGATGTACACAAATACTGTGATCTACCAAGGGGTTAGCAAGAATTTAGTCTTATCAGGCACAAAACCCCAAAACAAAAAACAGACAGGAAAGGGCCATAGGAAAATAATCCTTGTAAACTCCACTTGCAGGATCTTAGTTCTTTTAGAGCATCCAAGCATGTCTAGCATCAAACAGAGCAACAAAACAACAAGTTGTTCCTGCTAGTTTAAATTGTTTGTACCGCTGTGATCTGCTCCATCTGTATCCTCCTCTATTCTGGATTCCCAACAGTGGAAGATACCCATTATTTTTCAACCATTTGATGCTGAATTAAATTGCATTTCAGTTCACTGGTACTGACAAAAATTAATCAGAAGATCTACTATTTTGTTTTTCTCTTGAGCTGCGTATTTTATGTGGTAGAAAGAGGAAAGACCCTTGACTTCAGCATCTTTGCTATAAGTGCTTAGAATAATGACGTATACATGGTTGAATGAATTCATGGTCAGATTCTGCTAAGTAAATGGACTGACTGGGTCCACAGTCCTGGTCTCTGGCTTCTCTCCCTGTAGTGACGGATTAATTTCTACCAAGTGCGCTAGAGAATGTGGCCATGGTAATGATGTTGTGTACAACGTGACTACAGAGAAGGGAGGTTCAGGCACTTTCCTGCTGGGAAAGCTGGCTATCCCTGATGTACAGTTAAGTACTTTGTCCCTCTTGCTGGAGTACCTATAGCAATTTGTGAGGGTTAGAAGAGTGGAAAAGGGTTGTGGAGTGGAGTTCACGAAAATAATGATTTCTGTAGTTTGTCCTTTCTGGGTTCTAGTTTGTGACCAAAAATAAGTTCTTCCTAGGTAACACTGGCAGGTTCTTGACATGCTTTGATGATTATGAATCACAGAAAAGGGAATGCTGTCCTCAAAGACACTGTCTATCCTTGTTTGAGTATATATAATAAAATGTATCTTGTCAACCTCACCCACTGCATTTTAAAAACATTTTTCCATGCAGTGTTTAGAGGGATGCAAATTTAAAATGTTGGGGGATACTGGGACAAGGAAAAACTACAGCTTGTGTACATCATTCAGTTGTTTTCAACAGGGAAATTGTCTAAACATTGTTATTAGGTTTTGACCTGGTGTTGTCCTAAGAGGCCACTTTCCTTTGCCTTTCACAGTGGGAAAGGAAGCAATGTCAGTCTTGCCTTGTCATTTTTTTGTAATTGTCTGCAAACCTGTGAAGTGGGCAGGCCTCTTCCACATGCCTTCTGAGACAGGATTTCTCCAGAGGACAGACTGATCGGTCCCCAGGGACATTTATCAATGCTTGCCATGCTGTTCTTGTTCTCAGAATGCCTTCAACTTTGCATGGTTCTTTGTCTTGCATCTTTGTTAGGCTGCATGGCTCGTCATGGGTTTCTGCTGCTTGAAAAGAGGGGGATTTGGTTTTTGTTCACTCAGTCTTCACAAAAACAGGATTTCCCAAACTCAGCATTTCTGTTGGGTCTGAAATTTTTCCACTTAATAAAGAGTTTGGCACACAGACATTTTATTTTGACTTGGGTGGCAGTGAAATGGGTCTCTACTGGTCTCACCTCTTCCTCTCCTGCCACCCCCCCCCCCCTTTTTTTTTGCCAGTGGAACAGATGGGAAGGTGCAATACCCTGAAGTCTTAGTTGGCATAAAAAAGAAATAGTTTTTGTCCAAGCTGTGTGTGTATATATATATATATGCACATATATATGTACTCAGCTGATTTTTCCCCCTGCTACTGAGACAATCAAATTAATGCAACTGCAGAGGTGGATTTATGGATTTAGCTATATAAATGGTTGTGTATCAGCCTATTGCCATAAACGCCAAGGATTAGATAATCCAAAAATCCCTTTAGCTGACATAACAGCGACACTAATACAATTAATTACCTTACCCTTCTACCCTAAGGGAAAGGCCCACGGTCTTTGGTCTGTGCTGATGTGGAAGAGCGATACCTTTGTGAGGGCAAAGTCCTCCAGAGCATTGCGCCTGCGAGGAGCACCGCGAACCAAGGTCGTGGGGGTTGAGACTTTCCTGCTGCTTGTTACATGCTCCACGGCAAGTCGAAATTCCGCACTCGTTGCCTAAACTCAGGTAAGTTTTCCATTAAGCTCTGCCCAGTGCAATGCAGGGTCAGGCCCCTTCGCGGCAGCGGCGGGGAAGGTGCCGCACGGGAGGGGGATGCCGCGGCCTGGGCTGAGGAGACCGAGGGGCTGGCCGCGCTGCCGGCAGCCGGGACGGCAGGGCCGCCATTTCGGCCGCTGCCGCCGCTGCCCGGTCCGCGCCCGCCAGGGGGCGGCCTCCGCCGAGGGCCACGGCGAGCGCGTGGAGCCGCGCGGCGGGAGCGTGGGCCGGGGCGGGTGGCGGCGCTTGGCGGCTGCCGGGGCTCCGGTGCGCGGGGGCGGCGCGCCGCGCTGCCGCGTCCTTTCGCTGGCTGTCCGGCGGGGAAGGCACCTGGGTGTGCGGCGGCACGCGGAGGGGTGGAGGTAAGGCACGGGCGGCAGGTCGGGTCGGTCCGTGTGAGGGGAGAGGTCGGTTGTGCCGCCCTGCAAACTTCCCGCCCGTCCCTCGTCCCGCTCAGCCCAAACGGAGGTGCCCCCCCACCCCCAGCTCCTCCCAGCCCCACGAGGGGCCGCCCGCACCTGCCAAACGCGGGGGCTCGGCCGGTGCCCCCCACCCGGGGAGGGTCTCCTGCTCCCCTGCGGCCGCCGTGCCCCGCCGGCCTGGGGCCTCCTCCTCTGGGAGGTGGGGGTGGGGGGAACGCACCCCTTGTTCCGGCCCAAACGACAGGTGAGCGCCGTGTGCGAGGACGGGGCGCTCCCGTCCCTGCGAGGGGCTCTTGGCTCCGCGGTCACTGGTACCGCTGTGGGTGCAGCAGCCGCCTGGCCCGGAGCCCGGAGCAAGAAGGGTGCATTTCCCTGCGAGCTTTTATCCGCCCCGCTACGCTTTCTCCCAGAGGTAGGTCGCTGCGTGCTTTCCTCCAGAGGTGCAGGGCTTTGCTCGGGCTTCCTCGGGGAGCTGCTGGCTCTGAAGATCTGTTGCCGCGCGGCGGGTGCCTGGAACCCGAGCTGGGGGATCAACCCGCACCTGGGCAGGCCCGGGGGCTCCTGCCACCCGCTGTGTCAGGCACCGGGCGGGCGAGGGGCCGACGATCCAAGCAAGCAGTCGTCAGACTGGGGTTTGGATTGGCTTTACCCCCTCCACTCTATGTATTTTAAACCCAGTATGGTGGCTCCTTCCCAGCCCACTTGTCCTGCTGCCCATCTGCACTGAATTATGAGGTGGGGAGCTGCAATCCAAAGTCCTGCCTGCTTGTCCTGTTGTACCCGTGTTGAGCAACGGGATGGGAGCCTCAGCACCACAGCCTGGGAAGTTTGTCTTCTGGCATGGCAAACACTTGAGGCCCAGCCCATTAAAAATGGCAACTTTGCTGCAGTTCTTTTAATGCTGGGTATAAAGTTAGTGTCTCAAGAAACTTGCCGTACAGCTGATCTGCCAGGTCTTTTAGTTATGGAGAGACAAGCTCAGGTTGTCGTATTTTGCTTTAGTTTGCAAGGTAGCTCAATGAAAAATGTTCTGTGTTTAACTCCTTGTTCAGGAGTGGAACACAGGTCTGAAATCTCTGTAAGTAATTGCTGCATCATGACACGACAACCTGACAGCTGGTCTCTCAGAGTCTGACCTAGGGCGTGTTGTGGAGAAAACCCTAGAGGTACCCACTGTTGGTTTAAAAGAGAACAGCTGCAGTGCAAGGACAGAGCAGTCATGCTTGCAGCTGATCAACCCTGCAAATCATCTGTCTGTCTTCTAGGAAGATTGCTGCCAGCTGGCACTTGGAGATGTGCAGGCCTTCCTGCTCCACTAGATGGTCAGATCAACCTGTTCTGGGGCTGGTTGTGGGCAGGTCTCATCAACAAAATGTTCTAATTGATGATGGGGTGTCTCCTAAACCAAGTTAGAGTAAGAATGTGTTACCTGTATGATTATGTGATGTATAAGGGGTGGTTGAGGATGGTTCCCACCCCTGCTTAGATTGCAGTGGTTTCCTATATAGACAAGAGGATTGTTTCTGTTCTCCAAGCCATTTCATTGTGTTTTTACATGCATATGTTATTTATCTATAATGAGGAATACTCATGAGACAAACTTCCAGACATTCTTCTCAAACTGGAGAGTTTATGGGCTGGATGCTCTGCAGTAGGTAGACAGAGAGCCTTTTTCACCATAGCAAAGCATGTTATTCTAAGATTTGCAGACTCTTGAGTGGACCAACGTTTGTGAGAGTTTTGCTTCTCTGCTCTGTAGAGTAGAGAAAAGAGCATTCCTGGCACACACACACAAAAAAAAATAAAAAAAGGAGGAAACCGTTGTTTTGTAACAGAGTATGGACATCTTGAAGAGGGGGATAAGGTAGAAAGAAGAATGCAAGGTAGACAGGGTAAAGTTAAGCAATACTGAGTTCCAGAAAGCACTAAAGAACAAAAGGAGATGGATGCAGAATAGTGTGATGATGTTTGGCCTCGAGCAGCTTGGAATGGTGATTTAATGCTGTTTGCCACAGTATTGGTGTAGTTAGCTGATGCTGCGTAGAGTGCATTAGTGAGTGATGTGAAACTTGGGACGGGACCAAATCACTTCAACTCATTTGCTGGTATTTTTCTCATGATAAGTGTTTCTTTATCAACTGCCAGAAAAGTACTCTGCATCATTTGAGATCCCTGAGGAAGGTACTCATGTTCTGGAACAGAAACTGAGAGAAGCAGAGAGGGCCAAGTGCACTGGGAACATGGGTCATAGAATCATTTGGAATAGCAACTGTTTAAAAATGTTATGGGAAGACTGTGGTACTCCTCTTTGTTTAATATTCAGTTTTTATCATGAGTCAGGTAAGCTGAGATACTGGATAGAATAGTTTACAGACAAAACATTTCTTTTTTTTTTTGTTTGTTTTGGGATAATATTATTGCGGGATTAGAAGACTTAGTAGTACCTTTGACAGATATGAATCTTGTGAGCGTCTTTTAGCAAGACACTTAGGCCTGTGCAGGTGAGACGGAAACAGGGAGCATAAATGATGAAGATATAACTGGACTTTTAATGCTAATTACTATATAATTACATTTACTTCCAGAGATATTACCAGCTTACTACTGCAGTAAAATTCTTTAGTTACGAGTATTTGGTACATTAAAGGAAAAAGCGTACAAATGAACTGTGAGTATGGCTGAAGATTTAGTAGTTAGTTGTACACAGAGTAACTGAGAGGCTCTTTTAAAGGATTTTGGATGAGACAACAACAGAAGAGGAGGCTTTCCTCACTGTTCCTTTGTGGTTGATATGCAGTATTGCTGCCACACTCTCCTTTCTCTTCTGTGCTGGTTCTCATATGCAGTGGCTGTTCTTCCCTACTTTACTTTAAATCTTTACCTTGGAACAAAAGTGTGGGTTCTGTGGGTTTTTTTTTGATGATTTCCTGTTGCTTTGGTGAGTTCGGGAAAAGATTCAACAAGTGGTAGATCATGACAAGAGCATGCAGTATATCCAGGTACTTGTTGATAGAGGACCTCTCCCATCTTAAAAACAAGTCTTTCTCCACTGCAGTGAGCATTGGTTTTGGATTTTTTTTTTTTTTGTACTTTTACACTTATTACCATTTGGGGGTACAAAAAATGAAAATATATCTATTAAAATTATGCAGCTCTGAAGTTTTAAAATAAATGCTAGCAGTTAGATGAGTGCAGTCTCTAAATCAGGGTCTGGAGGGAGTCCTGAACAGACATATCATAGAAAGTCCTGAGTTAGAAGGGACCCACAAAGATCATAATGTCCAATTCCTGTCCCTGTGTAGGACAAACCCTTGAACACTGTCAGGCTTGGGGCTGTGACTATTTCCCTGGGAAACCTGTTCTAGTGCTCTACCACTCTCTGGGTGAAGAACCTTTTCCCAACTGATTTAAAACAGCCTGTGGAGTCTTGACACCAGCCCTTATCTGGGTGGTACTCTCAGTGTGCTGCTGAGTGCTGTAAGAAATGAAGTCCCATTTTATTTCTCACCCTTTGGTGAGATCCCATGAAGAACTGACAGAATCTCATAGGATGTGTAAGGTTGTGTCCAGTCATATCTGCTGAACTCTGTGCCGACTCCTGGCTTTTCAAAGACTGAAATCCAAGTGCAGATTTGAGCAAAGAGAAGTACGTCCAGCATAGATATAGGTACATAGATGCAATTTGACATCTTCTTGCATGATACATTATGCATAGGGAAACCTCGAGTTCGTGGGCTTCAGGTCAGCATCTTTAAATTGGTCTATATTAATTCCCCACAGTAACCGTACATTAAAAGCAGGAAAAAACAAACCAAACCAAACAAACCAACCAAACCAGCCAAACAGAACTAAACATGCTTCAACACATATTGCTACTGTCAAGTGTCACTATGGTGTCAATGTAGTTGCTAATTGACAAAAAAGATATTCCAGACATTGATTAATGAGGTCGTTGGGAATTTAACATTAACCATATACCAAATTGGTCATGTGCTCCCCACCCAGCCAGTTAAAGAAATAAGCTCTTATGTTGGTGATTGAGTATAAGGAGCCTGAAACACACTTACTCCTCCCCATTTCTGTAAAATAGGAGCACGTGAGAGTAAGGTGGGCCTGCCTGATCTCCTTAGCTCCATGTCTAATTTAGATGTCTAAAACTAGGCAATAGTAAGCATCCTGTTGTTGTGCTCCTGGGGTCAGGAGTAACAGTACCATTTCATAAAGATTGATACAATCAGAATTATGGGATTTTTTTCTCAGGCTTCTCTGGCAAAATATTGAGACTCTGGACTCAGGTAGTTGTACCAGCCCATTGAATTTTTCCTCTTCAGAATATTGCATTTTTCTTCCGTAGTTCCATTTGGTCACAGAAGTATTTAAAGTCTTTTCCTCTTACATTCCAGTTCAATGTGTTCCATTTATGATAAACATATTTTAGGAATTAGATATGCTGAAAAATCTGTAGTGGGAAAAATACCCTGTCAGAACTCCTCCAGTCTTCTAATATACAAGGAGTGGTACTGAGACCTGAGGTTTTCAGGGTTTCCTGAATAGCAGTTAAACTGGTGAAGTTGATGACCTCAAGTCCTGTTTGGCTGTGCCTGTATGAGGGAAAGAAAGGTGGGAAAAGAGTGGAAGAAATTTGTTTGCACTTGTGTCTATAGAGTAAATATTTTCAGACTAATCTTGTCTGCTTATGAACTCAATGCAGCTAGAACAGATACATATTTTATATATTGTTGTGAAAAAAACATATCCTAAAAATCCATGCTGTAGTTATTGAATATGCTGTATAGCAAGATGGGTGTTATATCCCCATAGGATATAAAGATGAGTCTACTTGCAAAACGAGGATCAAAGGTGGGAGCTGATTTTTCTAGCTGAGAAGGTCTACCCATCATTGTTTTTGTATTTAAAGAGGTCCAAGTAATTTTAAATTCTCATCTGTTTTTTAAATTAAGATATTTTTAGCATGCAGGGCTCTAGGAAGGCCTTTCTTCCTTACGCATGTCTGCATCTTGTATTTTTTTCTTCGTTAGTGAAGTAATGCAAAATAAAATCTATTTGGTGTCCAAATGCAAGAGTTTCAGGTTGTGAAACAATTGCCATATTCTGTGGAAAGATTACAAAACTTTTTAACGTGTGAAGAGACAATACAGAGGAGTGATATCCACATATTTTTTAAAGAGTTTATCTTCTACAGAAGCAGTGGTACCAAGTGCCCCTTCACTTGAGAGTACTCTACATGTTTAACTTAAAGCACTGAAAGCTTTTTGAAAACAAGTGCCAATTATCAATTTGAAAATAATTACAATGTGGAAATTAAAAACCTATTAGATAGGGGGAAATTATCAGATTCTTACTAAGAATCAAAAAGAGAAGATGTTACCTCTTTATGTTGCTTGTTTTTTCAAGAGGCTGTCAAAAATTATAAGGCATGTTCTCAGTTCCATTTGGACTGCTTCCCAGGAACAGTGACTATATTGCTTATCTTTTAGGAAACTGGTGATCCTTTGGAAGTATTTTTTCACACTGAAAGTAGTGCTCTTTAGGATCCATGTTTGAAAGATGTTTCTTGCTTTTGGTTGCTCTTCTGACAAACATATCTCTAATTCTTCAATTTGCTGATGAAGTCCATTTTGGAATTTCTCAATCTTGCTTGTATTCCAAGCACCAACAGGAAGATTTTTGCTGAAAAGTTGAAAGATCTGTTGGAGGAACTCATAGATGATCATTGTGACATCCTTCTGTGTGACCTTGGTAATCTCCATGGGGAATCTGAAATCAGTTGTTTCACTGAGACATTGCTGTGAAAAATAGCCACCTATTGTGCACAGAATGTTCATGTTATGGTAGTTCATTTTGATTCCTTGGAAAAGGCAAACTGGATGCGAGATTTTGATGTACAATGCCACTGTAATGCAAACTTGCAGTAAACTTCTCTGAATCAAGATGGTCATCCTGATGAAAAAGTCAGTACTATTTTCCTTGACTTTTTGCAGATCTGTAAACTTGCCGTTTCTTGGTTGTGTTGTCTGTGCTCACATGCTTCTCTTTCATGTCTCTGAATTTATTTCCTTTGTATGAGATGCCGGGTATTACTCATTTTGTAGGAATTGCATTTCTATGAACTGTGATCCTGCCAATGTTTACTGTTGATTTCAGTTTCAAACAGTTGCAAAGGTTTGTTCATTTCTGCTTTGACTGTATTTAGATCAAAAAAGAGCAAGCGAGTCAGACTGTTCAATCAAGAGGACATGGACAGATTAGCAGGTTAGAATCTGATAAGAGCATTTCATCTTCTCGTATTCTTACTAGAACAGGCAGTTCTGCTTTATACTGAGAAATTTTACTTTTATGCTTAAGTTGGCAAAGACTGTGAAAAAGAATCACATCCACAGCCAACAGATATGCAGATATGTGCTCTAAGCAAAACATAATTTTATTGATTTAAATACAAATGTCTTTTATTTGTAGGTCAAGTTGTTCTGTTTGGGGAGTGGCTTAAATTTTATTAGCAAAAGAGCACTATTGTTGACACAAACATTGACTCACTGGGGGCTTATGTTGCTATCACCATGCTGGTTTTAAGAAAAAAAAAATTACATGCAAGTATGTATCTTAAGGCAGATTATTTTTTTCTCTGATAGTTTGCTGCTCAGAGGAGCTTTCTTCTACTTCATCACTTGAGAGATCAGCCTAAATTTTCAGACCTGTAAAGGAATCATGCTTTTCTACAAAGAAAAGCAATTCCTACATTGCAGCATAAGAAAACTTCTGAAGCCTCCTCTTGTGAACACAAGGTTTCAAAGAGATTGAGTTTACTGTGTTGGTAGCGAATGTCATCTATTCAGGACCACTCAGCCAGCGTAATGCTGAAACCGATCTCCCAGTGTCTGGCCAGTGTATTTCTCTGAATATCAGGTCTTTGGGCTATCTTGTAGTAAGACTGCAAGTAGCCACCAGAGTGTTAATTTTAAGTGGCCAGAACAGTCTCAGTCTTTTGTGATGACAGTTCTGAGACAGTGCTGGAAGACACACTGTGGCTTGAAATGAAAGTGCCTGGGTGGTTCCCAAGTGTTGCACTAGCAAGATGTCATGTTTCTGGTGCGGTACCAGCTCTCTTCACTGGTTCTTGTAATTACAGTATGAGAACTCCCTGGTAGTTGGAAAGGAAGACTGGGCTGAATGATAAAATAGGCAAAATTACATGCTTTTGCTTCTCTTCTCGTGGAAACCTTTAAGGATTGTTAAATCACCCAAAGTGATTTGGTCACTGAAGTGTACAGACTTTAGAAAGCCAGGGAACATGTGCTTATGTAACTGCATAATTACAGGGGTATTTGAAAAAAGAACTCAGGAATGGTTTTGAGATTATAAAGCGTTTTGTTAAAAACAAAACCAAACCAAAACAAACAGAAAACAACCCCAACAAACAACCTGTAAATTTTCGTGAGGACCTGTTATAGTGTGGTAGACTGAAAGATTGTTTTGGATAGGCAGTTTTTTTAGCAAGGCACAGGGTGACTTCAGCAGCTTCACAGTAGAACCGTAGTATTGCATTAATGCTTCTGTGGTTATTCTTGTTTTATTACTGCTGATGCTAATACTGTAGTAATATTGTGGTATTATTGTAAATCATCGACACCCACAGATCTTCACAGAAGTTAACTTATGAATGAAATTGTGGGGAGGATGGTTTTGTGTTTGGAAGACTGGACAGGAATTAAGAAGTTTATGGTAGATTTAATGCATGGATTTGCCACAGATGTCTTTTGGTGAGAGATTGAATTACTTTCTCTTTCAATTTCCTTTTTAAAGACAGGATTATCAAATTTCCCTTGCTTTTTGTTTGCTGTATCTTCTGTATTTGTTTGTACTCCTTAGCACATTTAAGAAATGACTTCTATATTTAAGGCATGTAAACTTATTTGGAGATGTTGCCTTAGTTATATATTTTTAATTTTTTTAAAGTCTCTGCACATATCAAAGTGATTTAAGCTGTCATTAGCATGTAGCATTAACATGTAGTGTTAAGAAGATCAGAGTATCTAATTGAAGTTTAGTGTAAAGGTTACTGAAGCTCATACTAGAGCAGGGGTGTCAAACTCATTTTTACTGGGGGCCACATCAGCCTCACAGTTGCTTTCAAAGGGCCAAGTGTAGGAGTAGTTACATTTATCCGGTCCTAAAATTACATTCGAGGCTGATGTGCCCCCTGGTGAAAATGAGTTTGACATCCCTGTACTAGATGGACAGTTATGAGTTCTCTTGAAATCATATCTGTCACAACAGATGCCAGGACACAGAATGCATTTACTAATCATTAAACACTGCCTAAAGCATCAGCAAATATAATATCTTTCTCTGACTTTTTTTATGTTAATATAAAGTTAGTGTTAAAAAAGGCCGTAGAGCATTTCTTTTTTAGCTGAGTCAAAAAATTCTGGCTTTAATAGACATGACTGAGCAGAATAAAATTAAGTAGCGGACTGAATCAGGTCTTGATGCATGGCTGGAAGTGTTTGTGAGCAATTAGTTATGTATACTGAGCTGAAATGGGTTAATTCAAGGCATCATATGAAAATAAATCACTTGAGATTCATGTCTGGGTTACAGCTAGACTAATCACATTAAGATTAGTGTCTATACAGTTATGCCAGAGAGATCTGAGTCTGATCCAAAAGCTTTACCATTGGGAACACAGTTTTAATGTCTGGCCACAGTTTTGATAGTTTAGTTCAGAATTAAATGCTAATTCATCTCACTTTTAAGTTGGCTCACTCTTTGCAGTTAAAATCTCGGGACAAACTTTCAATTTGGTCTACATGCGCAGGGCTCTGTTGTGTTAAATTGAACACCATCAATTTAAATCGGGTGAGGACCAGTCCTTTCATGTACTAAAGCAACATTAAAAACAGCTTAGTGTTGCATGGCAAAGCTGGCTCTGATTCACTGTTAAACAGTTTTATTCTTTTTACACATTGGAGAGCAGAGTCACATCCCCAGCTTGTTTTCCTTCCATTGTGATTTCACAGATAATCTGTGAGCTGTTTGGATGTTGTGAAAAAATACTAAAATATGGATTCAAGGGGAGATTAATTAATAACTAAGAGTCTTTTAGCTGTTATTGAAGAAACTGAAGAAATTTTATTTTATCAAAAAAAGGCAACAAGGGAAGACCCATTCACAGCCACTTTTACATGAGGTGATTGTAGGTGATGGAGAGCATATATTAATTGTGGAAGAACCTTTTGGCCATGATTAGGGATCGAGAGACCTGTTGACTTTGTGCTGCTTGTCCAAGGACAAATAAGAACCATTTGTTCCGAGGGAAGCTGAGTTGTGTCTACACAATGCTGTGTGTAACTCCCCTACTTTGTGGGGACTTTAACCACATGAAGATTACCCTCTTACAAATTTAAACTCTCCTTCCCTGAAAACACAGAAAGGAAAAAAATACATACACATTCTACCTTGTACTGCGAACCATCCACCCTGCTACCAATCTCCTCACACTGGCACTTTCTTAAACCATCGCTGGCTGTTACTGCAAACGTGGAAATACTTTCCCTGTGGGAATGAGAAGAATGGCCTGAGTAAGCAAATCAGAAGGTATGAATCTATGCTGCTGTTTCAATGCTTTGGGTTTTTCTAAGCTTGGCATTACATTTTTTTTTTCTCTTCTCTTGAACACCTCACTGGTGTTTGGTCGAGGGACTCAGAAGAGCTATTTTGTTGCTAGTGAGGTGAAATGTGTTTGTTTGTTGTTGCTGGGGTTTTTTTTTGTTGGTTTGGGGTTTGTGTTTGGTAGGTTTGTTTGTTTATTTTTTAAGAATAATTTTTAAAATGACTCCATTACAAAATTTCTGTGCCTGTAACAAATGTAAGCATCAAAATTTGTTGTTGTAATCACATAGGCTGTCATGCTTCAGTGAAGGCTAAAGAGCTTTTCTTGGGCTGTGGATCCCATTTTGTGCCAAAGCTGCTGAGGACATGAAGATTTTGTGCCTCGGGTGGGAGCTGAAACAATTCGGGCGTTAATGCCGATCAAAAGGACTAGGAGTCAACTGAATGGAACTGATATCCCAGATCTGAATTCACCTAGGTGATGCCTGGGTTCAAAGTGTTTTAGTTTCCCTGTGTTTTAACTGTATCTTCACACAGTAGATACACCTGGTTGGTACTTGCCTTGGTAGTGTTACACAGCTTTACCCAGGCTCTATGTCAAGGTTGTCTACTGGAAGCGTTGTGAGAAATGCTGAAAAGAGAGGAAAAAAAGGCAGAGGCCCGATAAATGGAAATCAGTATTGAATCTGGATGACCCTAGTTTCTGAGAGAGAGGTCACTTTAATTTTTGGATTGGTTTTGTTTCACTCAATATTGCCCTGTTTGCTTGTTTAAAAAGTAACGGTGATATACTCTGTTAGTTTTTCATATGACACAAACTTGCCTGCACCCCACAGTGTAGCACAGAGACATTAGCAGGTGGGGGAGCCTGAATACGACTTTCCCAGCTGCTCCTAACCCCATCACATGAGGCATCAGCCCAACAAATGCCTATCTGCACAAACCCAGGGGATCACAGGGGCACAGTGGCAAACAGGAACCCAAATTAAGGACTTGGAGGAAGGGCCCCTTTGGGTATTGTCCTGGGGGAGCCATGCATCAAAGTGAGTCAGTGCTGGAGCAACTTGCAGACTTCCTGTGGGTTGCTGCCCAGAGGTAGGCACATATTATGAGATGCAGAGGAAGAGCATTTCAGGATTGCACAGGACCTGTTACGAGACGTTTAGAGAAGAAACCAAAGGTTTCAGGAAAGGGCTGGATATGGGTGTTTGGAAAAGGAACAAATGTGGCAAAATAGAGGGATGAAGGGATAAGAAGGATTGGGCATGTGTAAACAGAAGCTGGTTAATACGCTTCTCTGGTTGTGCTGTGCCCCTGAACAACAGTATGTCCTCTCTTAATGAACTCCATTTCTAAGTATTTTCCTGGGTGCAGGTCTGTATTCTATAGCGGGGTGTGTGTGTGGGATCTAAGTGCCAGCACCCAGAGTCAGACCACACGTCACAGGGCCCACACGTCATTGGTGCCAGCAACTGGAGAGTCCAGAATGAGTGGACTTCAGGTCCTAGAAGCTGGACTGGGTGTCAGAAATTGGTATGTCTGTGGTGTCAGTGCCTGCAGTGAGAGTGTGCGATAGAGCCTGTGAGTTCTGGAGAGTATCAAGCTAGGCTATCCAGAGAGTGGATTGTGTGGTCTGAGAGCCATGTGCGTGTCTGTCTCTCAGGTGACACCACAGGAGGGGCTGTTGAGGGGATCATGGGAGTCCCAGTCATCTGCTGTGGAACTCTGCTCGCACGTGTGTGAGGGGGTCCGTATCAGCAAGTGGAGTGGGGCTGAAGACTTGGTGGCCCATATTTCCGGGTGTCAGCATCCAGAGACAGCTACAGGGCAGATTATGTGTCTGAGCCCAGCTGCTGGAGGGGTTCACTTTGTACATATGTGTATACGTAAATATCCCCACTAGCAGACCTCCATCCCGCTCAGAACGAGAGGGAAACAGGAAGAAGCTGTTGGTATTCATGTGACTGCTCTGTGTTTCTCCCTTGTGTTGGTCTGGTCATGTCTATGTGTATATGTGTCTTGTACATGTTTGCGTGTGTGTGCATACTGGGAATGCATGCTCAGCCTCACTACTGTGTGGAGCTGTGGCAGCCTCACCTCTGTTGGGCTCCTGAATTCTGCCCAGCCTGACAAATTATGGTCGTTTTCTCTCAGCCAGCAACCAGCAATTCTAATAAGAAATCCAGTCTCATCTAAGTGCTTACAAAGTACCCATCTCACCTCATTCATGTTGTTGAGAGCTGTACAAGTGAATGAACGCTTGCAGGGATAAGAAGAAAAGATTTCTCTTTACTGGAGTATCTGCCAAGGGGAAAACATAGAATTCATAGCCTACTGGAAAAGTTGTGGTGGAATACCTTACAAAAGCTGTTTGGCTTTCCGAGGAAGTTTCCATCTGGCTGCACTGTCAATCTCTCTATATTAGATTTTAAATTCATTCCTAATGTTTTCTCACTTGCACTAGTCAGTGCTGGTCCTGTTAAGATTGGGTGTTTTTGTGGTAAAGTAAGAAACAAAAATGCTAAACTCTGTTCCAAGAGAGAGATTAACTTGGTTTTCCTGATAAGCTGCACTTCTTTCCTTTTGGGAGGAGTGCAAACATCACTATATGTCTTCTTTCAGATGTGAAAAACCCTTAGGCCTGAATCGCAGATTCCAATAAACATGATAGGGAAAGCTCCACCCAGCCAACTTGTTTACCCCTAACCACAGAGGAAATGTTTCATGTGTTTTTTAGAGATCTTTGTCACTCAAATTACTCTTGGGAGGAAGCCTCTAATAAGGCACAGATTATGTCAAGCTTAGGGTGCAGTTTTACCACACACAGCCACATTGATCAAATATGAATATTTAGCTCCCACCCAAAAACTTGATTCTCTCCTGTTTGGTGTTAGGACTCTTTCAGCTTAGGAAACTAATGTGACTGAAAAGCCAATCCCCTTCCCTTTCTCAGGGGGAAGGGGGGGAAAAGAGAGGAGAGGGTGGAGAGGGACAATTTTTTGCCTGCTTTTCTACCTTGAACTGGCTCATTGGAGTAGAGCTGGTGCTGGCCCGTAGGGATGACAAGAAGAACATGACTATTAGCACAGGAGCAGGACCTGCTTTCATCAGCTGGCAGCTTTCAGATCAGCTGAGGCAATATGTTTAGGCTTGGGTGATCTGATCTTGCTGATTTCCCATGGTAAGGCATCTGAAGAAAAATAATTGTTTTCTTAGCTTTTAGAGCGATGCCAACAATTTGCATTGTGTCTCTTTGCCTTTGGACCTTTTTAAAAGGAGATGTGACGCTAAGAGGCTGGAAACTTGGTAGTCTGAATTTAGGAGACTCTGCTCTGTGGAAGGCAACCTGGAGTAGCCATGTGATCTTGCATCATCATTGTGGCATTCAGAAGTCCCATTTTGCAGGAGAGGGAAGCATTAGCTATATTGGAAAATGTCTCAGCTCCTCATTTCTAGTACTTGATCCTGAGACTGCCTGCAGCATGTAGAGCAGAACAAAACCATGGAAAACTGAACTAATAAAAAGCTAAGAATCGTACCAATTTAACGTGAGATTTTTGACCACTGTATGTGTGCTGCAAACCTCTCTCTTACAGAGCTGATACCAGATACAGATCAGTCTATGTTGTATGTTAGCCTGAGTATTAGAGGCTACAAATGTGCAGTAATACTATTCCACTTTACAATATATGCATACAGTGATTCTGTAGGCTATCCTGTATCATCCTCATAATAACAAATAACAGAGTATTTCTGATCACTTACACCAGGTGGAAGGCAACTACTGTTCTGATGTAATGAAAAGTTATTTGTGTTGCTGACAAATCCTTTTTATTTCAGCATGGCAGTTTGCTTGTGAGAAGTGTCTTGAACAATGAGGCATGACTGTAGGAAGACTGCTGAGTAGTGATGCAAAATTGCCCAGACATGGTGAGGTGAAGATTTAACTGTATCATAGAATCATAGAATAGTTTGTGTTGGAAGGCACCTTTAAAGGTCATCTAGTCCAACCCCTCTGCAGTGAGCACGGATGTCTTCAACTATATTAGTTTGCTCAAAGGCCTGTCCAGGTGTGTTCATAATTTTAAAAATCTTATTTAATGAAGTAATGAGTCCTGGTTTCTGACCTCCTTTAACTTGTTTCTCCAACTCCTCCTACTTGTGTTCTGTCAAAGCTTTCAAAAGGTTAGACAGAGGACATACTGCAACTAATTTTCAACTCCACATGTGCTGAGCCATTAGGTTTTTCCTTAGTGAGGTCAGTAGGCTTGTTTTCATCCCTCTCCAGCTACTAATTTTGTAAACTATGGAGGACGGTATTTATTTTGAAGTTTGAACTACTCTCTCAAAAATAATTGAAGCTGGATGATGGCTTGGAAAGTTACTGTGGGAAGCGAGACAGTTGGACTGTGTAGTGTCTTGTTTCCAGGAAATTGATTGAGAAGTGTAATAGAGTTATAGTTATATATTTTCCCTTAAAAATCTGTTAAAAGTTATAACATGTATAGGTAGTATGTCTTTGGAATTTAGCTTTGTTATCAACTGTAGTTGCAGTGGACTTTTTGTGAACACATGTGAAATGAGGTGAGGACAGAGTATTGATACCAACTTGGTTTGACAACAGCAGTAGTAGCCGTGCCTGCTTCTACTTTTCTCTTGTATTTATAATTTTATTTTATAGTGATCATGTTCTCTAAATTTACATATTACTTAGACCACACTTTTCATGCCAGCTTAAGCAGGTGCATTAAAGAGTGAATCACATAATAGTGGATTTTATCTTGAATTCATAGGTGTGCCACATCAGTCTGACTCTGACTTAAATGGAGCGAGCTAATCTTGTTTTATTTTAGAGCAGGCAGGTGAAGAATTGAGTGATGGGCTGTGGTCTTACAGGCTGTGTAACTTGCAGTATGTTGGTCTGTTCTTAAAACAGGAAGTGCACAAGGAGAATACTTCTCTAATTGCACAGACTCCCACACACATGCGATTGCTTAATAATTGAACCTGTCTGCCCATGATGTTATAAAAAACAGCAAACACAGGTGGTTTACACTGTATTTGTATATTTACCGGATTTTTTTTCATAGTTGAACCCAGGGTTAGAAACTCAATAGAGACAAAATGGGATGTAGCCAGCAGCCTTTGCTTTGGTGTCAGCTGTCAGCCTTATAACTTGCTATTTAGCTGGCACTTAAACCAAAGTCTGTTGCAGTTCCTGGATGTTTTTGTGAGAAACACGAAGTGAAAGAATGAAGAAAGGGAGAAAGACAAAAAGCACAAGGAACATGAAGAGGATATTTTGGAACAGAGAGAGGACTCGGAGGGAGAGAAACTCCTTATAGAGAAGAAAGGGAAAGCATTTCTGAATCTTTCTATGATCTTACAGCAGTGCCGAGATCTGTGTTTTCAGCCTGTGAAGCAGGATGGGAGAAGCTGCCTATTAATTACCATTCAATTTGCTGCAATCATGATGTCTTTTGTACACCTTCAGTATTATTGGTAGTTCATAAAGAATATCTATAGTCTTAAGTTTCAAGTCTTGCCACAACCAGACTAGTGGTCTGCAAGACAGTGACTCTCTCAAAAAACTGTTTGCTTAGAAGCTTGGTTGTGTGGCTTGCCATCTTAGGTCCTCATTCATTTTTCTAAAGAAAACTTGTACTTCTGTCCCTGGCGTGTTAGGAGTGGGATTCAGTCTTCTCAGTTAGTCAGCTGGGTGGCATGCTTTTCAGAGAGCAGATGTATTATTATTTGGGAGTACTCTTCGGATCTATGGTGATTGCTGGCTCAAAAATTATGATGGCATCTGCCTCTCTAATAGCAGATATTGTGTGTGATACAGCTAGGTTTACTCAAATAATTTGGGACTGCATCAAAACCATAATGTACGGATGTGTGGGTGGCAAAAGATGTGATTGAAATGGGATAAAGAACAGCAAGGTAGCAATGCAATTTCCTAACCATTCATTCATGTAGCAACCAGAATGATGAAAGCATCCTAAAGGGCAGTAGGTCTAAGACTGTTTTGGCCTAAAGCCAGTTTTAAAAAAATTGCAGGTGCTAAAATTTGTTGTGAACATAATCAACATTTTCAGTATTGTTCAAGATTCAGTAAAACTGTAATGGATTCATTAAAATGTTAATAAAATGAAGCCATGTACTAGAAGTGCTAAATATATAGTGAAAAAAAATTCAACACCATTATCTTCTGGGTGTTGTGGAAGGATGTGTTTTTCTGGTAGGAAGTAGGAGAGGGAAAGAGCTATAGAACCTGGGCAGAGAGGTATTCAACGATGTAACAGATACTCTTGTTTCAGTTATGATGTGCGGCGGGGTACAGCATCTGGGCCACAATCTGAATGAACGGAGGAGAGTGTGTTGCTGATCCAAGTGCTTCTGTTTGGAAGACTGCACAAAAGTGAGGGGAAGGCTGGGGTAGGATAGACACGTCAGATGTTAATCACCTTCTAAGACCAGGCAGTAAGTGATGTTTTGAGGGGATATTATCTGGTGTTGTTTTTCTTCAGTTAAATACAGTTATCTTGAGTGTACAAATTATGATTTATGTAAGGTTCTACAAATTATCTGCAAAAATTGTATCTTGCAGCCCTCCTGGGAATACTTTTAAGTCAGTTTTCCAGCAGCAGAATATTAGTGCCATATATTCAGATTCTGAAACTTGGAGTGAGCTGTTAAGAGAGTCAGAAGACTCAGTCTGAGTGCAAGTAGCACAGGGCTGTTCACCCCATTGATTTCTCAGCACATTTGGGTGACTTTCCTTCTCGCAAAGCCTGTTTATCTCTTCAGTGATGTTCTGTGATTTTTTGGTTTGGTGTTTGTGGGGTTTTTTTGTTTGTTTGGGGGTTTGTTTGGGGTTTTTTGTGTGTTTTTGTTTGGGGTTTTCTTGCTATAATTATTCTGAACCAACCTCTGCTGATGTCTTAAGGGTTACATGTGTGAGTTTTCTGAAGTGTTGTTTTGAGGGACTATGAATCTTACTAGTGGATGGGTTATATGCATGTGTTCAGTGATATACTGGATGTGCTGGAATTTGTTCACTGCTGTAGCCACTGCAGCCGCCTGTTGGTTTGGATGTCTTTGATAAGACAGCCTCTCCTGTAACATGTGTTCCCCAGTATCTACTCTCTCTTGGCAAAAAGTGCCAGGATTTAGGTGCCTTTTAGCAGTTCCACCTAAAGTTCTTCTGTCCAGCTTTGCTTTAGGAGATGTGAGGCCATGGGATGAGGTGTGGTGGAAATACCAGCAAATAAATGTTTGT
Organism: Columba livia; assembly: GCF_036013475.1. Lineage (NCBI taxonomy): Eukaryota > Metazoa > Chordata > Aves > Columbiformes > Columbidae > Columba > Columba livia. The sequence goes on from NC_088642.1 coordinate 70,474,531, forward strand.
AATGGTGTTGCTCTGGTCGGGGTCTAAGACAGAAAGTCACAGCGTGTGCTGCACCCAGGTGTGCAAGTAGCAACTGGAAGCTATCAGGTTTTCATTTCTTCCTGGTCAGAAATTGTTGGGGAGTTACTGAAATTATGGTGTGGGAAACATGCTGCATAAACTAGTTATGTAGGAGGAAGTTTAGCCACCTTGACAACTCCCACCTTCAAACTGTAGTGGTTATACAGTCAATTTTTAATTAAAATCAGCAACTGGCTTTCAGCTAGAGCTAAACTGAGAAATGCCAGGCTGTGGTGAACTGCTCTAGTTCACAGCAGAGTCCTTCAAATGGCACCTTCCAGAGATTTTCAGCTCTGCATTCCATGTTTGCTGGTGGCTAGGGCCACACAGACCACAGGGAGTACTCAGTTTCCTTCAGAGTAAATGGCTTGTTCTAATGGTTGGGAAAGAACCCATCTTAACCCTTCCTGCTGGTCATTTTTGCATGTTGTATCAATAATGATTTTTGTTCCCTTCTTTCTGTAGCATAGGGTATTTACTGGCGACAGCTGTGGGCAACTTGGTTTGAAAAGCCAGATACTTAGCTGGTGCTGGATGCAGGTTGTTCTGACCACAAACTGTAAAGAGCAATCGAATACTGTACTTCAGCCTATACTGTGTTTACTGCATGAACTAATTAAAAAAAAAGAAACACAACACCCAAACCTTCATTCCAGATCAGTTTGTGAATAGAAGGGTTTTTTTTCTGTGTTAAATGCCTTCTGAAGCACAGTGTGGGTTAAGCAGTATGTAGAAAAGGCTTTGAAAGGATTTTAGTTCACTAGAAAGTTAAAGTGGAATTGTAAACTGGGAAGTTATTTTTCTGTGTTTAGGAGGAGGAAGGCAGTTCCGCAGTTGTTCCCTACAGCATATTGTTCATCAAGGGCTCATGCATGACGGTCTGTGCACAGCTATCCAGTCAATATGGTCCTGGCTGCTTACTGTCTGCTAAACTGCATTAAAGGACAGCACATTTTTTTTCTGTCCTGTGTTCTCCCTAGGTGAACAATCCTTGTTACAGCAACGGTTGTTTCATGAATTTGAGGGGAGGCTGACTGTCCTCAGAGGAGGTAGTTACTGGCCTCAGTGTTCTTTCCAAGGTTACATGTTTGATATATAATTTCTCTGATGTCATTTACTTGCTTTCATTATATTTCAGGTATCACAGATGGCAAAGAAAACATTGTTTTTCTTCTCCAAGTGAGTCCTGCAGGATCGCTGATTCAGAGCTCTGCAGTGTGGATTATAAGCTCACCCCAGGTATTCTGTTTCTAGCCTGGTTTACGGGGTGGTGCATGTATTTAGCAGAATCTCTGGTTTCTTCCCTGTGTGTGACAGTAGGTCATTTTGACCAAATGAAAAGGCTGAGCATGATAAAATTGCAGGGTGTTGATCAGAATGGTTCTCTGCAGAAAAATCTCTTCATCTATCAAGTCAGTTTAGTCCTGCAAGCTAAGACCAACATATAAATCAACATAGTGGATGATTTATTTCTCTGAATTTTGAAAACACAGATCACACAACTAGACGCTTATGACCCTATGACCAACTGTAGAGGCTATACCTTGTGCCTGCATGCTGCTGAAGCACAGTATGACATGCCAAGTTCCAGGCTACCAGTACGCCAGAGCCTTGCATACAAAATCATAATCTCTCTCAGATCTGTGAAATCTTTTGTATTCTTCAAAAGACACACGTACAAATACCTTGCCTTTATATCTCCTTGGTAGGAGTTTGCACATATGCATAATCAAATGTATTGCTGCCACTCTCACTACCTGACATATTGATCACTTTGATCAAAACCATCAGAAACAAATATTTGTTCTGTTGTTTCATACACTTAGCTTTTCTGATAACCATGCAGAGCTGTGTTTTAAAGTCAATGGATTGGGTCCTACACCTGCTGGAGCTCCATTTCTGGACAAGGTTTTAGATTTATGCTCTAAGTAATTGAAAGATATTTGCAGTTAAATTATTGGGGTTTTTTAAATATTCCTCCATTTTTAAAGAACTATGCATTTTGCCTTATCTTGATCCATTCCGCTTTATAAAGCCAAATAAATGTCTCCCCTTTGTTAATAATGAAGCTACCTTCACTGTCCTGCTACTGAACTGTTTCATGCCCATAGCAATCATACTCAGTTTTCAGTTATTGTCAGTCATTTCAAGGGGCTGCATAGGCTTGACCTCAGTTTCTGACTCCCACATGATTTTAGGCAACTGTTGTCTCTCAGCAACACAGAGTTAAGGGTAGTGTTTTGTAACTGAAAATCACCATGCCCATGTTGATAATTACCAGTGTTTGTTGGAAGTGGTGCAGTGCACCAGCTGAATACGCCATAGCCCGCTTGCAGATATTTGATTTGTAAAACATCTCTGAAATCCTGAGGTAATTAGGACAATTGCTGAGGCCCTGTGTCACCAACCTCTCTCTCCCGTGTTCACCCACGCCACATTAACTTGAGCTTTGGTGGGAGAAGCCAGATTCAGGCTAAAGGGTCTAAAGAGATGTGAGCTGATGTTCTTACATCTGGTTTTCAGCATACTTGCAGGAAGTCCTATTTTTCTCCATGGAGTGTTAGTTATTTGTCTCTGCCAGCATAGTGTATGTAACATAACTCTACCTTTTTATCTGTTTCTTTGCATACTTTCCGTGGACAAGAAAATGAGTGGTTTTAATTGAAATGTCACTGAGATGGAACATATGATTTAGATTTTTTTTTCTTAAAGCAGAACACATACATGGTTTCTTAAAGCTAAGATTTAGACAAAAAATAAAACCGAGTTTGGCTACTGTTTGGAGAATAGGGCTCTTGAAGTTCTAGAACAGGGGTGCCAAACTCATTTTCACTGAGGGCCACATCAGCCTCGTGGTTGCCTTCAAAGGGCCGACTGTAATTTTAGGACTGTATAAATATAACTACTCCTGCAACCCTAAAATTACAGTCGGCCCTTTGAAGGCAACCACGAGGCTGATGTAACCCCCAGTGAAAATGAGTTTAAGACCCCTGGTCTAGGGGATAAAGTGCTGGCTTCTAGCAGATAAGCCATTGTATTGCCTCGTACAGAAAGACCTGCCCTCTCCTTGGCCTCTACACAAAGGAGTAGAGAAAGGTCCCGATAGGAGGTCTGACACCAGATTTGTGTTTGTGTGTGTTTTGCTGCTCCCTATCACTCACATAACCTGAGTAGCATTTTTTCAGATTTTGGCAGAAGCAGGGTTAGGGAACTCATTCTATTGCTATTCCTACTGCAGTAAGCTGAACCTCCCAATCCACCAGCATGGTAACTGCTTACAAGAGCAATGATTGTAACAGCAGCTGACCCTCATAAAGGGTCACTATATTAGTGGTAGAAGGACATAGCACATTACAAAGGCTTGGTAACTGAAAGCAGAGGCTGTGTACTTACAGAGAATGTGGTTTGGTGACTGTGCTTGCACATGTGCTAGCCACAGCGCAGACCACTAAAAGCCTGTGAACCAGAGAGACAACTGGAAGAACCTGGGTGCATAATAGAAAGACAGCATTCAAAGGTACTGTCATAAATGCATGCTTCACTGTGATCTGTCAAACTTGAGCCTCAGTAGGTGCCTGAACTAAAGAGAGTTCTCCACCTGCTTTAAAGGTTTAAGAAGTCTGTAATGATCATGGCAAGCACTAATTCACTAAACCATCCATGGCTGAAAAACCACTCCCATGGGTTTCCTGTTCCACCTGTATCATCCTCTGCCTCCCACTCAGACCTTTCTTTATGCTGTTCTGTGCTGTGTGGCCAAGCAAGAAATCAAGGAAATTGACTGGGATGAAAAATCACTGGTTTGTTTAGTTATTCCAGTTTATATCTTAGTCTTATACAGCTCCCTGCAAGAGGATATATAAACAGCTGGGCCAGCTATCACAGGGAAGATGAACATGAAAGGTTGGGCAGGACTGACTTTTCAGGAAAAAAATGTAGCCATGCATACCCCTGCATGGGTATCAGTCTGTAAAGGGTTAAGACCTTAAATTCCTGGATGACACAGGAACAGAGGCTGGACTTATGTGTACTCTAAACCATGTATTTTTTGCAATTTCTTTACTGTGGTTCTGAGAGATAACCTACTTCAGTCCATCTTAAAGTGTATGCTACAATTAGGCCATGTTCCTGACTGGACTGCTGCAGATGCTGTTACAATATAAACTTGCAGTGAATAAATAAGTGCCACATTATGCTCAGAATCTTCACAGCGATCAGTGTACCTTTCCAGAACTTCAGATGAGGTTTAACTACATTAATACTGTAAATGGCAGTAGAATGATACTGCTTGAGAGGCGAGTCCTCTGTTAAAACACAAACATTAATCCCCATGTTGAAAAGCATGCTTCATTTGAATTAATTAACAGCTTTTAAAATCAGTCATATCTGATTCTGCTGCTGTCAAACAGCTGATGTATGTAATCATAGAAAAGACTGCTGTTTAGGTCAACTTCTAGTTGTTTTGTACAAACAGTTTTCCTAAAACTGTAGACTGTATAGAGGAATATTTGTTGAAAGAAGTGGAATTAAATGGCTGTAAATAAAGCACGGGGATATTAAAATGTAATAGTTTTATCTAACATAACTTCTGAAATATGAAACATGAAGATAATATGATTAATGGCATTTATCTATAAAGGACTGCAAACGTACATTATCCCTTGATGCCTGCTCAATCCATTGCTACTTGGTCACAATAGAAGGACTGTCCCGTCCCACCAGTTGACATTAGGGATGAGTTAACTCTGAATACTTTGTACGGTAACACAAAGTGACGACAGTCACCCAAGAGGTTCATTGAAATCACGAATTACTCAAAACACTCAGTGGAATTACCGTGATTAATGACTTGGCAAAAGTTTGTAACTATTATCATAAAACTGAGGAAGACTTCAACAGCAGAACTCACAAGGTATTACTCTTATGTATCCAGAATAAAGTTAGAAAAAGATAAAGAGAGAGGAAAAGGAGATAGATTAAGATATCAGAAGAAAGGGAAGATCTCACCACACTGAAGGTCATTGTTCCAGTGACCTTCTCTGTAGCTGTCTTGGTGGTGGGTGCAATGAAACTTTGTTAATATCGCACAACACATACACAAAGCACAGACTAAAAAGTGTCCCAAGTGAGGAAGTTTTATAACCCAGTCCATTTACATGCAAGACAGGAGAGGGGCGACTCATCTCCTCCCTCTCCTCACTCTACATGCTAATTAGGAAGACTGTTCCAGAAATGAGTCAGTGGTCAAAAAATTAGAGGGCTGGTTGCGGTGCTGACCTGAAGTGAGTTGTTTTGTCTGACGGGGTAGCTGGTAGTTTGTGATTTCTCCTAGCAGTTGATTGTCCACTAGATGACCCATCTTGGTAATCGCAGTTAACAGGAATGTGAACCGAGGCCTTGATAGACTTCAGAAGGCAACACCGTTAATTGTCTTTATCTCAAAAATGTATGCCTTGGTTTCGGAGAGACCTTGAAAGAGAAGACATAGAGTGTCTGCCTTCACAGACACCTATCTTTTCCTGTCCAAAGTTGCAAAAACCAGCTGTTTAAGGCATAATATATGCCGTTAATGAGTCCTTTGTTTTGCAAAGGATGGGCGAGATGCTTCAAAGCTGTCACAGGGACCAACCCTGTTCCTTAGCCATTTATTGTTTTTCAATTTTATCCCTATGAAAATTTTTGGCAGAATCATAAAGCATCATTTTATTCCCTTTGTCAAATGTTGCTATAGTATTAGCATAGCTTAGAGATTTTCAGGCAGAAGCATCTGATAATAATTTAGTTATTGTTTTCACATGTTACTTAACTACATTCATTTTTAAAGCACAGTTTTATAGACAGTTATCCATTGTATTTTGCTTTCCCTTTCCAATGTTTACCTTAGAAGTGGGGTGTAGTGGTTATTAGTCTAAACAAGAAAAGAATCAAAGATAATTTCTATTTACTTAAGTGAACCTTGACACTTTGATTATGAAAATATTATTTATGCAGTTTTCTGTGATCTTTTATGTTTGTGGCTTTTATTAGTCTCATGAAATAAGCCGTTCCTTATTTTTCCCATTCTCAGACAAAACAAAGGCTAGTTACTGTATGCCAAATGAATGGATTCTGCTGTGTGTGGGAAATGTCACTGGCTATGGGAAGGCTTATCTCCACCTGAGTACCTTGAGGCTGCAGTGTTGTTATTGTGGTTATCACATATGCATTAGTGTAAGGTGATCCTAGTAGCTTTAGAGAAAAGGAAAGAACTTGGAGAAATACAGGACCAAATTCTCATTTTTTTTCCCCTAAAGTTCCTGGGACTTCTACTGCAATAAACCAAAGCAAATTCTTGTGGTGAAGCATCAATAAGCTTGCTTTCGCTGGATGCTACCATTTACTTTAGTTATTTTGTGTATTAATTGATATGCTATAGGTTTCACATAAATAACATAGAAACAATGGACAAAGGCTGCAGTAGTACATTGGTTCCACCTGAAACCTTTCACCGTTGAAGCCAAGGAGAAGGTATCCAAGCCAGCACCTCGGAAATGGAGACATTGTTTACATATTTCTGTGTATACTTCTTTTAAGTCTTACAGTAATAATCAGACACCCTTAATTCTAGGAGCTTAGTCTTTGTGGAACTTGCAAGATTGTTGAAGATAGGAAGGAATGTAAGAAAAGATACACTGCCCCTCAGAACCTGGTTCCTGTGTTTGTGTAAATTGCTTTTAAGAGGCATTTTCTCAGTAACCTAAACTTGCTTTGATCCCTTTTCCTTTCCCTTTCAACTCTGGCACAATCATAAGGCAAACCTTAATCTCCCTGTGTACCTTACATGTTAGTAAGGGGAGGGATTTTTTTGTCCATGAAGAATGTCTTATATCAAGGAATTTTTGCTGTGAACACAAATGTTGTGTAATTATTTATTTTCCATGTGATTTCAGGAAGAACTTTTCTGCACTGCACAAATTGAAGTATGTAAATAAGATACATTGAATGTTATTGTTCCTACTCACTTGGCTGATTTTTACTTAGTAAATAGGAAAGGTGATTTCAGGACAGGCTTTTCCATACTGAATAATTGTTTGTACTTCAGTGTGTTAAACAGAACCTGTTAATTGTATAGTATAATACTGGCTCTCTAAGAAGAGCCTAGAAGTAGAAAAGGTGTACATTTGCTCAATCAGAAAAGAGCATGGTATGTGTATGTGGCTCCATAGAATGTATTTGCTGCCCCTTGTACAGACAGTGAAATATGAAGCCAAACATGAGAAGTCTACAAAATGATGGACCTTAACAGGATTTGGATCAAATATGTGCTTTCCTACAGGTTTTAGCTGGCTTTAGATCAGACTGTGAAAGTACTAAAAATGGAGACGTATTTTGGAAGGGAAAATGTAAAAATCAGCTGATATGGAATTGATTTTCAGACAGTGTCTTGCTTGATAGGCAGCTTACTGTGTGTCTGGTGCTGGAGAAGTCATGTGTCCTCACTTTCTTGACTAATAAAATGGAAATTATACCAGCTATCTTCCCAGCCACCCTCTAAAAGTTGAGTAATGCTCACTAGAGTTCTGTGATGAAAGGTGTGTGTTTGTAACAGTGGTCATTTAACATTCTTATTACCTGTGATTTAATTAAAAGTATATGAGTAAATTACGTAGTACGTTTTTTAACTCAACAGTGACTCAGACACGATGGCGATCATGATGTGTGGTTTGTTGTGGGTTGTTTTTTTAGTGGTATCTGCATGGGTAGGACTGGTTTACTGTTTCCATGCTGACTTGGTATACCTGATATTTAGATGGAGTTGCTGTCTTTATATATGTGTGTTTCTGCACAAGACTGGGGACAGCATTGATTACTGTTACGCTGACACTATGGATGAAGCTTATGAGGGCCTGATTCTCTGTTCTGAGATCATCTCCAAATCTGTAGTTACCATCCTCAGTCATGGTTCTGCTAGCAAAGGGAATTCATCCAGCTTCATTATTCATGCCATGGAATAGTTGCTCAGGAAAAGCTATTGGTGACTGTGACATGTCTTCAGAAATCCATTGGTCAGGAAAGAAAGAAGAGAAGCTGAAGTGCTGGAAGAAGTTACCTGATCTGTCCATACCAGCACAGACAATATCAAGCATCTAGTTCAGAAGGGCATCGAGAATACGGGCTCTCTGTACTTTCACACCAAACACCATGAGCCACAATGCCATTCTTTATGCCTTGTTGTATAATTAAGACGTGTCATAAAAGATCAGAAGCCAGTTTCTATCACCTTTGACACAGGTATAAAGCAGGAGTAGTTCTGCTGGCATTACTATGAAATGAGAGGAGACTGCAAAATACCTGTTAGCAATAGTCAAATTTAATTTACTTGGAAGAAATGTGGGTGCCACTGTGTACTACAAATTTCAAGGAGTTATGATCCACTCTAATACCACAACATTGTTCAGTGTTTTTACCTGTGAAGTAACTCTCTACAAGACCAATTGAGATTATGAATCTGACAGCATTCCTCATTCTTGTCAGGTGAAAATTGTCATGGAAGTGACAGTGATAGCTGGCCAGCCAAGTTACATTCTCAGTGCTTTAAAAATATAGGGATTTTGCTCACCATTTGTTGTTCAGATTATCTGATGTGGTTTTGCTAATGCTATGTGATTTTGAAGCAATTGACAGTAGGTGATCTGAGATGGGATGACAAACCCGTCATCACTGACTGTTGATTCAAACACAATGCAGCAACACATTGGAAGTCTGATGATGAATGAGTTCCTGCGATGCCTTAGTGATTCAGTCCAAAGCAGAGGAGTGGCCACCTTACCATTAACTACCACCACTTTGTTGCCAAGCTGTAAATATGCTTTTGGAACCCACAGACTCTGGCTAGAGCTTTCCCATTAGCTTCAGCCTCTGAAGGATCTAAAGCTAAAGTGTCTATATTTAATCTCTGCTGAAAATCAGGTGAGCCTGCTCTTTTGTGAGTAATATGAAAGCTTCTTTATTCCAGGGAAGCAATGGTTATGCTGTTGGTAAGTGTTTAGGAAAACCTAACTGAGCTGGTTGCTTGAGTAGGGGGCATAAGGGTAGCTGCGTAACCTGCAGGAAAGGAGTTTGTTTCTGTGAGGGAGTGAGTCTCAAAATTCTTGTTTATTTCTTCATTCATTAGCTTTTGAGTGAAGGCAAGGGTTAATTAGCAAGTAGGATGCAAAAAAGTATTTCAGAGAGCCGATTCATTGTAATATTTCTGTGAAATTCAGGTCATATATTCTATTTTTGTATTCTTACACATGAAAATGCATGAGAAAGCAAGTTTATCCACCCCCTGGCTTTGCACAGCCTTCGGTCACATTTTGAGAGAGAAAAAAAATTGGCTCTTAGCAGAGCTAAGTCTCAAAGAGAAGTTAAAAAGTGAGTTTGACCTCTACAGCCCAGCTTTGCAAAGACAGTATGTGGTTCTGTATTGTGTAGAGTGGTAGGAGGATGAAAGAGTAAGAGCCCTAGCTTTTATTGCAAGACGCAGAACAGAAGACCCTCCAAACAGCAAATGTATAGAAAATTCTATTCTGCCTTGATGCATTAAAGACTATTTTCATCTGGCTGCATAGTAATCTTTTGGCTTAGTCCTTGGCTTGAATTTGACCATAACGTATGTGTATTTCCACAGACAATTTCAACTTGTGACTCCTTGTACACAGAAGATTTGAGATAATGGATTGTTTGCTGAATGTTTTGGTTGCTTCTTCTCTGCATTAATTGGTTTTATGCAGACTTACTGAGTATATGGAGAGGAGTAGGAAAGAGTACATATTCAATATGATTAATTATGTTTGCAGATTCCTTAGAAAATAGCCTATAAAATATGGTGTCTTCTGTTTTTCTTGGAAGAGGTTTAACAGCAGTGAGTACTGTGCTTCAAAATGTGTCCTTTGAAGATGAGTTTTATTTGTTGCTTAGCTTGGTGTTTTAAATAAAAACTCCTTGCATATTCTGGTGAATATTTACAGGTGAAGGAGGGAGTCAAAGCAGCCACATAAGAGCGCCAGGTATATTAAAGTGGGGAAAAAAGTAGTTACCTGAACTGTGAAACCCTGGAGCTAACATCCATATTATTGCTAACTGGTACATTGGCTCTGTGTCATCTTGAAGTGGGTCAGTCACAAGCTCAGTCTGAGCAGTACTCAGCTATTCTTTGAAAGGCTTTTAAATCAAAAGCTGACTGCCACAGAGCATTTGAGAGATGGAGGTTATAGGTCTTAGTAACAAACAACAAACTGTAGGGCAAAAGTTGTCTCTTTCAAGTGCCTTCATTTCCTGACAATGTCACTTAACTAAATTGTTCCAAGACTAGTTTTGTTTAAAGTCTTCTTTCCCTGACCTTTATCAGGTTTCAGGATCTCTGGAGCTGAACATTCAGGATATCTGTGTTTGAACATTACTCAAAGGGTCATGTCCGATATGACAATAATCTCCCTGGGGTTCAGCCCTGAGCTTCTCATATTTTGCTGCCACAGAAAGAATGACTGCTTATAAAATCATTGTTGGAGTATCCCTCCATCATGCCATTAGCAAAAGGAAAAAGAGGCACTTCTCTGCTGGTTTTGTGTGGCTGCTGCTTGCTTGCTAATTGGCTGGATGATAATCTTTCATCTCTTTGGGAGAGGATCTCTTTTTGGCACTTATGTTCTATTGTGTGTGTGCAGGGTCTAGTGCACCAGATTCCTCTTTGCTTACAGATGTGTTACTTGTGGTGCTTTAAAAACAAACCAAAACCAAACAGTTAAAAACAAACAAAAAACCACAACCAACCAACCAAACCCCCCTCCCTACCCACCCTCACCCACCCCCAGCTTTTTTCTCTTCTTTTCTGCCCCTTAGCAAACCTTTGGGCAACTGTCTTCAGAGGAATTTAATGCTTTCCACACAAAGCCTTGTAAAATTTTCAGGGGCATTATTTGTGCTAAGGAAAACAGTGGAGCATATGTAATCCTATTATGAGAGAGGCACTGATAAGGTAGGATTTTTGTAACACTGCGCAAATTTAAAACGTATTATGTTACTTAATTTAAGTAATGCACAGCATGAAATGTTTACTCCCTGTCTTTAAATCATAAAACCTTTAAATCATAAAACCTTCAGTACTAAACCAAAAGCCTAATTGAGATAGCCCTTGTTTATCTACTAATCACCTACATTAAGTGATTATAATGATCTTCTGCACATATATATAAGAACAAATTGGAACTAATGCAGTAATTCATCTTTTTTCCGTCAAACTGTCAAAAACATTCTTTGTTGCCAGAGTAGGTTAGATGGAACAACACAAGATCTATGCTCTTCCTTTGCAGGAATGAAAATGCCAAGTATTCCCTTGTAGAGAAGATTAATAGAGCTATACAATAAGTGGCAGCTTCACCATTGCTTTTTAATCTTTCTGCATAATCCAACAGAAAATTAAGACCACTACTGAATTTCTGAAGATAGGTCAAGAAAAATAACGATATCCGTACAGTTCTGTGGGAAACAGGAATTATTTTTGTGCGATACTGTAGCTTTCACTTTAACTAGGTTCTGTGACGTTTGAAAACAACAAAGAGCTCATTAAAAATAGAGAACAAATATGGAAAAATCTTGCTCAGGTATTTTTTTCTTGCATGGAAGAGCACTAAAATTATGGTGGATGCTTCAAGGCACAATCGGTTGCTTTAGGAGCAGTTAGATAAGACTTCTAAGTTGTCACATAGTACTTTGTCTACTAAATTTGTATATACATAATGCATGGTATGCATTCACTGTAAAAATGCAAAAAAAATATGTAAAGGTTTATTTAAAAATTATCTAAAGATGAGAAAATTATAAAAGATTTGTTGATTTCCCAAATTTTTGATAAGAACCTCTGTTTGGGTAGATATTTAAAATGGGCAGAGTAATTAATTCCTTTATACTTTAACAAAAATAGGATTTTTTTTTTTTTAAATGTTCATCACATTAGAGTTAGACAGTTTTTAAGGCTAGCTTGTTACATATTAGCTTTTCAGCTCATAATCACTAGAAAATAAAACTGACAGGCCCAGATTTGAGCTTACCACTAATGTATATTGTTTCCATATCTATAGGGACATGAAGCCTTTCGGGAAGGCTTTCGAGAGGAAGAGCTAGTAGACTTCCCTGAAGTTGATAAGAGCTTCTCTGAGAAGACAAGAAGGGCCTGGAGGACCTGTGATAGCAAGCAACTGTTCTCAGATACCTGCATTAAATTTCAGCTCTGCTTTTCTGCCAGCTGCTGCAGAGCAGAGGATTAGCAGACATGTCCATAGCACTGAAGCAAGTCTTTAATAAAGATAAGACTTTCCGCCCAAAACGCAAGTTTGAACCTGGAACCCAGAGGTTTGAACTTCACAAACGAGCGCAGGCCTCTCTGAACTCAGGCGTGGACTTGAAAGCGGCTGTGCAGTTGCCCAGTGGAGAAGACCAAAATGACTGGGTGGCTGTCCATGTTGTTGACTTCTTCAACAGGATCAACCTCATTTATGGAACTATTTGTGAGTTCTGCACAGAGAGGACCTGCCCAGTGATGTCTGGAGGCCCCAGGTATGAGTACCGGTGGCAGGATGATACGAAGTACAAGAAGCCCACGGCATTGCCAGCACCCCAGTATATGAATCTTCTCATGGACTGGATCGAGGTGCAGATCAACAATGAGGATATATTTCCTACAAATGTAGGTAAGTGTGAGGGAGAAGCCCTAAAGCATGAACCGCCTTTCATTCTGTGTACTAAGCACGTTTGTGGCGCGGAATGACCTTACAACCCTTGAAGTTATTAGGAAGGTATGCATTTATTTATGACGCCGGACACACAGGGAATCATTTCACCTAATGCGTGTGTAAAATTACAGTAGCTGTGAGTTTGGTTAAATGCAGTAAAGTGTTACATATTCATGAAAGTTTTAGGAACGCCTGTACATATTCATAACCTGTCCCCGAGAAGGCGGTTCATATTACACTGAGTTCCGGGAGACCATTTCCACAGTCTCCACCTCTGGCTCCTCCTGGTTGCAGCTGCGCAGTGATCGTGAACCCGGGTCCTCTTCTCTGTACACGGTCACCTTTGGTCCAGTGTGATGAGTTGGTTAGGTCTCAGACTGCTGAGCTGGTTAAAACTGGCATATCTCCTGTCCTGTGCCCGAGTTTCTGTAATCTAGTTCACCCAAGGATGCACCCAAGGATTATTATTTTTGCAAGGCATCAGTGAAGTCCTGTTTTTCGTACAGTGAGTTACACAGAGCTAAGCAAGGGTAGGCAATAGTGATGTGTGTTAAAGGGTTAGCTCTCTAAGTGTCTTTAGTGATGCGGGGTAGGGTTAGTTCTTTAAGTGTTAGTTATTAAGTGTTAATAAATTAGTTGTCAATTCCCTGTATCATTTCCCCCTTTTCTAAGAAGTTAGTAAATTCTTTTACTAATATGATTCTTTACCTAATGTCTTTACAAAGTACCTGTTAGATTCTAGCTCCTGTCTTAGTTGATGTTTCTTCCAGTTGCTATAAGTATTCCTGGTACTCTGGCAACACCACAAGAAGCACCTCATCATCATACAGACCAGTATCCCTAAAGCTAATATTCCCACTAAAGCTAGAAACAAGGATCGTAACCAGGCCAAATTGGGAAGTCAGGAAGTAAGGCCTTTCCATAAATTAGAGAATTCCCATGATGGAATGTCTTTAGTAACTAGATGGAGGATTTGAGATTGTTCCCTTATCTTTTGAATACCTGTTTCTACCCATTTCTCCTGATTAATATATGAGCAACAGCTTTGGTTTATCACCACACAAACCTCTCCTTCTTTTGCAGTCAGGAGGTCTAAAACCGTGCGATTTTGTAGGACTATCTTGCTCAGTGATGATATCTCTTCCTGGAGCCCCTGAAGAGCATCCACAGTGGTATTTTCGATTTTGTCTATTGTGGCTGATATATTTACTGTGGCTTTTTCTATTTCACTAACTCCTAGTTGGGGAATAAACCATCTAGTAAAACTATGAAATCGCGAGGGCCTCTTTACAAGAGGGTTACTCGGCACTGAATGCGTTTTTCTCCATAAAGTTCTGACAATACCTGGGGGTGGGTATGAATGGTTAAACACCTTTTCTTGAGGTACTGTGTATCCACCTGTACAATGGCCTTGCCAATTTTCGGGTAGGCTTTTCCTGGCTCGTCTATCTCCGCAAAGCCATCACCACCCAGGAGCTAGATTGCAATTTGTTGCTATGTTGGAAGAGAAACTAGAGTTCTCAATGTTTTGTATGCTGTAATTAAATCCCAGTTCTTTCAGCTTAGTTATATCAAAGATTCCAATACCTTGTGACTGACTACATTCACTGTCATTTGGAAGTTTTTCCCAACTGGTGGTTTTACCTATGGAGTTCATACATCTAGAATAAATTATAATTTCAGTCTGATTCCAAGGTACCAATTTGAAATGTCTTCCTGTTGTTTTACTCAGGTCCTGCCCATAAAGGCAGGCTTGCTTCTGATTTGCATCCAACTTTCCCCCTCCACCCTCTTCCCTACTCCAGTGTGGATGGGGTACTCCGAATACTGGAAATTCCATTCCTCTTGGGAGGGCCGTGCATATCCAACAGTCTGAAATGTTCAAATTGTTCCCAATCATCTGGATGAGCTTTACATACCAATTTTTTTGTATGCCAACTGTGTCCTAAAGCTATAATCGTGAAAAATACGACTTTCCAGGCTGCACCTGAGTTACCCTCCATGGTGTTTTCCAGGCCTTCTTCACTCTAGAATGATGGATCCAGGCGTTCTGTTCTTTAATCTTGATAGCAGTGAAGGACGTCAGGAGGACTTGAAATGGACCTTCCCATTGTGATTCCAAAGTCTTTTCTGCAAGAGACTTCACATACACATAATCTCCTGGGTGGATGTTATGTACTGGTCCATCCAAACCCCTACTCCGAGTTCCAAACACGTTTCCCAGTTTTGTTAAGTTGTTTACCCAATGCCACCATGTAAGAAGGCATAATCTCATCCTCCACTTGTGCAGATATCCCTTTCTGTACACTATAGGGTCTCCCCTATAGGATTTCAAAAGGACTCAACCCTTCCTTTGCCCTTGGCCTTTTTCATATGCAAGAGGGCCAAAGGTAAAGATTGAGACCAAGCCAAATTCGCCTCCTGCCCCAATTTTACAATTTGTTGTTTAATTAGATGATTCTTTTTTTTTTTTTTTTTTTCCTACCTGGCCACTGGATTAAGAATTATAAGGTGTATGTAGTTGTCAGTCTATTCTCAAGTACTGACTGATTTGCTGTACAA